>NW_027396808.1:0-493548 GCF_047715825.1 Aspergillus stella-maris | reverse complement strand
CATAGTAATTTACAAGCATCGCTATGGTCCGATACATTCTTTCACTAGCGCCATTACTAGCGCGGCGAAGACTTTTGGTGCACACCTCCGTAGAGGAATTAACTATTGGTTGGGAATAATAAAGAGAGTCAGCCGTTGCTTGGGATGAGGTTGGGAGGCTTGGCATTTCTAAGCAACGCCGAAAGTTTTTCCGTTCCATTTTCCAACCAACGCTGGCAGAATCCCAAACAACGCTCAGCATGGTACTCACGATCGTCTCGGTACCCTGAGTTGTTGTTCTGCTCACGTGCCCTCTGCCTTTTTGCCCTTCTCAATACCTGTCTACACCGAACCGTGGCGTTGTTCTCCGGGCGTGGAAGAATGATGGAATCCCCAGTGGGCCGTCAATGGAGGGTATACCACATGTCCTGACCGCGTAGTGCTGGTGTGGACAGCCGGATAGTGACGCGAGGGCGCGGGTTTGGATCGTAGGTACTGACGGTTATATGAAGATTATTACTCATCCTGGATTATCAGCAATAAAACCAAGAATTTAAAGAGGTCTGATGCACGTACGCCACATAGGCCTGATCAAGGTCAATCTCTTGCCCATTGGGATCAGTAAATCGTGCGCTGCTGTCCAATCACGCTTGCAATTGATTGCTATGATTTAAAGCAAAATGCCGATGATAGCCTTCAGGATAGATAATCTGAACAGACATGGTTTAGGGGCAGTTCAGAAGAAAGAAGACTGCAACTTAGATAGACAAGATATTCCAGAAGGACTCGATGACAGTTGGATACTTGGAAAAGGAACTGGAGTGTTTGGATTCTAGAACTCACGAAGCAGAGAAAGCTAGATTTATACACCCTGCCGTGGCATCACGATGCCAGTACTTTCTGACTAGGAGCTTGAGCAGACAGTCAGGGCGTTAGGATACCCCCGGTAAGCCGCCCATGGATGTGTTCTATTGGCCCATGAGAGGCCAATATTGCCCTAAAGACTTTGGCTGAGGATTGGCACAAAAATGCTCAACCGGGTCAGACTAAAATGTTCAGTACCTAGCCGCGATGCCCAAGCCGCTGAGAATTGCGGTCTGTCCCTGAACGAGCATGCTAGAGGCTGGGCTGGATGGGACGTTTGCGTTCTGCATGAGATAGGGCTCTGACCGAAGCCTCTCAGCCTATCTTTGCCCCTGAGCCCTTGCTCGGACAACATGATGCGGGCGCTCGAGAGTGTCTGAATACGTATGTCCGTCAAGAGCCAGTGGTACTGGCGTCGACCTAGTGATTGTCAGAGACCAGGGTATTGCTGGAAGGAGACCCGTGCCTTATACCTGCATTGTAAGAATGGTCCGATGATGGCCACCGGCGCCTGTGGTCTCTGACCCTTCTTGGTGGGCGCGTCTTTGAACCTGAACAAAGACTCGACTGCAACTTGACTGCTAGATCCTCTCTCACTGCTGGCTCAGTTGTTTTCACTCTACTACACCTCCCCCTCACATATTCATCATGCAGGACCTTTCAATTTATCGCCAGAATACTCTACTTTACAGTCAGGAGGCGTTGTCGAGGTATCAGCCCGGCGGCTACCATCCAGTTAGCCTGGGCGACACATTCCAAGATGGTCGCTACCGAGTACACCACAAGCTTGGCTGGGGAGGTTTCTCTACCGTGTGGCTGGTCCACGACAAAGAGTACGTTCCTAAAAGTATTTCATTCGGCTCTGAACGATCTCACTAAAACTCAATAGAGCAAATCAATGGGTCCCCCTCAAAGTCATGACTGCAGATAGCCTTGACCATCCTCGAGAACTCGAGAACCTTCATTTGCTGGCAAATTATGCCAAAGGTAACTTGGCCACAAACCATATCGTTCAGCTGCTAGACGAGTTTACCCATGAGGGCCCTAATGGTGTCCACCGCTGTCTGGTGTTTGAGCTGCTGGGCCCTTCGCTCGATAAAGTAATCGCGGGATATCACGACAGTCAATATACTTTTGAACCAGAAACAGTTCTTCGAATCTCAAAGCAATTTCTTGAAGGCCTCAAGTTTATTCACGATGCAGGGCTGGGCCGCGGGGGCAAGACCTTATTTGTCCAGTTCACTTGCATATTGTTGTTCTAAAAATGCCTAGATCTGAGCGGCGGAAATGTTGCATTTAGGTGTAGCGGCTTGACGAATGCCGACGAAGACGAGGTTATGGAAATTCTTGGGCGACCGGAAGTCGAGGACCTGATTCGCCTCGATGGCGAGCCGCTTGCCCCGGGTCTACCAAGCCAGATTGTCAAAGCAACGAGGTGGGAAGAGTGGTTTGAGGAAGATCTGGAGGACATTCGGATCCTTGACTTCGGCGAGGCCTTTCTTCAAAGCGACCAACCAATCACCAAGCTGGCGCAGCCAGCGCAACTACGGATCCCCGAGACGTTTTTCGTGGAGAGATTTGATCATCGTGTTGATTTGTATCGTGCGGGTTATGTGGTAGGTTACTCAATCTGTCATTGCGTATCCTGAAGGAAGACTTCCACTGACTTTCGAGCAGTTATACGCCCTGGTACGCGGCCCATATCCGTTCCAATACCTGGGCGATGATGATGATCTCGTAGCCCAAATGATCGGTTTCGGGGAAAACCTGCCAGAGCAGTGGCAGCCCAAATAGGAGCAGATAAAGCTGGTATCGAATCATCCATTGTTAGTCGACGAGATCAAAGAAGGTAAGCCACCAGAACTACAGAGGCGAATCGAGGAGAGGGTAGGCGATGCGTCGCTCGCTTGCCTTATTCCGATTATGACGGGCTTGATGAAGTTTTTGCTTGCTGAGCGGATGGCGGCATCAGAGGCATTGGATTTGTTGGCGGATATTCAGGAGAGCGAGGAGGTAGAACTGGAGACCGATGACATTGACGTGTGAATTTCTCTTGACTATTATTTTGTTCTTTAGTATGAACACATGATCTGAAGAGAACTCGTTGCCTGTCAAAGCGTAGATCATGATGTCTTCTGATGTTATGCGATCTGCAGCTGCGACTGTGGTCAGGTCCGGTCCCAATTTAATTCTGAACCAACCACTCAGACTGCGCAGAGTAAGAATGCTACCCCGGACTCTGGGGCAGTGCAGCTTGGAAGTCCTCGGTAGTGGCGGATGAGGGGAACGGCAGTAATCATGCGATCATCGGAGGAATCCATGGCCTGATCTCTCCCTCCCTTTTAACCTGCGTTTCCCTTTGCTTTTGCAATTACATTCATTATTTGAGAACAAGCTTAATCGAACCAAAGATAATTGAATCGAAGATCAAAAGCAATTTACCAAGCCAACATACAATGCACCCCGAACTGTCTGCACACCCTACTCCGCAGCGCGCTCCACTGAAGCGCGCTGCTCCTGTCGCCGCTGTCCGCTTCAGACGCTGGTATGTCTACCATCCGCCTCTTGGAATTCATCGCTCTTAAATATCGCTCATCTCGCTAATATTCTTATTTTCAGGTCACTCCCACTTCTCGCGACCATCGCCATCGGCTACGGCTTCAGTCAATACAACGCTATGAAGACGGATTCGCCGTACTCGGACGAAGCGGCCGAAAAGGAGCGATTGCGGAAGAATGCGCAGCTCATGGAGGCATACGGCTACAAAGACAACGTGGATGATATTCAGAAGGCGATGGAGGCGTATGAGGTTCAGTGATTGCGAGATCGCATCGATTTTGTCTCAATAATATTGTCATGGGTGGCGTTTACTGGCGTTGGACATGTCGGATTATTTCGTTTCGTCTGCCTGGAAGCTGGTTCTTGCATGGTCGGATATCGTTTTATTTTACGCATTATGGTCTGGACTGGTCTCAAATATTCGGTTTGCACGGTCGGTGTTCCATATTTGTTTACTATTACTATTCAATATACAATGATCTGCTCTGTGGAGTTCTGCAGATGTCCCACTACCTACCAAATCCCTCATAGATACAAACAAGGCTATCTACAAGGCCCGGCCCATTTTATTCCTTCGTCTTATTTTCGAGTTTCTCTATCATCCAATCATCGGCTCGATTTATGATGATCTGTTGAACCCAGTACCTCGCATCCCCACCAACATTGCTTTTTCAGATAACACCCCAGTTGTATAGATCCGGAATGTCCAAGCGGATCTCCCCAACACCCAACGCTATTCGTAGCCCTGTCTATCCCCGGTGACGCGGACTCCCGACTGGACCTGCCTGATCTGCTTACCGTGATAGTTTCATTGGCAGCCGCGGTCGCGGTCCCTTACTTGCTTTTTATCATCCGCATGCCGCCAAGAACTGGCTGATCACACGCTCTTCTTATCTCAAGAAAGGGCCCTGGGTCATGGGTATATCTAGGTACTCGGTTCTTTGACCCGCCTTGTTTCTCTTTTCCCTCTAGCGCCCTCCATGCATCTCGGATTCGCAGCTTTATTCACTTCGTTCGCCCTCTTTTCGACTCCTGCCCAGCTTGTTGCCGGCTATGTCGCACAGTCGCCGTTGCGTAGGTCGCAATGCGAGCAGACCACCGTAGCTGTTCTGTAGGTTGCTGTCTAAGTATACTGTGGACCGGGCTGACATATACAGTGGAGGAGGAATGGCCGGCGTCACTGCTGCGGTTTGTTGTTTCCACAAGTGTAGACGATCGCGACTAACCTTACCCACAGCAAGCGTTATCCGAGAACTCTATGGATGATTTTGTCATTCTTGAATATAGAGATACCCTAGGAGGCCGAGTCTGGCATGGCGACTTTGGCCAGGATCCAAACGGGGATCCGTATATTATTGAATATGGCGCCAACTGGGTGAGCCTTGAATTCGAATAATCAGGAGAACCTCTTTAACAAGCCCAGGTACAAGGATTGGGATCATCGAATTTCGAGAATCCAGTTTGGAGCCTAGCAAAGAAATACAACCTGGAAAATACCTGGTCAAACTACGACTCAATCCTCACGTACAACGAAACCGGATACACCGACTACACCGACGTCTTGGACGCCTACGACGCGGCGAGCGAAAAAGCATCCGTCCATGCAGGCCGAATCCTCAACTACAATCTCCAAGACATGACCGCGCGATCAGGCCTAGCCCTATCCGGCTGGAAGCCGCGCAGAGATGACATGAAAGCGCAGGCAGTGGAATGGTGGAACTGGGGTATGATATAGAACGCGGCACAGGCCCGTTCGTAGAACTTATAGATAACATAGCCAACAGCACAGCTAACACAACCCCACAGACTGGGAGGGCGCCTACTCTCCGGAAACGAGCTCGTTTGTCTTTGGTGTCGCAGGGGAAAACCTGACTTTCAACCAGTTCGGCGACCAGAATAACCTCGTCATCGATCGGCGCGGATACAGCGCTATTATCCAAGGCGAGGCAGATACCTTCCTTCGCCCCGACGACCCGCGACTCCGTCTCAACATGCAAGTCACTGGAATAGAGCACAGTCCTGATGGAGTCACCGTCCATAACGCAGACGGAACATGCCTCAGCGCCGCCTACGCAATCTGCACATTCTCCGTCGGAGTCCTCCAAAACGACGCGGTAGAATTCACACCGGCCTTACCAGACTGGAAACAAACAGCAATCTACAAATTCAACATGGGCACATACACCAAGATCTTCATGCAATTTTCCGAAACATTCTGGCCCAACAACACGCAGTTCTTCCTCTACGCAGACCCCACAACAAGAGGTTACTACCCCGTCTTCCAATCCCTATCAACAGAAGACTTCTTCCCCGACTCAAACATCATTTTCGTCACGGTCGTCGAAAGCCAGGCATACCGCGTAGAACGCCAAACAGATACCCAGACCCAGGAAGAAGTCATGGCCATCCTCCGCAAGATGTTCCCCGATATTCAAATCCCGGAACCCACTGCGTTTACGTACCCGCGCTGGTCGGCAGAGCCCTGGGCGTATGGGTCCTACTCGAATTGGCCTGCCGGTACAACGCTCGAAATGCACCAGAACCTTCGCGCGAATGTTGATCGGTTATGGTTCGCTGGTGAAGCGACGAGTGCGCAATATTTTGGGTTTCTGCATGGTGCGTGGTTTGAGGGGCGCGAGGCGGGGGAGCATGTTGCCTCTTTGTTGAGCGGGGAATGTACTGGTGATGAAAACGAAGATGATTATCAGACTAATGATAGACGAACTGGTCTCAGGAAGAGGAATGGCGAATCCTCAACTGGAGGCAAGGCATGCAGCGGAGAACCGCATTATGGTGTTTTGCGTGGCACGAGCCCGATAAGTGCTTATACGGCGTTGAATGGGTGGGGTGTTAATAGTACGAGTATTCAGGCGTAGATGGGACATGTCTCTTGTTGAGTATTGTGTTTGAAAATTACAGATTTGACTATTGTTGGAGACCGCATATAGCACATATTGGATGTTATTCAACATGGCCTTAGGGAGCCACCATCCATGAACAATTGATACCTAGTTGACCGGCAGGTCCATCATCACACCACAATAGAGCTGAAAATGAGCACCTTCTGCACATAAGGATACTCAGTACGGTATCAATCGAATATAGAAACCACTCCTTTGTTCCACCCATACATCCAGAGCACTCTGTATAGTCTCCCCCGTGCATCTCAACGAAAAAAACACGATAATTACGTAATATACCAATACCTTCGGGGTAGGGCTGATACTTTTGGTTCGTAAAGTAGAATAGTGAGGTGGATAGATCGCTGACACCGGCCCGGTTGAATCCATTGAAATCTGAACATCTCCGCGGGTTCATCCAAAGTATGTTGGAATCCCGAGTTTATTGCGACGTCGACAATGACTCAACTCTTGCAACTTTGCACAGAGAAATCTTCCACTTTACAAACACTCAACCCGACAACACGAGCGAAAAACAGTACTCCAAGAGAGCAGGTAACATCGACACAATGGCAGCACCAGCAACAGCACCAGCCCCCTCAATCCTCGCCACAATCGGCAACACTCCAGTCCTGCACTTCCGCAACATCACACCACCAGACCACGCGAATGTCTACCTGAAGCTCGAATCCCTCAACCCAACAGGTTCATACAAAGACCGCATGGCGCTGTCCATGATCACCCAGGCCGAAAAGCGCGGCGACCTCAAGCCCGGCATGACAGTCGTTGAAGCAACAGGCGGAAGCACCGGTTCAAGCCTGGCCTTCATCTGCGCGGTGAAGGGGTACAATTTCCACGTCGTGAGCAGCGACGTCTTTGCGGCTGAGAAGATCAAGACGATGCGTGCTTTTGGGGCAGAAGTTGATCTTATGCATGTTCCTGGGGGGAAGATCACCAAGGAGTTGTTTCCTGAGATGATGGAGAGGGCGACTGTCAAGGTTGAAAGTGACCCGGGTATGCACCTATTACACGAATCAGTTCAAGAACAGTGATGCGCTGCCTGGGTATGAGAGTCTAGGTCGGGAATTGGTCGAGCAGTTCGCTGGGGGCATTGATGCGTTTTGCGGCGCGGCGGGGAGCGCGGGGATGCTGATGGGTGTTGCGACCATTTTGAAGAAACAGAACCAGACGACAAGCAAAGACACGAAGGTTGTCGTGTTGGAGCCTGCTTCTTCGCCTGTGATTACGCAGGGCTGGACGGGTACCCATGGGGTTGAAGGAATCAGTCCGGGATTCAGACCACCGCATCTTGACGATGCTCTTTGTGATGAGGCGAGAGCGATTGATGAGGAGGAGGGGAGAGCTATGTGTCGGAGACTTGCGAGGGAAGAGGGAGTGCTGGTGGGCACATCGGCAGGTTTGAACGTGGGTGCTGCGCTGCAGCTGGCCAAGGAGTTAGGGCCTGGCAAGACGGTGGTCACTGTTGCTTGCGACACGGGACTGAAATATATGAACAGCAGTCTCTTGGCTGACAGCTAAGAAGCAGAAATAGATGAATGGATTGATTGTATAGATTGATTTTAAATTTGGCTGTGCTTTGCTTGCAGAATTGACCAGTCTTTTTGCGTCGGCGTTGGCGTCACCGACCCTGTTTCTCTGCTGACGACCGATGCGCATCTTCCTTGCTAGATTACCACCGAGCCCCCTGCATCGTCCCTTTCTTTCTTTTCTTCTCACTTCTAAATACCATTGTATGGTCCCAAACAGCAGGGCGATGACAGTAGTATTGGATTAATTGAGATCTGGCTATTTTTGCAGCTAAAACACCAACCCTAGCGAAGCTAATCGAGATACATCGACCACAACTCCCTATGCATAAGCGACCATCATTACTACCCTTCATCTATTTACTCCGAGACATTTCACGCCTAAACCAATAAAAGGGACAATCACAAGAAACAAAGGCCGATCCCCCCCCCCCCCCCCCACATCCGCTCAAGGAATGCGGAGACGCTGGGAGCCGAGGATCAAGAACGGGTCACGGCTATGATGTCGCGCTCCTCCCCACCGACAATTCTGCATTTATAATTCTGGGTCTTCCTTTTTTCTTTCTGTGATTAAGGGTCCTACTATACCTTGGGACGGTCACTATGGCTCTCGGTACTTCCCCTTTACCCATGCTAACCACCATGCTAAACCTCGACCAAGCTGACGCTTCTACTATACAGCAACAGCCGCCAGCCTAACCCTAGCCACCTACCTCAACGGCAAATACCACATCACGAAGGACCTCGCAACACTAGGCATAACATCCTGGGCTTTCCGCAAACATGACCGCGCCGCAGCAGCAGGAAGACTAAACGCCTGGCTCGTCTTCGCAGAAACCGCTTCCAAAAACCCGGACATGCTAGCGATCTGGTCGCGAGAAGGCACATATACCTACCGCGAGACGTTAGAACTATCCAATAAATATGGCCACTACTTCCTCTCGCGCGGGGTGAGAAAGGGCGAGATCGTCGCGCTGTACCTGCAAAATCGGCCTGAGTTCATCTTTGCTTGGCTGGGATTGTGGAGTATTGGGTGTGCGCCTGCGACGGTGAACTATGCGTTGACTGGGGATGCGCTGATGCATTGCTTGAGGATTGCGGGGGCCAAGCTTGTCCTGCTTGACCCGGATGAGGAGTGCGTGGCGAGGATGGAGGGGGTTAGGGGTGTTGTTGAGGGGGGACTGAGTATGGAGATTGCGATCTTGGATGAGACGTTCAGGGACGGACTGTTCAGGGGGTTTCCGGCAACTGTACCTGAGGATGGGAAGTTGGCGTTGAATACACCTGGTGAATTCCCGTCTATCTTGCTCTATACGTCTGGGACGACGGGGATGCCGAAGGTACCTATCTCTCCCCATACTACTTACCCACATTCATAATCATACTCATACTCATATACTTCCCAGGGCTGCGCATTCACAATGGCCCGCCTCTACCCAGGCCTCACCCTCCGCCGCACCGGCATGGGCGACACGGACGGTCCCAACGGTGACAGATGGTACTCCTGCATGCCCCTCTACCACGGCACCTCCGCAATGACGTTGATAATCTGCCTCGTAACGGGCCTTTCCATCGCCATAGGCCGCAAATTCAGCGTGCGCCAATTCTGGGCCGACATCCGCGACTCAGATTCCACAGCCTTCGTCTACGTCGGCGAAGCAGCGCGGTATCTGCTCGCTGCGCCGCCCTCAGAACTAGACAGGGCTCACCGCGTGCGCCTTATGTACGGGAATGGACTTCGCCCAGACGTCTGGACGCGCTTCCGTGAACGATTCGGTGTCGCTGAGGTGGGAGAGTTCTTCAATAGCACCGAGGGCGTATTCATGCTTTTCAACTATAACAAGGGTCCCTTTACAGCTGGGGCGGTGGGACACCACGGTGCTATCCTTCGAAGGATAATGAACAATACATATGTCCCTGTCGTGATTGACCCTGATACAGGAGACGTACTCCGCGATAAAGAGACGGGCTTTGTCGTGCGCGCGCGGTACGAAGTCGGCGGCGAGATGCTGGTGAATATTCCCAATAAGGAGGTGTTCCAGGGATACTGGGATAATGAGGCCGCGACGGAGAAGAAGTATTTGAGGGATGCGTTTAGGAAGGGGGATCTGTATTATCGCTCTGGCGATGCGTTGAGAAGGGATTCTGATGGCAGGTGGTACTTTATGGATCGGTTGGGAGATACGTTTCGCTGGAAGAGTGAGAATGTGTATGTGCTTGACCCCTTCTTTTTATCATACCTCATTCGAGTTAGTACGCAGAAGGTGAATAATAACGAAGGAAACAGCGCAACAGCCGAAGTCGCCGAAATCCTCGGCTCGCATCCCTCCGTAATAGAGGCAAACGTCTACGGCGTCAAGGTCCCGAACCATGAAGGCCGAGCTGGCTGCGCAGCACTGCAACTCTCGCCCTCCTCTTCAACACTCGACACAGCAGGCCTCGCCCGTTTCGCGCGCGCCAGGTTACCTAAATATGCGGTCCCAGTCTTTTTACGGATCGTGACGAATTCAACGCACACGGATAATCATAAGCAGGGGAAGGTTGGACTGCGCGAAGAAGGTGTTGATCTGAAACTTACTGGGACCAAGGTTAAAGGGGGTGAGGGGGATAGGTTTCTTTGGCTTGAGCCTGGGAGCGGGGAGTATAAAGAATTTAGGGAGGCGGAGTGGAAGGGGATTGTTGAGGGGAGGGTTAGGTTGTGATGGGATCACTTAGTACTCCGTATATACTTCGTAGACTCTATAATTTAGTCTAAACTACCCATACAATAATGGAATCACCGAAACCTGGCAGTTACTACCTTACCACCATGACACACACACACCTCACCCACTATCCTAAACTAAACCACTCATCCCATTTCTATTCGGGCCGTATCTTTCTATCATCATAATAAATCACGTTGAAAACTAGCTTACTATCTCATCTAACGCTGACAGTGACACGGATCGAATGGATCACGCAGTAAACCGAAAAGCCAAACTTACTTCCTCAACCCCAACAAATTGATACTCTTCGGTCGCTCAATCGGCAGTCCCAGCGCGCGGTCCCAGACTAATTGCGTTAGTGGGCCGAGTGCACGACTCACGCCGAATGTCACGGTGTAGTACAATGGTTGCTGGAAGCCGTAGTGGTGGAAGAGGACGCCTGAGGCGGCGTCGACGTTTGGGTGCGGGTTTTTGGTCTGCACAATACATTATCAGTTACAGTTTCTTGATATACTTCGTAAGGGGGTTGTTAGGGGTAGGGTTCGCTGGCGCTTACCTTTCCATGCTCAGTAAGCACACCCGGTGCAATCTCCGAGTTCTTCTTGACGAGCTGGAAGACAGGGTTTGCAAGGACATCGGGACGCGTATTGGCGAAGTCCATGAGGGCTTGGAAGCGCGGGTCTGGCTTGCGTAGCACGCCGTGGCCGTACCCTGGTACGACGCGGCCGGATTTAAGCGTATCCCAGAGGTAAGTGCGGACGTCTTCGTCGGAGAACTTGGTGCCGATCTTATCCTGCATTGCGAGGATCCAGCGGAGGACTTCTTGCGCGGCTAGACCGTGCAAAGGACCAGCCAGACCGAGGAGGCCGGCGGAGTAGGAGAGGAAGGGGTCTGAGAGGGCGGAGCCAACAAGGTGCGTTGCGTGCGCGGAGACGTTGCCTCCCTCGTGGTCGCCGTGGAGAGCGAGGTAGAGACGGAGGAGGTCATGGAAGTCTGCGTTCTCCTTGCCGCCCTTGCCGAGGAGTTCGGCGAAGTTGTAGGACCAGTCCTGGGCGGGATCGAGCTTTTGGCGGCCGACGACGTCGATTTCGTCGGGGCGGAAGACGAGCGCTGCGACGCGGGGGATTTTAGCGAGGAGGGAGAGGGCGTCGTCGAAGGTTGGTTCCCAGTAGTCGGCTTTGTTGATGCCCTGCTCGTATAGCTTTGCGAACTTGGACTCTGTGTTTAGCGCGGCGGTGATGATTGAGATCTGTGTCATGGGGTGCATGTGGCGAGGGAACGACTTGGCCAGGTCGAGGATGTGCTCTGGGAGATGCGAGTCCTCTGCTAGTTGTGCGGAGAGGGCGCGGATCTGACTTGTGCTAGGGACCTCTCCTGTGAGCAGAAGCCAGAACATAGCTTCGGGCAGCATCTCAGTTCCAGTGGGGCCCTTTGGCAGCTCCTTCTGGCAGTCCTTGATCGTCTTGCCGTGGAAGCGGATGCCCTCGTCTGCGTCGAGGACGGAGCCCTCCCAGAGCATGCTCTTCAGCCCGCGCATACCGCCGATGACATTGCCGATTTTGACCTCGCCGATTGTGGTGTCGGCATTCTTCTTGACTTCGGCGAAGAGCTCGCGCTTTGCGGGGATTGCACCCTTCAGGGCTGTTTTAAGGTCTGGTTCTGTTGCATAGCCGCGGCGGGAAATCGTCTGTTTCAGAGGATGTTAGTCGGACCAGTGCTGTGGGTGACTTCTCCGGTCGACTGAGGGGTGGTACCTGAGCCAGCCTGGAGGCCTGGCGGGCAGTGCGAAGAGGGAGAACCATCTTCAATGTGTTTGAGTGATTCAATGGATGTAGAGGATGAGAGGAAGGTAGGAGGAGAATGTGAGGAGAGATAGTGAAGGAATTGAAGCGCTTTGAAGACGGATGAGAGGAAGAGGAAGAGTGAGGAGCGAAAGAGAGACGGTGTTAAGTGACGCAGGGGGGATCAGACGGCCCGGTTGGCCGCGGAGGAGGAGAATGCAACCGGCCGAGGCTGTCCCCGGCACATGAACTTGCGGACCTACACAGCGCTTCCGATTTACGGAGACTTTCGTCGGAGTTACTATAGACAGTTTAAAGTCTGCTCTATAAGTCACTTTATTTTCTAGCTTATTTACGCTTAACGTTGCGTGGAATTGGTGCTGTATGGCCGTTATCGCTCGGTTATCACATGAGGGGTTCGGCAACTACGGGGTAACTATGAGTATGAGGTACAACACAGCAAGTCACGACACTGTTGAATTGAATTGGATACAGCCAGATATGACTACAGAGCGAAGAACTCGAGGGAGCTGACTGCTCAGAAGTTTGCTCCTCAATCGAAGACAACGGCAAGACAGCAAGGTACAAAGTCAGGGGACTCAAGATGAACTGGCGTGCGGGGTAAGCCCAATGCGGAATGGCTTATCACGGGGTATGATGCCTCACAAACAAGGCATAAAAGCACAGCCACCGAGCAGCCCCAAGGCCGCCACCCTCCGCTGTCCGTGCGCCTGATTGGGCACTCAGAGTTTTCTACTTCTGCGCCGTGATTGGCCGATAAACTCAGCCTCTGCTGCCTCAGGCGGAAATTTCTTTATCGCCTGGAATTTTTCCCAGTTCCCCCTCCATCAAATCTCACTCAACTTTCTCTCCCTACGTCGCGGGAGCATCGCGTTTTCTCTTGTCTTTCTTGGGTTTCTTTACTGTTGTCTATTTCTTCATTTCTGGTTTTTCGTCCTTGATACCCAAAAGTTCCGCGGCTGCATCGCATATCCCGTCAGTGTGGTCCTCGTTCCGTGCCCCTCAGACTGCAGACTAACGAAGCGAAGATAGACATTAGAAACCTGCAAGAGAATGCCGCATCTCGAGAGTGCCCCAACCATGCCTACCGTCGTCGCTAAGTCCTCTTCGGTCGTTCCTCCCACCGCGGAGGAAGTTTCTTCTTTCCTTCACACTATCTTCAACGCCGAGACTTCTCAGCAGTCCCTCGACGCTTCTTACGGCCTGGCCAACTTGCTTATTCAGAGCACCGGCCCCTTTTCATTTTACACCTACAACTATATTCTCCCCGAGATCAAGAAAGCTGCCACTGATAAGAAAAATGGTGCTAAGCGCGAAAGTGCTATGCTGATCCTTGGCGCACTCCTCGAACGTTTCCCTCCCGCTCATCCGCTTAGCGAAGTTGTTTTCCTTCTCCAAGATGGCGGTGTCATCAACCTTGCTCTCGACTCCCTGGCCGACAAGGGTGCCGTTGTCCGCGACTCCGCCCAATACGCTATTGATGCTTTGTATGCCACCCTCAAGCCCGAAGCCAAGGTTAATGCACTCCTTCCTGCCCTGTCTAGCTATATAAGCCGCGGGTCCGGCAAGTGGCAGGGTTTCGTCGGCGCGTACGCCTTGATTGAAAAGATGGCCCTCGAGGCTCAGATGGGCTCCGGTACCAAGGAGCAAGAGCTGGAGAAGGATGTCCTCCGCGAGGCCATGGGCAAGACCCTCAAGGACCTCATTCCCTTGGTCGAGTCTGGTATGCACGACTTGAAGAACGAAGTCGTCAAGCGCGCCTGCAAGGCCATGAACGCGGTTACCACACTTCTGTCCAACGACGATGTGGAGCCCCGCATTCCCTTGCTCATCAAGACCATGGAGCAGCCCTCTGAGCAGACCCTGCAAAAGGCCATCCACGCCTTGTCGCAGACCACCTTCGTTGCCATCGTCACCTCTCCCGTCTTGGCTCTTCTTACTCCTCTTCTCGAGCGCTCGCTCAACGCCCCCACTACCCCTCAAGAGACCCTTCGCCAGACCGTTGTTGTCGTAGAGAACCTGACCAAGCTTGTCCACGACCCCGCCGAGGCCCGTACCTTCTTGCCCAAGCTCAAGCCTGGTGTCCAGGGCGTCAAGGACCGTGCTTCCCTTCCCGAGGTTCGAGAGCTTGCTACTCGCGCCATGGATGTCATGGAGAAGGCCATGGCGGACAAGGATATTGCCGCCGGCTCTATTGCCAAGGTCACTCCTGATGAGGTCCTCGCTATTCTCAACACTAAGATCCAGGAGAATGGTGGCCTGGCTCGTCCTGATGCCGCCACTCTGTTCGAGCTCGCCAAGACATATGTTGCTGAGATGGTTCGTGAGGACGTGAACTGCCGCCTGCACGATCGCATCCCCGCCTGTATCGCCCCTTACCTGCGCGGTCTTGTTGCTGAGGACAAGCACGACGAAATCGCTGCCGCTGTCCAGACTCACTACGTTCAGGAAGATGAGCGCAAGTACGGCAAGCCCATTCCTGACGACCCTAACGAGGTTGAGATTGTCAACGCCAACTTCTCGCTCGCTTACGGTGGTATGCTTCTGTTGTCTCACACCAACCTCCGCCTCCTCAAGGGACACCGCTACGGTCTTTGCGGACGTAACGGTGCTGGAAAGTCCACTCTCATGCGCAGTATCGCCAACGAGAAGCTCGAGGGATTCCCCCCACAAGACCAGGTCCGCACCTGCTTCGTCGAGCACAACCAAGGAGAGGACGCCGAATTGACCATCTTCGAATACGCCAAGAAGGACCCCAAGATTGCTGCCGAGGGTGATGACCACATTCGTGAGGTTTTGCTCGAGTTCGGTTTCACCGATGGTCCTGAGGGCCGCCAGTCCCAAGGTGTTGGCTCTCTGTCTGGTGGTTGGAAGATGAAGCTCGCTCTTGCCCGTGCTATGCTTTTGAAGGCCGATGTTCTTCTGCTTGACGAACCTACTAACCACTTGGATGTCGCCAACGTCAAGTGGCTGCAAGAGTACCTTAAGCAACACACCGACATCACCTCTCTCATTGTTTCTCACGACTCTGGCTTCTTGGACGAGGTCTGCACAGACATCTACCACTACGAGCAGAAGAAGCTGGTTTGCTACAAGGGTAACTTGGCCGAGTAAGTTCTCCCATTCTTTTACAATCAGTAACTAGACTAACCCCCGCAGTTTTGTCAAGGTCAAGCCTGAGGGTAAGAGTTACTACACTCTTTCCGCCTCCAACGTCCAGTTCAAGTTCCCTCCCCCTGGTATCCTCTCCGGTATCAAGTCGAACACTCGCTCGATCCTGCGCATGACCAACTGTACCTACACCTACCCCGGTGCCAGCAAGCCGTCTCTGTCCGATGCTTCCCTGTCGCTCACCCTCTCTTCTCGTGTTGCCATCATTGGAGGAAACGGTGCCGGTAAATCCACCTTCATCAAGATGTTGACTGGTGAGACCATTCCTCAGACCGGAAAGGTCGAGAAGCACCCCAACTTGCGTATTGGTTACATCAAGCAGCACGCCCTGGAACACGTTGAGATGCACTTGGAGAAGACCCCCAGCCAGTACCTCCAGTGGCGTTACGCCAACGGTGACGACCGCGAAGTCTTCCTCAAGCAGACCCGTATCCTCACAGACGAGGACAAGGCCCAGCTTGAGAAGCCCGTTGACCTCGGTGACGGCCGCGGTGCTCGCCGCATTGAAGCCCTCATCGGTCGTCAGAAGTGGAAGAAGTCCTTCCAGTATGAAGTGTAAGTTTTGTGTCTTTACCATTTTTCGAAAGAACCAAAGACTAACTGGACGTAGTAAATGGGTCGGCCTCCTCCCCAAGCACAACACCATGATCTCACGTGAAACCCTCCTCGAACTCGGCTTCTTCAAGCTCATCCAAGAGTTCGACGACCACGAAGCCTCCCGCGAGGGTCTCGGTTTCCGTGTCCTCGAGCCCAAGATCATCAGCAAGCACTTCGAAGACGTCGGCCTCGACCCCGAAATCGCCAACCACAACGAAATCTCCGGTCTGTCCGGTGGTCAAAAGGTCAAGGTCGTCCTTGCCGGTGCGATGTGGAACAATCCTCACTTGCTCGTCCTCGACGAACCGACTAACTTCCTTGACCGTGACTCTCTCGGTGGTCTTGCCGTCGCCATCCGCGACTTCAAGGGTGGTGTCGTGATGATTTCTCACAACGAGGAGTTCGTCGGTGCGCTTTGCCCTGAGCAGCTTCACATCGCTGATGGACGGGTCGTTGCCCGTACCAACGCCGCTATTGCTCTCGACCGCTTCGAGGACAGCGGTGCCTCTACACCCAACGCCGCCAGCACGGCTGCTTCGTCAGTTGCCAACAGCGCCGCTGCATCGGCCGTTAACTCCGGTGCCGAAGACCAGGGCGAGCTCAAGTTCAAGGCCCGCAAGAAGAAGAAGATGACCCGTGCCCAGATGAAGGAGCGTGAGGCCCGTCGTCGTCTGCGTCACATTGAGTGGCTTAACAGCCCCAAGGGCACACCTAAGCCCGTGGACACTGATGACGAGGCTGAATAGATTGATTGATTGGATTGGTTTCGCTTCTCATGACGCGTGATGAATTTCATTTTTTTCTCAAAATGTTTCCTCTTTGCTTGATGTTTTGTTCTGGGATAGACGGTGTTATTGCTTGATTTCATTTCATCAATTTGATTGAGTCTTGTATATACCTATAGACTTAGTTTTCTACCTTTGCCTTTGTCTGTTCTAGTCTTTAGGTGAATGCATCGTTGGGTTTCTTCATCATTCCCCTTCTTCCCTTATATACGTAGCCTGGTATGTACCTTCTACATCTATATCACCTTCCACCTCTATAAATATATATATTTAAACACCAGCCTCTACCCTAATCTACCACCCCTCAAAATCCCTCCAAACCCTCCCCGCAAACCCTTCATCCTCCAAAAACTCACACGCCACAACCGCCATACCCCCGGCACACTCAATAGCCCGCTTATACCCCTCCTCGGACCCAGCGCCCTTCGTAAACTGCGGGGTGTGGTTGCCGCTCTCGGCGGGGATGTGGAACATGCCGTGGAAGCCAGGGACAGCGTAGGAGACGTTGCCTGTGCAAACAGGAAAACATGGATTAGAGGGGGCTTGACATGTGTGGGAGAAAGGGAGGATGAGGTAGTGGGTGGTGCTCACCCATATCTGTTGATGCGGAACCACCGTCTGTTGGTGGTGCGGTAAGGAGGACGCGGTGGCCCATTGCGCGCATGGCGGAGACGTAGCTTTCGCAGATGGGGTTGTTGGATTTTACGTCCGCGTAGGAGAGGCCCCTTTACCACCTGTTAGTGACATAATTAAGATTTGAGGATGTGGTTGCTTGCTCACCACTCAAACTCAACCTTACACCCCGTCGCTAACGCCGCGGCCTCAAAACACTTGATAACGCGCTCAGTCAATGGCTTCAACGTCGCCACAGTCGGGGACCGAATGGAGTAGTCTAAACTCGCAGACCAAGGGATAATATTCGATCTATCACCGCCATGGGAAATGATTCCGTGGACACGCTGCGATGGTAGAATTTGCTGTCTTAGCATTGAGATATTGACGTACGCCGCTACAACAGCGTCAAGCGCATTAACGCCGTCCCAAGGCGCGGCAGCAGCATGCGCAGGCTTTCCCTTGAATGTAATGCGGACCTTATCACAAGCAAGGAAGCCGCCCTCAGGCGCCTTTGCAAGACTCAGTAAATCGGATCGACCAGGGTCAACGGAATTCACAGTTGGATGAATCATAAGGCAAGCGTCGACATCATCGTATGCCTTATTCTGCAGGAGACGGATTTTACCGCCGCCGCCTTCTTCAGCTGGTGTTCCTAGAAGACGAACGGTGTAATTTAGACCATTTGGAGCAGCGGATTTCAGGGCCTCGACGGTTGCGATGAATGCCGCGATTGAGCTTGTAGATATGAGGTTGTGGCCGCATGCATGGCCGATTTCGGGGAGGGCGTCGTATTCGGCGTTGAATGTTAGTATGCGGCCTGCAGGACTGTGGGCGTGGCTGGGCCCGTGCTTGTATTCGATCTCGAATGATGTTTCGAGGCCGTAGGCGTGGCGCTGGACTGTGTAACCTTCCGACTTGAGAGAGTCGAATAGTTCACAGATGTTGTCATGGGCTTGATGCTCGTTAAACCCGAGCTCAGGATTGTTCCATATCTTTGACTGTTAGGTACGTGCGTGAATGGTGATTGGAAGGGATTGACGGACCTTGCTGTTTATATCTCGTAGCTTGGCGTCGTATTGACGCAAAGTGTCTTGCACCCTGTTGATATAACGTGATTGAGAGGCTGAAAGACGCATTGTGTGTACAGAAAAGTCTCAATTCTCTATAATTGACCAGGAACGACGGCCCTCCTTTCGCCTTGGAGACTCGATTGATGTGAGGGGTTACTCCAACTTTCTAGATATCCATCACGTGACCATGCTCGATGCTTGCTTATCTAAGGCTTGGCATGTTTCTCCGCGAGCGGGCGCGGTTTCCTCCCTGGCTTTCACCTCCTGATCTCGCTCTCAGAATCGATACCAGTTGACATCGAATGCCTAGTCGCTCACCTGTGTGCATTTCACCTGAATTTCCGAGTCCCCAGATAGTCAAAAGCTGAAACACGAGCCACTTCGGGCCACACAAGTACACAAGGAGACGGCTTCGGGAATCTGGACCATGGCAAGCTGGGGTTCTGCAAGTCGTTTTATCGCCGCCCGGCGGAAGTGAAAAGAAAACAATCAGCGGCGCCTCTGAATTGATTACGCCCAAAGTCGCACGTGCTCATTTCCAGCGATCTTATACGTTCAAGATAACATCGCCAATTTTTGCGAGCGAAGCGGAAACGCCTTGGGGGCTTAGAGGGCTGGTCGGCGGCACCGTCTTGGCGAGGTGGGCCCAATTTTCACAGCCATGATTGAGCCCGAGACTCCCCAGAATCTCCCGAGCCTCTCCAATTACTTCGCTTAGAAGTGGCCTCGCTTCTTGACTCGCAAGATTGGACGGCCTGAATCGATTGGTTCAGAATTGTCGCTTATCAGCTGCTTTCCGAAACATCGCCGAGATTCCGCTCTTGGAAGCCCTTGGCTTGCGCACGCTGTTTCCCGGTTTAGTCAATTACCGGGCCTATGAATATGTCCATCTCGGTTCCGGCGGCGTAGGGAGTGGAACTTACAACCGGCTGCACGCAACCCCCCAGGATCACGCCTTCGTCAGCACGATTATTTGTCGCGGGGCTGTCTCCTGCTCCGTCTCCTGGTGAAGCCCCAGGTTTCGAAGGCCTGAATATGGTGTGACATTGCGGGGCAAGACGATGTTACCTACCTGCCTTGGTTAAGCTCATCTGGAAATCAGCCTGGTGGCGGCCCTGCGGCGATGAGGCTTCGTTCTATGGCTTCCAGAGTCTGGTGCCGACATTCTTGGAAAACTTTGCGGTAGCGACTCTGCTCTGTGAACGGTGATTGAACCGGAGGGGTCATACTGCGCTGCCCAGGAGCATTGGCATCACTGGAGGCTGTGGCAAGGATCGTGGCGACGCCCGGAGCAATCCCAGCTGTCCGAGACCAGCGGAAGACTCCTTCCGGAGGATCATGAAGGACCAGATCCTGGCTGAACTACTCAATCGAGCCATGTCTTGTGCCCTTCTTCAGCATACAAAGGATTGCTGGATGAACAAGCTGTGCACAACGGAAACAGCTGCTCTGTGTTTTTGGAGAAGGAAATGACCGTACAAAACTTCTATATCATGAGCTTTGGTCGGATTCTTGTTGTGAAGTCATGATCCTGATTTTTCTCGGAATGACGGCCCGCAAAGACTGCTCT
Organism: Aspergillus stella-maris; assembly: GCF_047715825.1. Lineage (NCBI taxonomy): Eukaryota > Fungi > Ascomycota > Eurotiomycetes > Eurotiales > Aspergillaceae > Aspergillus > Aspergillus stella-maris. Next base: position 473,381 of record NW_027396808.1, on the reverse strand, counting down.
GGGCTCATTGTGCTCGACAGATCTCCTGCAATTCCAAACCAACCCACTTTAACACCTACGTATCAGCTGCAGCAGGATCCTTCTGGACGCAAGAACACCCGACGAGAACCAGAATGACCGTGATGGCTTCATCTTTTCCAATGCAGTCAGCAATCTGCAATGGCTTCACCGGAAGCGGCGTGGAGTCAGTAGTATATTGGGCGTGAACGTCCCTGTGTTGGACCACCTTAGTTCTTGCTTGTATTTCCCCTGCTTCCGGTATAAGCTTCCACCGGCGCAAGCAATCCAACCTATCCCGCACCGTCGCCTGGCGCGGCTGTTCCTCACATAGAGGGTTCTAGATGCCAGCTAGAAACCTGCACAAGCAGCCTGCACCTGATTCTCCGCATATCTTGGCACCTCCAGTCGCGGGAACTGTAAGCCCTGACGCAGAAATGCATCTTAGGATTGGACGTCAATACGCGGGCGTCTGCAAGCGCTCGGACGCAATCACATAGATCCTTTGCAGTCGATCGCTTGGGGTAAAACGATCCCGAGCGGCACGCGCAAACCATCCTCGTTCGGAATGAGATGTCAGAGCGTCTTTCTGGAAAAAGCAATCACGAAGATGGAACAAAACCCCTCATGCACGTTGTACGATCTGCGTCCGACGCGTCCGATTCCAGGTCCCTTGGAAAATGCGGTCAGGAACTGAACGTGGGACTTTTGTATTGGAGAAACTGGGGTAGAACCTGCATTTGGGGCACAGTAGCTGGCTAACAGCCGGCAGCCAGCCCTGGAGAGGCGCCGAAGCGCGCCCGCATACGCTACACCTTCCATTTCCGCGCATCCTTTTTAATGCTCGTTTAGGAAAGCACAGGGAGTACGCGAAGGAATGAAACCCCAGTTCTTTCCTACATCATTCGATATATCCACTAGGAAAGTCATCACATGCTCCAATTGTACTGCAAGCAGATGGAGCGATGACGCATTTCTTCATACGTATCCGACAGCATGCAGTGCAGCGCATACATCTGCAGCGCGCACAAAGTCACGAACCAGGCCAGCGAAAACAACAAACAACTCTAACCCAAGCCAAATTCCAACCCCGGGTCTGCTCCCCGGATCAAACAATAACAATGGCAATGATGACATGCACCTCCTGAAGAATCTGAACCAGGCTCTCCCTGTACCGCCTGGTCTGGCCAGCCCCAGGCAAGGCAGACAGGGCGAAACAAGCCGGAGACAACGAAACTTAACGGCGGCCGAACTTTTGCCCGCTTGATCTCAGCAAGTACCAACTTCAACATAATCTTAGTTTCAACCCAGCCTTACACCCCATCCCGAATAATCTAAGAATAGCCAGCCACCCAAAGCTCCGAAGTCCAACCCGCACTCGCTATACCGTTATTTCCTCGGAGCACGGGAGTCCAGACCTGAACCAGACCCAAAATCAACCAAAGTTAATCCTAACCTAAGGCTGAAACTCAATGCAATCGAGCGTCGATAGCCGATGAGGTGGTAGGCTGTAGGGTACGACGTAGGGTGTGGTAACTGTGGGGTCTGCGGACCGGATGATGTCGTTGTCCATGGGTCGGCGTTCTTGGCTTTGGCTGCCTAGACTTCCGACTCCGAGGTGCAGGGCTGGTTGTTCCGGTCTTCGGGGGGTTGGGAGTTGGTTTTACAAAGAGACAGCCTTACTGTCATTGCATCTTTGTTCACTGAACTACGTCAACTTAGAGAAAGAAGACAATTCGTAAGGTATCCATAAGCTTGTATTGCTTAAGTAGTCCCTACCTACAAAGAACAGACCACCACCCATCATTACCACCAAAGCTAAGGAAACCAAGACGTAATCCAAACGAATGCCAAGTAAAGCCCGGGACCAGCCCAGACCAAGCCCAGCCCAGCGCATTCCCATTCCCATTCATATCATAATGTAACTAGATTAAATTAACGTAGACTAGGTAGATAGCCATAATTTAACTTGATGCCGCTTACTCGCCGACTACTCGGCAAGCAGCACGTCCGCACAGATCGGGCATCTGTACTGGCGATACTGGAACCATGATAAAAGACAGGTACTGTGGAAGGCATGATTGCATCTTGTGAGGATCAGCACGCCGCTGAGCGAACTTCCTGCATCTGCGCCTGGGCCTTGTTCAGGGTCTGGGTCCGAGCTTACTCTCGGGGCGTGAGTGTTTGATACTGATGCAGATACTGATCTTGTTTGCAGGGTATTCGTGCTAGAGAGGGAACCAGGGCACCGAGTTAAACCCGGAGGCCGGGTGCGGTCGTCATCGTCGTCATTGTTTGCCTGTAATATCGGGGACCTGCAGGTGTCGAGATCGGGAGGGGGAGCCTGACTCGGGTGTATTGTTGAGGATGTGAGAGGGATATGCGCTGCTTCAGGCTGCGCCGGTCGATTCGGAACAAGGGTGGGATTAGGATATTGGATGGTGGATCCGGATAGCGATAAGGCAGAGTCGGATTGTGACGGGTGTGCGAGTAGGGACGTGAGACAGATGGGGCTATGAGGTCGGATCAAATTGATTAGCGATACATTAACTCGTTTTGTGCTCGGTTGGCTGGCGTGGATCAGCGCTGGGAGTGTGGGAAGGAGGGGACCGGACGAGGTCAATGGGTCAAAGAAGCCGGAGGGCCGCCAAGAGACACTAAACCCAGCCCTGTCCCCGCATCTTGTCCTGAGATCCGCAAAACGGGAAAGAGCAGGGAGACTGAGGACAGTTTGACTTACCATGATTCGCCTGCGAACCGTTCAAGGTTATCGTGGGTTGTTGACGTTGACGTTATCGTTGTTGTTTGTTGCTGATCTAGCCATCGTCGAACAGTGACCTGTCGCATGCTGCCGTTGACTTGGAGATGTCGGAGTTCGTCTGCATGCCGTTGTGCTGCCCTGCGACGGTGCCGTCGCATAATGATGCTGCATGTTTGAGTCTAGTTAGTACAGAGTATGTAGTCGCGTGCTTCTGGGGCGGGTTGCAGAGGAAGCGACAGGGCGCGGTTGAAGGAATGGTGTGATCAGTCCGTCCCGATAGTGTAGTGATGTCCAGGAATGGAAATCCATGGAATATTCTGCGGCGCAGCAGGGGTGTGCGCATGGGTGGGAATCAGGATTCATAGAAGGTGGAGGGGGAGGGGCAGTAGTAGTCGGGATGAATTAGACTAGGTTGGAGATAGGGAAAGTATGAAAATTGAACGTACATCGGGATTACGCTAATGGCGCCGAATAGGATCACAGCGCCAATAACGACGGCGATCAGATTCTTGCTGGCCGAACTGCCCGCCATCGTGCCGGGCAACGCAACGCAACGCAACGCAACGCGACGCAACGCAACGCAACGCAACGCAACGGCCGCGGAGCGCAAATACGAAAAAGCGCCTGAAACTAGCAAAGTGACATATCCAATGATAAGGCGCAGTGCAACGTGGGGGGATGATCGGGTATATCGGCTAGACTGCGAGAGTGCGAATGCATTCGCATCTGACGGGTCGAGACTGGCGATGCGAGACGCCTGGGGAACACTATAGTGGGGGGCAATGGCCATTCACGTAGGATCTGGCTGGGATGCAGGGCCATTTTGAAGGGCCACTGGGCTGATTTTAGGAGTTGCCACCCACTCTCAAGCCCCTCAGGGCTGCAGACTGCCAAGTTGACGACCAAGAGCACCAATCCTAGGCGCCAAACGCTCGCAGCGTGCGCCGACCGCCAAGTCTCCCGCGCTCCGAATTGTGCGCTTGGCGCTCCGCTGGGGCCATAAGCGCTATCGACCAATCGCGAGCCGCGCAGTCCGGATATTCGCCGCTGGTTCGTGCAGAGGCAAATTCGCCAAGCGCCGGTGACCCTCACGTGGCTCGCTCGAGTCGTATGCGTCATTGCCGGCCTGCCTCGACACATCCCCAATTGTGAACAACCCTAGGTCGCGGCCAAGATACCAAGCCCTGGCGTTTCTGATAGGCGCTTGGCGTCACTCAGATCCAGGTTTGGTGGTGGAGGTCTATAACGCCCCAGGTCTGCCTTTGTAGCTGTCGTCATAATGGAGATAGAGTTAAATAGAGTGCCATTGCCCACCTTCTCCGGGGATTTCTTCTCGAAAAATAGAATCCAAGAATCTAGATCTTCAACATCCAGAAAGACCCGGACTTGAGCCAAGTCTTTCTCGTGCATGGACTCACATTCTTTATCCGACACAATCTATATGGAGCCTCCCTAAGAGACTGAACCATAGTAGATAAGTCAGAACAACACAAAAACAACCTCGAATTGAATCAACAACAACATCATGGCTGAGAAGAAAGAACAGTCGGGACACGTCCAGCCGTTGTCCCGGCCTGCTCACGCGCTTTCGTACGAAGACATCTTGAATGAGCTTAAGGTGAACTCGGAGGAAGGTCTCTCGAGCGCTGAAGCAAAGAAGCGCTTGGAGCTTTATGGACCCAATGAGCTGGAAGGTGGTGAAGGTGTATCCCTTGCGAAAATCGTCATTAGACAAATTGCGAATGCAATGATGCTGGTTCGTCCTCTTCCTTTCTTCTCCGCGTTTTCCCCACCCCCGCCTTTAACTTGGCTGACTAACATGCGCTTTCCGTTGTAGGTCCTTATTATTGCCATGGCCGTCAGTTTCGGTATCCAGTCTTGGATCGAAGGTGGTGTCATTGGCGCTGTCATCGGACTCAATATCGTGGTCGGCGTGTATCAGGACTACGCCGCCGAGAAAACCATGGACTCCCTCCGCAACCTCAGTTCCCCTACCGGTGTCGCAACACGCGACGGTAAAACAAACACTATTCCCGCGACTGAAATCGTCCCTGGAGATATGATTGAACTCAAAGTCGGTGACACTGTCCCGGCTGATGTTAGGTATGTCATACACCACGATAAAGCAAGGACCTGGCTAACATGACATAGACTTGTCGATGCTATGAACTTCGAAACGGACGAAGCACTGCTGACCGGCGAGTCGTTGCCTGTGCAGAAAGAAGTCGATGCCGTTTTCGACGAAGACACTGGACCTGGAGATCGCCTCAACATCGCATACAGTTCCTCAACCGTCACTCGTGGACGAGCCCGTGGCGTCGTGGTTGGTACTGGAATGAAGACCGAAATTGGCGCTATTGCTGCTGCTCTTCGTGCAAATGATTCCAAGAAGCGCCCCGTCAAGCGTGGTCCCGAAGGCGAAACCAAGAAACGGTGGTATGTGCAGGCCTGGACCCTGACTGCTACTGACGCCGTCGGTCGATTCCTGGGTATCAACGTCGGAACACCTCTCCAACGCAAGCTTTCCAAGCTCGCCTTGCTCCTCTTCGGCATCGCTGTTGTCTTCGCGATTGTTGTCATGGGCGCCAACGAAATGCGCAATGACAAGGAAGTCATCATCTATGCAGTCGCCACTGGTCTTGCTATGATTCCCGCTTGCTTGGTTGTGGTCTTGACCATTACCATGGCAGTCGGAACAAAGCAAATGGTTGAGAGACACGTCATTGTCCGGAGGCTTGATTCCCTGGAAGCCCTTGGTGCTGTGACTAACATCTGCTCAGACAAGACTGGAACTCTTACCCAAGGACGGATGGTTGCCAAAAGGGCTTGGCTTCCATCTTTGGGGACATATTCAGTCGGAGCTTCCAGTAACCCGCTTGACCCTACTGAGGGTGACCTGAGTCTTCTTTCTGATGCCCCCATCAAGCTTGAGCAAGATGTGCAGGGAGAGCCTGCGAATCCTTCCGACCTGATTAAGGACAACAAGACTCTTGAAGACTACCTCAATGTTGCTTCCATGGCAAACCTCGCTTTCGTACATAGGTCCGAAGGCAATGAATGGCAGGCTCGTGGTGAGCCAACCGATATCGCTATTCAGGTTTTCGCCTCTCGCTTCAACTGGGGTCGTGACCGCTGGACAAAGGGTGATAAGCCAATCTGGCGCCAAAAGGCCGAGTACCCATTCGACTCGTCTGTCAAGAAAATGTCCGTGATCTTCGCTCGTGAGGACGAATCCGAAAAGGGCGGAAGTCGCCAAATGATCTTCACCAAGGGTGCTGTGGAAAGAGTGCTTGAGTCATGCACATCAGTCCTCTGGTCAGCCGGCGAAGAGCCGGTGGAAATGACCGAAGATCTCAAGAACGAAATTCTTCAGAACATGGAAGCTCTCGCAAAGGAAGGTCTCCGAGTCTTGTGTATGGCAGGTCGCGAAGACAACACCACTATTGCTAGCGGCGAAGAAGTACCCCCTCGTGAAGAGGTCGAGAAGGACCTCATTTTCTATGGACTGGTTGGTCTGTATGATCCACCTCGCCCTGAGACAGCCGGCGCTATTGAAGAGTGTTACCGTGCTGGAATCTCCGTCCACATGGTCACTGGTGACCACCCTGGTACTGCCCGCGCTATTGCCATGCAGGTCGGTATTATCCCCTCGGATATCAACAGTCTAGCCAAGGACGTAGCGAATGCAATGGTCATGACTGCCAGTCAATTCGACAAGTTGACCGACGAAGAGATCGATGACTTGCCCACGCTACCTCTCGTTATCGCTCGATGCGCACCCAACACCAAGGTCCGTATGATCGATGCTCTGCACCGCCGGGGCCGCTATGCGGCTATGACCGGTGACGGCGTCAATGACTCCCCATCTTTGAAGCGCGCAGATGTCGGTATTGCCATGGGAGAAGCAGGCTCTGATGTAGCCAAGGATGCTTCCGAGCTGGTTTTGACTGACGACAACTTCGCTTCCATCATCAACGGTATTGAGGAAGGTCGTCGTATTTTCGACAACATTCAGAAATTCGTTCTCCATCTTCTTGCTGAGAACGTTGGTTTGGCGCTTACCCTCCTGATCGGTCTCGTCTTCAAGGATGAGAACGGACAGTCGGTGTTCCCCATTGCTCCTGTCGAGATTCTTTGGATTATTATGATCACCTCCGGTATGCCCGATATGGGTCTGGGAATGGAGATTGCTGCTCCGGATATCATGAACCGACCCCCTCAGAGCGTAAGTCTTCTCTTCCTGCATGGCTTGTGTTCGAATATGTACTAACAGCACACAGAAACAAGGTATCTTCACATGGGAAATCATCATCGACACACTCGTATACGGTGTATGGATGGCCGCTCTCTGTCTAACTGCATTCTCAATGGTCCTCTACGTCTGGGGCGACGGCAACCTCGCCTCAGGCTGCAACGCTAGCTACAGCGCAGAGTGCGACACTGTATTCCGCGCCCGTGCCACCACATTCGTCTGCATGACCTGGTTCGCCCTCTTCCTCGCCTGGGAGATGATCAACATGCGCCGCAGTTTCTTCCGCATGCAACCCGGCTCCAAGCGGTACTTCACGCAGTGGATGCACGATGTCTGGCGCAACAAGTTCCTCTTCTGCGGTGTTATGCTCGGTTTCGTCACGACTTTCCCCGCCCTCTATATCCCCGTCATCAATGACGTTGTCTTCAAGCACGTCGGAATCTCATGGGAATGGGGCGTTGTCATTGTTGAAGCTATCCTTTTCTTTGCTGGTGTGGAACTCTGGAAGTGGTGCAAGCGCATCTATTTCCGACGTACTGCGCATCGTAACAAGGGCAAGGACGACGTTTACCGCGGACCTCAGGACTTCAGCCGCTACACGACTATGAGCCGCTCTGAGACCCAGGCAACTGGTGACTTCAAGGTGGAGCAGTCTATTGTGTGAACGCAGTATGGTCGAGACTGCTGTGAGAAGCAGTCAAGCCACCACATGACTCAGAGGCGACGATGCCATGCGAGGAAGCTGGCATTCGCTATCCTCACACCTCACGCGTCCGCCTGCCGATAATGGTCTTGTCTCTGAAGGGCTGAAATGGCCTCGGACGTTTGGATGGCCTCAAAACATTTCCTTTCTTGATGATCTTTCTTCGTCACGTTGATGATTGGTGTAGATAATCTGAATGACTTGATGCTGGACATAATGATGATGTTGATAGATAAGCAATTTTCACAGACTTTCTAAAATACAAGTGTCCTTCGTGCCTGTAGTACTTTGTTAATTTAAAGTTGAAACTGGGGAAGAGAGTCGTTGAACAGACCTAGAAGCGGAAGTCTCATGTAGCATCACAGTAGATGGAATCGGCGATTCCTGCATCAATTGCATTGTGATTGCTCAAATTAAGATTGGGAGTAGTATCACTCACGAGGTCAGGAAGTGGTGCACAACACAGCCACGGTGGGAGGTTGAGCTCTCATATATCTCACCGCTGGGTTGTATGCGTGATTTACTTGGGCCAATGGCATCACGAATATCCAGATAGGAACTAGACGAAGTCGTGGCACCCCACGGCCATTCCATGCACCTGACTCCGCTGAGGGCTCAATGCAAGGGGTTTAACCCGATGAAAATTCATAAGCAATAGCACACAATGCAGTACTGAGGTTGTAGTACTTGGGGGATAACAGGTGCAGTGTCCCTTCGAGATTGAGCGACATAATAGTATGGGACCCGTGAGGTTTATATAGACGAGGACCAAATGGACTGGATGTGGCATCATCTAGGCAACAGTTTTACGGAGAATCATTGCACACAGGGTTGCACGCGTGATGTTTGCCAAGGTGCTGGGGGGGGGGTATAGCTACATGTAGTTGGAGCAAGCTCATTGAAGCGGAAGTTATTGTATTGGGCCTAGCAGCGCTCTAGCGCTCCTGTGGTATCCTTGAACGGGAAAATAGCGGATCAACCTGGGTAGGGGAGAGGGGTAATCCTCTGCAGCCCTATGATAGGGCTTCTGCGGCCGGCGCAGCGGGGGTCTTCTCAGGCTGTTGTGCAACGGGATCAACCTGTTGCTGGGGGGTAACGACGTTGGTTTCCTTTTCAAAGCTCTTCATTGGGTAGAAGCCCCATTTGTCGAACATGGCTCGGTCTTCATCCCAGCCGCTGCAGTCGGTCGTCAACATCTTCTCTCCGGTGAAGACAGCGTTTGCACCAGCCATGAAGCACTGGACCTGCTGCTCTTCGGAGAGAGCAATGCGGCCTGCGGCGAGACGAACGATGGTTGCAGGAAGGACGATTCTAGCGGTTGCGACGGTACGAAGAAGCTTGTCAAAAGAGATCATCTTCTTGTCTCCGAGAGGAGTACCAGGGATGGGGACCAGAGCGTTGACGGGGAAAGATTCCGGGTGTGAAGGCAGAGATGAAACGGTGTGGAGGAGACCGATGCGGTCAGAATCAGCTTCACCAAGACCAAGGATACCGCCAGAGCAGACATTGATGCCTGCATCGCGGACGTGGGACAGAGTCTTCAAACGTTCATCGTAAGATCGGGTAGTGATGATAGTAGGGTAGAATTCGCGGGATGTGTCAAGGTTGTGGTTGTAGGCAGTCAGACCGGCGTCTTTCAGCTCCTTGGCCTGGTTCTCATCGATCATACCGAGCGTAACACAAACTTCCATTCCCATCTCGCGAACACCAGAAACCATCTGCTTGACATTCTTCAGACTTGTCTTGCGGCCTCGCATGTCACGCCAAGCGGCTCCCATACAGAAACGAGTGCTTCCATTCGCCTTGGCCATTCTAGCCTTCTCAAGTACATCATCGACGGGACTCATCTTCGTGGCCTTGAGACCGGTGTCGTACCGAGATGACTGGGCACAGTATGAACAATCTTCACTGCATCCTCCGGTCTTGATGTTCATCAGCGTGCACATTTGGATAGCGGCGGGGTCATGGAAGCGACGGTGGATAGCTGCCTATAACAAGAGAGTCAGCACTTCATTCAAATTGTAGTTGCTGGCAGGCCAATGCGGGGTTGAGATGAGTAACGTACAGCAGCATAGGTTAATTGGTTCAAGGGCGTCTCGTAAATCTGCTGGACTTCATCGCGAGTCCAGTTGGTGCGCGGGGCAGTGGCAGCGGTAGCCTCTCTGAGCGCTAGAGGAATTCTGCTGGCGAATGAAGCAGCAGTGGGAGACGACTGAACGGTGCCGTAAGACCGCGAGAACACGGCCCTGGGAAGGGACCGTGACAGTGAGACGGACATGGCTGTTGTGTGCTGTGATATAGAGGAAGTTGAACACAGCGGAAACAGCGAGGGGCGGACAGACTTAAGCGGCGGGAGGGGAACTGGAAGGCAGGAGCATGGGCCAATTCGTCAGGGAACCCAAGAGTGAGAGCGAGGATGGGAAATCGTCATAGAGGCCGTGGCAGTGTGGCCTGGGGCCATTGGGGCAGCAGTTTGGCAGGGGTCACGGGGGCCGCAAATCGCAACCTGCGGACCCCGCTGGATCGCTCAATTGCAGCATCTCAGCGCTCTTCGCTCTTCAACTCTCCGCCGGAAGAGTGTTGACCCCAACGCTGGTTCAACACCGCAAACAGTGATGCCTTCCAGAAGTGGAACCTTCCATTGCCCTATGGAGAAGTGATCCGACCACTCAAATTAACAAAGTGCCTGTTCTTACTTTTTGTCATCGCTGATTCGTCCGTGCGAATAACGCGTCCTGGTGCTAAATCGCAGATCCGCGGGAGACGCACCAAGACAGCCGAGTTGGATTCGACTTGGTTTGTGAAGGTTGTTCCTGACGAATCGCGGGGATTTCGTTGGCACCATGCTTCGGAGCTTCGAGGTCCGGGGGACAACCAAGGTTGAACTGATCTCTATTCCACTTTACCTACTGATCTTGCTTGGTAGAGATTCGGTGAGCCCAAGATTTGCACCTCGGCGGCTCGGCTGGAGCGATCGAGACTGTCTTCCGCCCGCCCGATTTACACCGGTCGTCAGTGAGCTTTGGTATGTACAACTTGACTCATTCCCACTAAGGTATCAAAAGAAAAAAATGTATAACGATTTCTTTATTTGTGCATCTATATGCTAATTACAATAGTGCTTCGCGTAGGAACCCCTCAATCGTTCGCAATGTCTCCTGTTTGGAGGTCACGCTCGACATCAAGTACAGCACATTCCCGAGCACCCGGGAATGCACGTTAAATTGCGGCCCGCCAGCGGCTAGTCTTGTCTGAAGTCCCTTAGCCGCGGTGGATGTATAGCCTATCCAGCGGAGAGTCACATGTTAGCCGGCTGGATCGGCGAGCAAGGAAGTAGAAAGATCAAGGTAGAAAATATCGCGGGGACTCACCTGCACCTTCAGCGTCCTTCATGGAGATGCTGAGAACGCTACCGATGGCGAAGACGCCGTCTACCGATTCTGCGCGGGATAGATCGTGAATCAGACCATGGGACCAGACGCTCCAGACCTCGCCTGGTGGGGACCCGGCGCTAATCTGAGGCAGTTTCCAGTCGTTCTTGAACTGGTCCCATGATCCATTCTCCTCCATACCGTTCATGGTCTGCACGGAATCGATGGCGACTTGACATCCAACCGCATGAGCAGTATAGCTGTGCCCGTGGAGGAGTGCGTCTCTCTTCTCCGGACTCGTAAACGCATTGAAGATCTCGTTGCTCGCTAGCGTAGTACATAGCGGTATAAGACCTCCGGTAAGAAGCTTAGCATTGACAGCGATGTCGGGGTTGACTCCGAGGAATGACGCCGATGATTTCCGTCCAAGACGGTAGAGACCGGTGAATACCTCGTCGAAAACCAAGGGAAGGCCAGACCATGAGTGGCCACTTTGGGGGGACGAGCCCTGAGATTTGGCTCCGTCGAATAGCTGTGGGTTACCGCGAACAACGTCTGCAAGGCATCGTTGGAACAGGGGATCACTGTAGTGGTTACATCAGCATGGCTCGTGCATCATAATATCCAAGCTTACCAGAACAACATTCCACCGGCTCCCAGAATGATTGGTTCCATGATCAACGCTCCAAACTTTATTCCTTCCCTCGATACGAGCCGCTCAAGTGTGCCGCGGATGTATTTCCTGTAGCGCTCTCCAATATCCGAGTGGACTCTGCTTTCCAAATCGAAGACAGCATTCAACGAGGAGAATTCTTGAGTCTCTCCCAGCGCCTTTTGCAGCTCTGTGGGGACTTCGACCTTCCAAACTCCCTGTGACATCTTCACAAGAGGGAAGTCGAACCAGTAGCCGCGCCCTCTGTACCATTCGACGCGCTTGTTGTAAGTAGATGGCTCTGAGCAGTCCATGACTCCGATAGTGTCACCATGGTAGCTCCCCTTAAGACCGAGAATATGAATCTTCTCCTGACTTGCATCCCAGTCGTATCGGTCGCATGCAGCGCGAAGCGCCATTTTGAGAGCAACCTCCATGCCGGTACTTCCATTGTCTGTGTAAAAGACCTTCTGCAGGCGAGGGTTCCCAACTGTTTCTAGAAGTGTTTCCGCCAGTTTTAGCGCTGGTTCATGAATGTTTCCTGGGAACATAACATGGCCGTAGCGTCCGGCAGCGTAGGCGGCTGAAAGAGCGAGACCTGGGTTTCCGTGACCAAGACCCTGTGTCCACCATGAGGCGGATCCGTCAAACGTCGCTTGGAGGTTGCCCTGGTTTCCTGCGTCCTCTGGTGATTTGTAGGTCTGGAAAAAGTCGTCATATGCGGAGTCAATGGGAGTGATGTCCTTGGGCGCCATCCCGTGATGTTGGGTAAACGGGTACCAAATAGTCTTCTGTGCCCGGCTTGCCATCTCTTCTAGAGAGTCAATCCGCTGTTGGTTCTTGAGAGCGAGCTCATCCAAGAGCGAAACGACATCTGTGGTCTCCGCAATTTGACCGTAGTACTTGTCTAGAGCTTCCACATCTCGAGCCTGCGAGTCGGGAGTCTGCTCTTGCGGGCGAGCTGGTGGTGCAGTCAGAGGAACTAGCGGTATGCTCTTTCCCCGGAAGTAGTTGCCCAGGTACTCGTGGTTCTGGTAGTAGTCATCTTTGAATAGTAGGACGGAGTGGACATCATAGCCTCGCATCAGAAGGGACTCGTAGGCCGATATTGACGATGAAATCCCTCCAAGACGAGAGTCAGCGACCAGGATAATGGGCAACCGAAGAGGTCGATAAAGATCAGCCTGAGAATTGCCATTGGGACCTGGTGAGTGAACACCGCCAGCGGTCTCTACCAGAGCGAAGTTGACGCCATTGTCGGCCCAGTTGGAAAGAGTTCTGTGAACTGAGGAAAGAATCTCGTCGTCTCGTGGAATCTTGTGGAGTCAGCATAATGAACATCGTAAAACAATTGTTTAGCGTACCGTAAAGTTCTTTTGCTGAGCTGCAATGTGCGGACTGACAGGCTCGTCGAACTGGTAGAGACACTTTGTCAAGGTGTTGGAAGCATGGCGTTGGATGTGTCTGCGGTCACGCACTGAGCTGATGTTCTCCCTTTCCGATTGAGGCGCTCTTACCTGTCATCCGCTTCATCCAGCGGCCCTGTCGACAAGGGTTTCAGGAACGCTGATCTGTTTTCAAGCTTTCGACGATTGATGGCATTACAAAGAATCGTCGAGACAATGGTCTTTCCCACGTCTGTGTTGGCACCGTATACCTGGTGGGCGCGGAGGGAGCGCCAGAGCGCGGCACCAACGGGCGCCATGACTCTGAGTTTTGGCTTCCTTGAGATCAAATTACCAGGATGCTAGAAGCCTAATGCATCATAGAGCTGAAACTAAGCCACTTGTCGTTGCGGGGAATATTGTCACCAATTTGCGACCGAGATTAATGGCGTTGGCGAATGGGTCTGGCGTTCGGTTTGCGCTGGTGCCTAGGCGATCAAGCCCTGTAAGCAGCTTGCAGAGACGAACACCAGACAGATTGACCGAGGCCCAGAGCTGGAAGTCTTGCCGGAGACTGTTGCTCCAGGCCGCCCAGCCACATTCTTCAGCGAGTCCCTGCGGTTCCATTCTCCACCGGTTGATCCCAACGGATTAGAACAGAATCCCCGCCGGATTGACTCTTGCTCTGACGTGCTGTTGGACCTTGAAATTCCGAACCAGGCACTGGGTCTGGAAGGATTTGGATCCTGGCTCCGGTTCTCGCTTACCGGTGATAGTTGACATTTTATAGTCTAAGAGATTTGGTTGTGTTATGGATCACAAAAGGCGCTATTATTGCCACGACGAAAATCGATCACGACGAAAACACCAGGGAACATTTTCTTTCCTCAATTCAATTGAATCCTCCAATTACTGATCCTTGCTACGAGATTACTCAATTCGACTAGATGGGTGATTCCTCGCCAAAATGCCTTCGTGACTCAATGCGTCAGGCACTGCGTCAACGGGAACACAAATTGTCCCGTCGGAAGCTGACAGTGCTACCATCGACTTCTGTGGACTTCTCGTCGAATGACTTCTTGTCATTGTCAACATCGCCGGCTTTTCGAACAAAATTTCTGGATCATCTTCAAAAAGCGCCGCCGTTATATCCGTTCGCCAGCGGAGGGTCTCGGCTTCTAGATGGAAATTCAGCCTATGCCGAGGAGCTGGAGAACTTCATTGCGAAATTTCACAACGCTCCAAGCGGTCTTTTATTCAATTCTGGATATGATGCCAACGTTGGAGTCTTTTCGAGTGTTCCTCAGCCCGGGGACTTGATTGTTTACGACGAACTTATCCATGCAAGCACACACGAAGGGATGCGACTGTCACGAGCAGGCAAACGGGTCCGCTTCTCACACAGCTCTCCTGAAGATCTAGAAAGAGTGCTGCAGGCAGAGATCACATCAGGCCCTCGGCTCCGCGATGGCTCACGGAGCGTCTTCATTGCTATTGAGTCGGTTTACAGCATGGACGGTGATGTTGCGCCTATCGCAGAATTTGTGAGAATCGTCGATCGCTTACTCCCTAGAAAGAACGGGTATTTTATTGTCGACGAAGCCCACTCAACCGGCGTCTTTGGACCACGCGGCTCCGGCGTTGTTCAAGATCTGGGATTAGAAAGTCGTATGTTCATCCGGACACATACATTCGGCAAAGCCTTGGCTAGTCATGGAGGTAAGCAGCACGATAAACGTGGAGGTTATTGTTCTAACATTTTCAGCAATTGTTCTGTGTTGTCCAGAGACCCGAGATTATCTGATCAATTACGCGCGTAGTCTGATCTACACCACTGCCCTGGGATTTCCGTTTCTGGCTTCCATACGCGCTGCATACGAGCTACTCATTGAAGGAGAAACTCAACAGGTAAAAACTCTGTAGTCTCCAAAACCTTTGGGGAAATCGCTGACTCCCGCAGCTGCAAGATAAACTTAGGAGATTGATTACGTACCTTCGAAGGAGGTTGGACAGCCTCAGCTCTGAGGGCTCAATTCTCAAAGTTGACCATTTTTCAAATTCACCAATCTTTTCACTCCGCAGCCATGTCCCACGTCAGCTGGCAGGTTTCTGCCAACAGGAAGGTTATACTGTCCGTGCTATTATGCCGCCCACTGTTCCGGAGGGGCAGGAGCGCGTACGAGTGTGTCTTCATGCAGCAAATACGACCCAAGAGATTGACGGTCTCATTGGGGTTATCGATAAATGGCTACACCAGACGGAGAAAAAGGCTCGGCTATAGCAACCTACTACGCTATGATCGGTTTGTCACAGGTTCTGCACGGAGGGCAAGTCTCTATTATACTTCAGAAAAGAGCTAGAGAGCCGCCATGATACAAAGAACCCAACGAAAAATCAAGCAAACGACAACAAGACGGCTCAATGATACCAAGGTCTTCGACAGGTAGGGCAGCTGGCTCGTACATTGATAGACTGGTCGAGCCATTCGTCTATGCAGTCAAAGTGATAGTTGGTACCACAAAATGCCCTGCACCAAACAATCTCGTCTTCTTCCAGATCGTCAACTTCATCATCACTGCAAGGGCAGTGCGTTTCAAGCTTGCCCCTGGGAGGATGATCGATACCGCCCGGCAGACAACCCTTCCCAATGCTATTAGGCGGTTTGTGGTGTATCTGGCTCCCACCCATCCTTACAAGTGGGTTAAGGCAGATTGTGCAGTCGCCTTCCACTTGTCTCCTTTGTACTTGGCCCCAGCGACCGGGTTGTCTCCCTGGTACCGTCCGAGATGTCGATAAAATCTGGCGCCTCGTTACGGCAGCCATAATTTCGCTTTCCATGTCAGAATCGCTATCAATGTCCATCTCCGTTTCATAAATCTGCACAGTGCTCTGTGGCTGCTGCTGCGTCTGTTGTGGTGGCTGTGACTGCACCCTTGCCCGCGTCAAATATCGTGGAACCGAATTCATGCTCTCCTGTGTCTCATTATCCGGTCGTTCATCCCGCCCGGTTGTCCAAAACTCGTTATCTGGATTCATATCTCTAACAAGAGGCCGTATCATCAAGAAGAATTGGTGTATTTCATTCAAGTAACCTGCGTTCCGGAAAGACCTGTGGACGCTCTCGCGGACATCGGTGACATGCTGGTTGAAGTTAGGCGGCGGTACCTTCCACCACTGAGGAAACAGTCTAGCGTGCAGCTCAAAGACTTGCTCTGTTATTTCGAATAGGAACTGGACTTGATCCTGTGGAGTGGCGGCATTCGGAAATTGCTGGGGTCTATACTTGGGGTTGAGCGCCTCGTCGAGAAGGCAGGTGGAAGTCCGGTGGATGTACGTCGTCATCTTCGCTTCCCGGGGGGCATGAGCGGAGTTCAAGGAGGAGGTCAAAGTGGAAAACTGGCTTTTTAAGAGAGAGGGGAAGCATCCGGACCGGAACTCGTGGCTCAGTCACGGATTTAACTTCTGTGAGCCATGGCCTGGATTGATATAGGGTTTCAATCACCACAACTGGGATCACCAGTGTATTTCAAGGTTGTCTGTCTTGTTTCATTTTTAGATACCTACGTTATCCCTTTTTACAGTAAGCCTTTTATCTCACTCACTTCATTCATAGGTAGGTAGGTGTCTATCTATGTAAGTACTCATAATCATCCCCAACAAGTTCCCCACCACAAGTATCCCGTCGATTATTAAGACCCTCCCCTCTCCACCTCCAACACTCCTATCTCAACCTCACCTCGCTCCCCTCACACCCACCTTAACCTCCCAAGAAATCATCCATAATGTCCCAACAAAAAACCCTCATCCTCGGCGCAGGAATATTCGGCGTAAGCACAGCTCTGCACCTCGCGCGCGTCTCATCATCTCCAGAAGAAGCATCCCGCATCACAATATTAGACCGCGCCCCATTCCCAGAGAACAGCCAGGCCGCATCAGCAGATATAAACAAGATCATCCGCGCAGATTACTCAAGCCCGCTATATATGGAATTGGGATTCGAGGCTATTCATGCGTGGAAGAATGATCCGGTGTTGAACCCAGTTTCCCATTCGAATTCAGGTTCTGGGTCGGGTGCTGTAGGTGGGAAAGTTTATACCCAGTCTGGATGGATCGCATTAGACGAGAAGGGGAGTGATGTCCCCGTGAGAATCAGACAAAATTTCAAGGATGGCGGGTACGACAGCGTCATCACCGATATGACCGAGACACAAGTTCGACAGAACTGGGGAGGTGTTCTTTCTCGAACGGATCTGAGCCCGTTTGGGAGTTATTACTACAATCCCTCAGCTGGATGGGCGGATGCAAGCGGTGCATTGAGACTCATGCTGACTGAGGCTATCAGGCTCGGAGTCAAGTATGAGGTCGGGGAGGTCAAGCGCGTCCTGCTCAACACTGAGGACGGGAAAGGCGTGTCCGGTGTTGAAACCGAGACCGGAACAATCCTCCGCGCAGAGAAGGTTCTTCTTGCCACTGGCGCGTGGACGAGTGCTGTTATGAGTAGTTTGGAAAATGAGTTGGGATTACCTGAGGATGACCGGGTCGAGAAACAGGTGTCTGCTGCCGGAGTCTGTGTTGCTCATTTCCAGCTATCTGAAGAGGAAAAGGCAGTTTATGATGAGTTGCCGGTGCTTGTTTATGGCGGGCAGGGTACGCTCCCTTCCTTCTAATCTGAACCTTCTGGGAAGTTGGAGAAGAAAAACTATTGGCTGACAATAAAAAACAGGCGAAGTAATCCCCCCCACAGAATCAGGAATCCTAAAATTCACAAGCAGCACCTCATTCAAAAACACCACTACAACCCCCTCCGGCCAAAATATCTCAATCCCAGTCCCCGACCAAACCATCACACCCCAAGGCCTCCAAAAAGACCTCATCTCCGCCGTTCGCTCACGCCTCCCTCAACTCCTCGACGCCAACCGCAAACCAGACTTCTACCGCCTCTGCTGGGACTCCATCTCGTCTTCTCAACATCCACTAATAACTCGCCATCCGGATACGCAACTAAACAATCTGTATTTTGCTGTTGGCGGGTCGTTCCATTTCTACAAGTTCTTGCCAACGATTGGGAAGTACGTGGTGAATGTGTTAGGGGGTGTTTCGAATGGGGATGTTAAGGATAAGGCTTGGGGGTGGAAGCCTGCTGTTGATAATGAGAGGGGCGTACATGCAAGTTTGATTCCGAAGCATGAATTTAGGGATTTTGTTTGATGAGGATGCGGCATTGGTTTTGGAGGCTTCGTTTGTCCGGCGATGACAGTGGGATGGTATTCATCGCAGTTGTGAAATGATATGTGAAGCTGATGGTGACAATGATATAGAGGCTGTTGTGGGCTCTGAGTCATATCCGTAAAGTCCATTGAGGTGAAATGACTGGTCGGCCTTTGAAGCCACGTGCCAAAGTTGGATAGGTTTTGTATGTGCAGTGTTGATCAAGCTGTAGAGCAGCGTGGTGATGCTATTAAGGAGCAGCGTGGTGATGCTATTAAGGAAGACTCTGTTTGAACATGAGGACAGCATGGTAATATCAACAAATTCATTGATCTCTTTTGTTTCGCTGCTCTACTCGTCAATATAACGCGTCTACCTAGTTCCATGGTGAAGACGGCAAAGTCAAACTCCTGATACCCAAGATAGTGATATACACCATTCACTCCTGCAAAATTTTCCATCCGTCTGACTCCCTTGTCCAGTTTTTAAGCAGCGTCTATTCCACCCTCGCAATGGGTTCATTTCTCATTTCTCATTTTGTTTCTTTTCCTTTCTTCCTCGCCCTCTTACCCACCCCGTTTGAGTTCCTTGTACAATATCAAAATGAGCTCGACGCAGCCATCCCCAGCGTCAGCCTCAGTGCCAGCTACAGCATCATACTGCAACATCTGCGGCGGCCCGCTCAGTTCCATGCACCTCCGCCGGGCATCCATGGCCGACGAAGGCGATGACATCAACTGGTGCCACCTCGACGAATGTGACTGTCAAGATTACTTCGAGATAGACGAGGAATTCGATGACCCCGGCGGGATGGACCCAGCGTACCATTCTTCCGACTGCGCGACGCAGATTGGGTATGTTGGGTGGGATTTATCGGAGAAGGATGTTCTTGTGAGTTTTGTGATACCTTTTCTTTTCTTTTCTTTTTGTTTGTAAAGTAGTTTGCTTAAGGGCTGTTGGTGCTGACTTTGTACTTATTCCAGTGGCTCGATGAAATCAGAGTGATTGGAGAAATGAAGGAAAATCAGAGGGCTTACCCTATTTCGAAATTGGACGGAAATGTCTTCTTGACGAAGATTGTGAGTGACTTCTTTTGATATTGAGCCCAACGAGAAATAACACTATGACCAGGGCGATTACACTCATGCACACGGCCTGATGTTCGAAAGTGTTGCGTTAACTTTTCCAAACCCCAGCGAGGACGGTTTTCTTGTCCATGATAGTTGCTACAGGATGCTGCACCTCGCGGCCTCGCTGGACAACAAGCCACTTTCTCTGCGAAATCTTTATCTCACCATGAAGGCTTGCCCGAAGGACCCATTTGCTGACATGATTGATTGGAAGAATCCAAGGTCTTATGGCGGCACAGAAACATGGGCGCATGCGGACGGGTGGAGGGCAGAGGCCAGTTATGAGGTATGTATACTCATCATTCTATGCGAACCCTGCACCTGGATGACTAACAACTATGAAGTGGCTTGTCACAGACCCCTTTGTAAAACTCAGTGCGCGTACATTCCTAAAATACGCATCTCAAAGCAGCGTGGTCAAACAAGGCAGCCCAACCTGGGGGTCTGCAACGTCCCGTCCTCGCCAGACAGCAGGAGACAATCCGATCTTCACCACTCTGCCACTCGAAATCAAGCACATGATAATCGAATACCTCTCTTCGTCCTCGGTCTTGAACCTCGCGATCGCAAGTCCCGCCTTCCACACTGCAACGCGACGTCTGCCCAACTCGTTCTGGAAATCAAGGCTCCAGCATGACTACCGCTGGCTTCGTGGGTACTTCAGTGAACTGGATCTCTATTGCAAGAGTCGGCCTTGCCTAAATTATTACGCCCTCCTCATGGCTTTCGATTACCACTCCAAGCCCCTGCCAGATGGAAGCCTCCTTAAGAGCTACGAGTCGATCTTTTTTGCGTTCAAGAACCACCGTCGAATTTGGAATTGCGCCGAAGCCATCCTTAGTCGAGTGGAAGCCAGGAAAGCAAAAACCCTTGTCAATCATGCTATGCGAGTTCAGCAGGTCGATTTTATAAAGTATCTTCGGGCCGTGAATACCGTATACATTTCGCTGGAGAAGCAGCTCTATTCCGCGAAGGGCTTTTGTCAGCAGGGCGCTTTCAAGAAACACGGCGATGGTGAGAAACGGCCATTTGGTGGAGTACTGTTTGAGTTTGCGGATTATTCGACGCAATATGCTGGGGACGTGAGACTGTACGAATCCGAAAAGGTCAGAGGGGAGAAGATGGCGAAGCACATAACCTTCTTTGACGTTCTTGGTAAGGAGCTGACTACTGATACTCACCGTCAATGGCACGACAAAATGTCAAGCTATATAAGCCAGAAACAGAAGCGCATCGTTGGGCTCGATGTGAAATTTAGGAAGTGTCCTGAGGGAAAGTTGATTATCTGTGGGATTAGTCCGGTGACGGGGCAGGAAGTTGTATAGGTAATTCTTTCCTATTTGATTCTTTGTACCTACTACTAGAGTTTTCCTATGGTAACTCTCACTGCACGTTACATATTTGACGGGTTATGGGAACTGAAGGTGTTGAACACTGTATCTAGTGATATCGAAATTATCTTTGAAGTTTTTCAATCATGCATCCTTGAACATTTCTCATTGCTGCATGAGCTATATAGCTCCAACATCATATCTCATAATCCCCCATCCGATGTCCGAAGACCACATCTTATCATATCCCATAACGGACGAAGCCCATGTATGACAGCATCACGCAGCTTTAGTAGGCGTAGTAGAGCACCGATTCGTCGTTACTCTGTCTGATCTTGCGGTTCATACGCATGAGCCAGAACCTCATGACCCAGGCACCGGCGGCACAGGTAAGGGAGAATGCAGCACTGGAAGACATCGCGATCGTGTAGCGCGGTTCGTCGGAGGATGGCCAAAGGTACTGCAGGGTAACCGTTGCATTAGCATCACGTGCTGATCTCTCGCAGGGAGACTGCGGATAGAAGAGAAACTGGGATGGGGAATGTACGGGAGTCCAAATGAAGGAAATGTTAGCGCAAGTGTTGACTATTGCCAGAGCAGATGCCTTCTTCTCTTTTGTCTGGCCGCATGTACTTGAGACCCAGCCGAGGATAATTGAGTTTACTATCAAAACTTGTCAGAAATGCAGTGCGATGTAAGAAGATAGATGGCATACCGGCATAAGTTCCAATTGCAAACACGACCATGGCAAAGTACCGAGCACCAGTATTAAGTGTCGCGCAGCCAAGCACAAAGCCAAAAATGGCGATGGCCTTTGCAATAGTAATGTGCCAGGTCCGCTCATTGCGGCGACCGGAGCTCCAAGACCAGAACACCGAGATGATGCCGGCGATAAGGTATGGTGGGCAGGTCAGAACAAGCGTGATTGTGGTGTTGAAACCAAGAGTCTCCACGGCAGTAGGGAAGAAATTCTTGAAGCCATTGGCTGCGAGGTGCATATGCTGCATAAAAGCAAACAACCAAACCCTTGGATCACGGGCAGCTTCCTTGACCCCGCCAAGTGTGCTAGTCTGGTGGCGGGCGCCGACAGTGTCCGCAAGGATGCGGGCGTGGGCAAGTTGACGTTCTTCTTCGGTGAGCCACCGGGTGTTCAAAGGGTCGTCAGGCAGTATAAAAACGGCACCAGCAGCGACGACAAAGGTGACGGCACCTTGGAGAATGAAGAGCCATTGCCAACCGGTGATGCCGGCGAGGTCGTCCATGCCTTCGAAAACACCGGCGGCAATGAGACCGGCAAAGGCAGTGGCGAGGATGTTGCCAGTGTAGAGGACCGAAATGCGGGTTGCAATCTCTTTACGGGTGTAGAAGATAGAAAGCATATACAGGGCGCCAGGATAGTATGGAGCTTCTGTGATACCAAGGAAGAATCGGACTAGTATAAGACCGGTGTAGTCTTTGGCCAGGGCAGTGAGTGCACTGACTACAGCCCATGCACCCATGGCAACTGACATGTACCAGGAAGGTCTTATCCGTGTGATCAGCATATCTAGCTAGAGTTAGCGCTATTCCCCCAGTCACACGAGAGGTCCTTACTGCTAGGAACCTGTCCGAGAATGTAGCCGACAAAGAGAATTGAAACGCAGGTCTGGTACTGAGACGAGGTGAGATTCAGGTCTTCCTCTAGGTCGTTCAACCTGGCCAAGGCGATGGCATTGCGGTCGAGGTAGTTCAGCCAGTACATCAACCAAAGAATGGGCATAATCCAGATGTCGAGTTTGCGGACCAATCGAATCTCAGCAGGGTCAGTCTTTTCGTGTGCGCCAGAGTAGTCGGTAACATCCTGCTGCCGCTCTTTTTCCTGCTCAATGGTGTCCTCACGGTGTAAAGCCTCAGGCTTTTCGTCACCGATCTCCGGGGAGATCTTCTTGTCAGACATGGTGAGACAAATGTTCAATAGAGATATGAAGCAAAAGTGCAATCAGTTGGCGAGTGCGTGATCTATCATTCCTTTGACAGGCATGGAGGGCTGGTCTTTTATACCTTTCCCCCCCTCCCTTCTTCCTTTTTTCTCTGTGGTCTCGCGATAACACCCCAACTAGCAGGAGTGCCTCGCTTACCCCAGACATGTCACCCCGCATAAAGGCAACTTGCCCCAGTTTGATCACGATAGTTAAGAGATTAGACTCAAGATTCAGACCCAAGCGAACGACACCCAATGAAAAGACAAGGGTCCAACTGTCGCCATGCCGAGAAAGTCTTGGGCAGTTCCGGCGAGTAAAAATACGACATCGGGTGATGCAGGCCCTTGAGGAGGAGGGGAAGCATGGGATCGAAGAGTTGTGGTCAGGTAAGCCTGAGAAGCCCTCTCGAGCTGTATGGAACCAAGACAATCGATCTGGAGTTTCCAAGAGCGCACAGCCTCGTTGGCGCGCTTGGCTGACGGCCAGCCCGAATAGAATGGCGAGCGGACACAACATGTCCGATGATGGGGGAAGACACCTCCGCCAACAAGCTATATCATCTCCTTGGACCCCTTCGATAAATTAACTTTGCTTTGTCTGGTGGCTGATGCCAAATGTGCCCGTCGTCTTGGAACCACGATAACGCGATACTGCCAAGCGGAAACTTATCATGAGGGATTTTCGAAGATGAATCCTGCCCGGCGTATTCTCGGGTGGACTTCAGAATTGCGCTCTGGGTTATTTGATTGAGGCGCTTGGCATAACGTGGAGGGCGTTCGAGCCATTCGGAGAGACTCCATAGTAAACAGCGGGGCCAAGACTTCCGCGGGGAAAGTCTGGGGTATGACAGCTAGGGAAGTAACTCCGGCTGCTAGTTCAACAAAACCTACCGGTTAGCCGCTATTATTCATAAAGCCGACTTGTCGGTAGCGTGTCACATAAGGTTCTCCAAGCAGGATTCATCTTTGATTCCAAGGGTCTTGCTTAGTGCCCTGGCACTCGACATTCCCTTCTCTTCGATTGGAGTCTTGGTAAACACGCCGAGACCGGGATTTATAACACCACCCGGCTTTCCATTTGGAGCTTTTCCGCGCGGGGAAGACAAAGGCATGAGACCAGATTCGCTGCTGGCAACGGGTTGTGGGCGGACTCGTACGAATGACTTGCAGATCGCAGGCCAAAGCAAAACCAGTGTAAACGATGTCTGCGTGGTACCAAGAGGCTGAAGTAGTCATAGTCCAGCCACATTGCGCAATCGTGAAGGATGGACGAAACATTGCCAGATAACGGAATGCTGGGCTCGGGGGTTGTCGGGATGTTCAATGCCAGTAGAGTAAGAGGTTCGAACACCGAGTGGTCTATCATCAGGCGAATAGATCAATCCCAGAGCTGAGGTTCGGCCGAAGAGCATATACGCGGATGTTGGGAGAGTCGGAGGAAGAAGTCGTTGACGGATCAGGTGACAAGGTTGTCTCCCGCTGTTTGCGCGTCTTCCCTGGTGCAACTACCGCATTTTATTCCCTTGAATAGTCTCAATGGCAATATCCATTGCTTCAATATTTCTC
Organism: Aspergillus stella-maris; assembly: GCF_047715825.1. Taxonomy (NCBI): domain Eukaryota; kingdom Fungi; phylum Ascomycota; class Eurotiomycetes; order Eurotiales; family Aspergillaceae; genus Aspergillus; species Aspergillus stella-maris. Next base: position 449,065 of record NW_027396808.1, on the reverse strand, counting down.
CTTAGCCAATTGATCACCAGAGGACTTGCAGCAGATTTCCTTACAGTGAGGCCTCCAATCGGCCAGCTGGGATTTCTTCACCAACCAGCTGGCAATCTTCGCAGCCTCTCGCAGTCGGACACAGCAGCCACCGTGCTCAGACCGTTGGCTCCCTTGGACGGCTCCAGATCTGATGCCGACCGCCGGTCACTGTACCCCATGGCTTTGGCGTTCTCATTATGATGCAGCACTGGGCGGATTACCTTCGAACGAAATCAGGGAAGCGGTGTACCTTTTGTCTGCAAGAGCCCTCAGTCAGACCAGAAGCCACTGGGTGTTACCCAAGCATAAGATGAATGCCAAACAAGGCAAGCATATTTTCCCAGTCAGCCGGGACCCCGATACACATGAGTACCAGCCATTGCACGGTCACTGAAATCATCGAAGTAGATTTTCGAGCAGTGAAGGAAACACCATCGCTTTCATTCTTCACGAAGAATCAAGAAACTAAATTGGACCGATGGGCAGGAAGTCATTATATCAAGCATTTCGGACTAATATCCGAAGATCAAGGATAGGGTATTCTTTCTGCCTATCCCACCTCCCGCGGGTAGTCGGCTTTCTATGCGTGTGAGCCGCCGACTTCCGCAGCTTCTATTACACCCTAGTACTTCTGGATCTGCGGCTGTTGCGGAGTATACGAGCTTGCAGCTCGGACACCTTAGCAACATGACTCACAACTCCAAATTGGGGTACGAAATGCTCCACCGATCAACAACTTTAGCTTTGAGCTTGGCCTTAAAGAGGTCGATCGATCCTCGTCTCTCGAACAATGGCATCCCAACAAGACCTTAGCTATCAGCATATACTTCATTGCGCCGTCAACAATGGCCGCTCCCTCACCCAACCCAATCGACGCCCCCGCACATATCCTCGCTCTCCTCGACACCCTCCACGCCACATCCCTAGCCCAAGAAGCCGCCATCGCATCCCCAAACTCCAACGGCAAGGTCTTTTCCTCTGACATCGTCCGCGACCTAAACAACAACCTTCCCTCGAATTCAACATCTACGTCCACCACAGACACCAAGAACAGAAATGCCTTCGACACGCTCATGCTCGATAAGTTCATCGCACTAGACCAGGGCAAGTGCCAGTTCATGTACCAGCTCATCACATCAATGGGCGCTACAAACGTCATCGAGGCAGGGACCAGCTTTGGCGTTAGCACTATTTACCTTGCGCTTGCTGTGAGCAAGGTCAAGAACTTAACAGGCAAAGAAGGGACCGTCATCGCAACGGAGAAGGAAGAGAGCAAGGCTGGTGTCGCGAGGGGGTACTGGGAGCAATGCGGGGAGATGGTCAGTAGCCAGATTGACCTGCGCGTGGGAGATCTTCTAGAGACGTTGAACATCGATTTACCGGATAAGATTGACCTGTTGTTGCTTGATAGTGAGTTCTTCACCCACCCTATTAGCCATCCATCAACTATTCAGAGACTGACTAAGAATCAAGTATGGTCCCCCCTCGCCCTCCCGACACTAAAGACAGTCCAACCACATTTCCGACCCGGTGCGGTCGTGCTTACAGATAACACCATCTCCGGTGCAAAGGGTTATGCGGACCTTCTCGCCTACATGCGGGACCCAAGCAGTGGATTCAGGAACATGACGCTACCCTTCACGAACGGGTTCGAGATGAGCGTCTATATGCCTAGTTCTAGTTCTGCGTAGAGAATCAGAGGATTGGGATATTTCAGTGAAGCAAATTATTCCGGCAGTGGGTACAATAGCTGCTACTTTAGTGAACACCATACTGTTAGACCGGGGGCTACAATCTCTCCTATGCAATTTCAGAAAGATGCTAGGTAGCGTAACACTTTATATTCCGACCCAATATACACGCTTTAAATCTATATTGCAATAACTCCCATCTCACAGACCATAAATTATCTAAGCAACAGGAGAGATAACCTTATCCTTAACATAGAGATCAACATACTTGTCGACCTCATAAGCCTCAATAGCAGCCTTGTTGTTACCAAGGTCAACAAGCTCCTTGAGCCTTGACTGATCAAAGTGCGCCTTCAAGTGACGCTCATACTTAGCCAGAATCTCAGGCTTGGCCTCCTCGCGACGCAGACGGTGGCCCAGAGGCGCCTCAACAACGACCTCATCGAGGACAGTGCCGTCGTTAAGCGTAACAGTAAGAGCGTTGGGAATAGTACGCTTGGACGGGTCGTGGTAGTCCAGTGTGAACTTGGGGTCCTCGACGCAGCGAATACGCTGGCGCAGGTCCTCCAGGAGAGGGGAGGTCGCGGCCTCAGAGCCATCGGCGTAGTCGTTTGCTGTGAGGCGGTTGAAGGCTAGCATTGTGGCGACCATGTATTGGACGCAGTGGTCGCGGTCGGCGAAGTTGTCCATTGCCTTGAATTGCTTGTCGATGATGCGGATGCAGGCTTCGTGTGTGCGGTTGGTGACTTCTTTGATGTCTTTGGCGGACTTGCCGAGGGCTTTGAGCTTCTCGTTGACGATCTCGGCGGCTTCGATGGCGGTTTGGGAGTGAAATTCGGCTGCTCTTTGTTAGTACAATACTTTGCTTCAATAGATGGATTGAGAACATACCAGGATAGGAGACCTTAAAGAGAACGTTCTCCATGACATAGCTGCCGTAGGGGCGCTGGAACTGGAATTTGTTGCCCTTGAACAGGACGTCGTAGAAACCCCAGACTGGAGCGGAGAGAACGGTTGGAACACCACCCTCACCCTTCTGAACCTTCAGGACGAGGTTGACGGCGCGCTGGCACGCGTCACCAGCAGCCCATGACTTTCTCGACATGGTGTTGGGGGAGTGGCGGTAGGTACGCAGGCTTTGGCCGTCAACCCACGCCTGAGTAATGGCATCTGCGGTCTGCTTCTCGTTGAGGCCGAGCATCTTGGAAACAACGGCAGTGGTGGCGACCTTGACCAAGACGACGTGGTCCAAGCCGACCTTGTTGTAGGAGTTCTCCAAAGCAAGAACACCCTGGATCTCGTGGGCCTTGATCATGGCCTCCAGAACATCCTTGACTGTGAAGATCTTGCCACCCGCAACGTTGCCGCCAGCACGGTTGGTGCGCGAGGCCCAGTCAGCGACGGCGAGGATACCACCCAGGTTATCAGAAGGGTGACCCCACTCAGCAGCAAGCCAACAGTCGTTGTAGTCGAGCCAGCGGATCATGGCACCAATGTTGAAAGCACCGTTCACGGGGTCCAATTGGTAAGGGGTACCAGGTACGCGGGTACCGTTGGGAACGACAGTGCCATCGACAATCGGGCCAAGAAGCTTGGAGCATTCCTTGAACTTCAGGGCTTCCAGGCCGCAGCCGAGGGTGTCCAGGAAGACCAAACGAGCAGTGTCAAACTACAACATCAATCAGTTCAATTGCAGGAAAATATTCCTCGAGTAATTGAGCACATACCGCCAGGTCGGAGTCCACCTTGTAGTTGTGGATGTAGTCCGCCATATCCTTGATCTCAGGGTCATAGCCCTTCTGAGCGCCGGCCGGAATCGGGGCCGCAGATTGCAGAGACGACATGGTTGAGAATCTGGAGACGCGAGGTAGAGCTGGAGAGGAAGGGGCTCTGTAGGAGGATAGGCCGGAGGAGGAGAGGGAAGAAGTGCGGGAGAGCGAAGCGATGCGGGACTGGAGATTGCGGGGAGACCTGTGGGTCAGCCGTCTCAGCGCTGAAGAGGCAGACATAGTGTAGAGACAGAAACAGAAACAGCGATGGAAAGAAGATTGCTATACTCAATTGAAGTCAGAAGGAGAAAGAAAAGTTCGCCTGGTCGGAAGGGAGGGAGAGGAAGAAAAGAAGCGGAGAATCGGGACGAGCACAGGGAGAAGCAGAGAGGGCGAGAGGGGAGAGCCTGACGCAGTGACGATCAACCGACTCTCTGGCCGACTGAGCCGAGGCCGTTCGCTCCTTGTTATGCCTCTGGCCCGGCGCTTTTACACTGCCTGGCGGTTACACTCGGTTCTTTTACCGTCCGATCTCGGAATATAACTCTCTGCTGTGCAGCTTGAGCTTCAATTGTTTTCTACAGCTAGCATCTCCCATTGTGGCGCTTTTCGGCCGTTGATGTGGTCCTTGTCTCCCCGGACTTACTTCCTCGCTTACCCCGCAACCCAGCTCCAGCCATCTCAAGTTCCCAACAACCTCAACGTTCTCAGGACAACTCCTGCAATCGGCTCAATTAATCCTGAAATGCTCTTCGAAGACCCATACTCGCAATTGTTCGTGAACCAGAACAGGCAGCGTCAAGCCTTCCTTGCTCACGGCTGCGTTACTCCCTCCGCGCCGGTTCCACGGTCGGCCCATCCTCCCGCGGCTACCACTCAAGGGGCCTTATCAGCATGTGTTCCTCACAGAGTGGTTGAACCACAGTTTACCGATCCTCACGCATCTCACACTCATCGGTCTCTTGGAGAGATCTGATAACCTCTTCGTAGATGGCCCTTGCGAAGACCGGAGGAACTGCATTTCCAATTTGCGGGCGAGCGTTTTCTCTGAACTGAAAATCCAGAGGAAATGTCTGTAGAGACGCGTATTCCCTGGTAGTGAAGCCTCGCTGTCCAGAAGGATGATAGTTATTTCCGCCATTGCATGTTATTGTACGCGCCTGCTGGTTTCCATCGAACGGTCTTTTCTTCACGAAACACCTTCTCACGAAACGCCTTTTTGCTGCTTCGACATCATGATCGTTGGCTCCCGGGGGTATGGCAGAAATTGTCTGGTTAATTGTCGAAAAATTCCTTAGGCCAGAATCTGGAGGGCCGTGTGTCGGTCGCGGCATGGCCGGGAGATTTTCTCCTGGTCTAGAATCATTGTCAGCAGGTGTTTGATATCCTCAAGGCACGGCAAGCATACCCAGAAGCGATAACGACAAGCCTCTTCCGCAACTGGGGCACCCCGTATTCCACGCAGTTAAGGATTGCCCAACGGACAGAATAGCCTGTTTCCAAAAAGTCGCGGATCACACCACAAAAATATTCCTCGTGTCCTTCGATGAGCCCACTTGTTTCTTCCATGGTATGCACCCGCGACCTCGCCCTGCGGACAATGTCGCCGCCAGAAAAAATACATGCTGAATTAGCATCATCGTTGGCGCAGGGTATGGTTTTGACCCGTGACCATGTTTGACATGGTGGGGACCCATGGGTCACGTCCACCTTAAGAAAATCTTCTTCACTTGTCAAGAAGTTAAACACGTCACTTGTATCGCATGCTGCTGCCCCAAAGTTTATTCTATAGGTGGAAGCAGCTTTGGGACACCTGTCAAACGCCCACTTGATATGCAAACCCGCAAGTTCGGCACCACATGAGACGCCGCCTACGCCGCAGAATCCATCACCAAAGGTGTATTTGTGTTGCGACTTTGAGTCTGGCTGCTGGCTCTCGCCAGTCTTATCCAATATAATGAATAACTCATCCTCTTTCTTACTGCCGAAACGAGCAGTCTCTCCCCGCCAGCGGCGGCGGAGGATATCCGGCTTTATGCGGAAATCGACGTCTGCTTCATTATATGTCAGGTATTGAACCGAGTTCGAGCATTCTTGGATGTTCTCTTTCAAGCGGCAGAACAAATCCTTCGAATTTGCGTCCTTCTTGTGGTCCGTTTTGACATGACAATAATTGGTGAACCGAATTGACACAAAACGTCGAACGAACCCAAGCGGGACCATCTCAGCTTCGTGGACCTTCCAGACCAATTCATTCCTCCATTGAGGAAGATAGGCACCATTGACGCACTCGAAATCGCTTGCTCGACGACGCAACCTGCGCAAACGCCGGCCCTGGAGGAATATCTCGCCATCCGTGTCTTGCCAGATAAAGCAAATGCGAAGGTAGGTGTCATCATGGATCTCGACAGATTGACCTGGCATGAAGACGATACCATCGGCGCCGCAAACTTGCTCCAGAGGTTTCTCCCGGGGGAGCTCCAGCTGTGGAGATGGTCTAGCAGCAGTCTGAGATATATGCCATTCTTCCAACAGTATTCCCAGGACGTCGTCAGTAACGTAATCGCCGTCGTCGACCCCTTCGTTCTGGGTTAGGTCAATCACGTCCTCTGACAGGGATAAGACGGGGGTTGTGGCTTGGGAGCCTTCGCGCAGGAAGTATAGTCTGTCTGGGTCATTGTCAAGCGTGATGCTACTGGTATCGCTGAAGTCGTCTTCGTCGTCGATCACGATAGGATTCTGATGGTCCATAGTTTTAATGGAGCAGGAAGCTTGGTGGGAATGAGTGGTAATAGAAGAAGTAATCGGGCGAGTATACAAGCCAAGGTAAGTGAGCTCGCAAAGAAGAATATTCGGCCAGTAAAGTGTGATTCTGATAGGAAGTGGCCAAATGTAAATGAGAGAGGTGAGGTAGAGGGTAGATGAGAAGTGTTGCTGGGACCGACCTCATAGAGCAGAAAGGGGGGGCGGGAAGGAGACCTGAGAGATATTATAGCCGCAATTGATCATGAGAAGATAAAGAACTAAGGAGTGTATGAGTCTCTTCTGTTTGCTCAGGCTGCAGTAAGCTCATTCCCGTCAAACAGAGACAAGTTAGAGAGCTACCTCTATAGTAATACGCCTGTGACATACCCCTGTGAGCTATGGCTAGGTGGCTTATTATTGAAGGACAATTCTAGGCAATAGGAACTAGAGAACTCGCTAACTAAGAGTTCTAGCGAAGGAGATGGTAGGCACTTTCTACTGATGTAAAAATGAGGCTATACAAAGAGATAGTGAGAGACATACTTCAACAATGTTACTGTAACTATACTCCCCTCTAATTCTCTCAGTTCCTTGAGATGATTATCACCTTCATTCTGTTTCCAACACTTCAGTAACACTGCTGTGTCCATTCTAATTGTGAGTATACAGAGTCCCTAACTTACTTAGTTGGCGGTGTTAGTCAATTCTGACTAAGCGCCGATTTCCCGCCGAGCTTCTGGGTCACGCGTCTTGTTGCGGTTTAGCGGGGAAAAATCTTTGGAGAAGACGGAGTGAAAAAAGTTGAGGTCGACTTCTCCTCCTTCTTTCTTCCTAAGAACTCTTCTTAGCCATGTCCTCTCTTGCCCCTCCCATACCTCCGTGGTCCTGAGTCCTGCCTTTGGGCCTCATCCCTGTGCAGGCCCTTCTCTTAATCTGTCAATCATCCTCCCTTGTTATGTCTTCATAGTAAAGACAACCCTCTCCGACGTCGCTCCCTCAGAATCAGTTCGGTTTTTTTCCCACATTATACCCCACCACACGCTGTGCTTAGGAATTACCCCTCTGCCTTCTCTTGTGAGTATTCTCATTCGTGCCTAAGGGCACATGATTTTCATGCCTCCTCCCTTCTATGATGATTTTTCCGTTTTTTATAGATGTTAGACTTCCTAAGCATTTTGCGGACACTTTCCGGCCTGATAACAGCTCTATAATCTTGCTTTTTCCCTCCGCTAGCGTTGAATGAGCTCATTTTTGCTGACAATCAGATTGGTCTGCAGTAATTCTATCCTCCAGTCAAGATGTGTGGCATCATTGGTTTGATCCAGGCGAACCCGACCTCCTCCGCGTCCATCGACCTTCATGAGGCTCTGTACCTTTTGCAACGTGAGTCCTTGACAATCCCCGCATATATTCTGCTATAACCATGGAGCGTCTGACTGATTTTCTTGTGTTCAGATCGTGGTCAGGATGCTGCTGGGATTGCAACATGCGCGGCAGGTGGTCGTATCTTCCAACTCAAGGCCAACGGAATGGCCGCCAAGGTCTTCTCCGACGGCGCTAGGGTGGCAGACCTCCCGGGCTACATGGGAATTGGTCACCTGAGATACCCTACTGCGGGGAGCAGCGCAAACGCCGAGGCCCAGCCCTTTTACGTGAACAGTCCGTACGGTATTTGCCTTGCTCACAACGGAAACCTTATCAACGCTCCGGAGCTCAAGCGGTACCTCGATTTCGAGGCCCACCGTCACATCAACACTGACAGTGACAGCGAGTTGATGCTGAACATCTTCGCTGATGAGCTGAGTGAGACCAAGAAGGCTCGTGTCAACCAGGAAGATGTCTTTGCTGCCCTGAGCAGAATGTACGAGAGGTGCGAGGGCGGTTGGGCCTGTACCGCTATGCTTGCTGGCTTCGGTATCCTCGGCTTCCGTGACTCGTATGGTATCCGTCCTCTTGTCCTTGGCTCCCGGAAGTCGCTTGATGGTCCAGGCATGGATTACATGATGGCTTCCGAGTCCGTTGCTTTGCACCAGCTTGGCTTCTCCAATATGCGTGACATCCTGCCTGGTGAGGCCGTCCTCATCGAGAAGGGCAGCGAGCCTGTCTTCCGCCAGGTGGCTCCCCGCAAGGCCTACGCGCCTGATATCTTCGAATATGTCTACTTTGCTCGTCCTGACTCTGTCATCGATGGCATCAGCGTCTACCGCAGTCGCCAGCGCATGGGTGACCACCTTGCCGCTAAGATCCTCCAGACTCTCAGTCCGGACGTTGTCAAGGATATTGACGTCGTCATTCCTATTCCTGAGACATCGACCACCTCGGCTGCTGCTGTTGCCCGGTATCTCGACAAGCCTTACTGCCAGGGCTTCGTCAAGAACCGCTACGTCTTCCGTACTTTCATCATGCCGGAACAGAAGACTCGTCAGAAGGGTGTCCGTCGTAAGCTCAATGCTATGCAGACTGAGTTCAAGGACCGAAATGTCCTTCTAGTCGATGACAGTATTGTGCGTGGTACGACGAGTAGAGAGATTGTCACGATGGCTCGTGAAGCTGGTGCCAAGAAGGTCTACTTCGCCAGTTGCTCTCCGGAAATCACCCACGCTCACATCTACGGTATTGACCTTGCCTCGCCATATGAGCTCGTCGCGCACAACCGTGACGCCGAGACCATCGCCAAGCACATCGGTGCAGACAGCGTCATCTACCAGACACTAGATGCCCTCAAGGGCGCTTGCGCCGAAATCGCCGAAGAAAACGGTCTCGAGGAACCTCGCAACTTCGAAGTCGGTGTCTTCTGCGGAAATTACGTCACCCCCGTCTCAGAAGGCTACTTCGACCACCTCGAGAAGATCCGCGGTGAAGGCCGTAAAGTCAAGGCCATCAGCCGTGCCAAAGAAGCCGTCACGCACGGTTTCGCCAGCGAGAAGGACTTCCAGATTGCCGCCAACGGCGTCAAGATGGCCGACGGTCAACTCGTGCCTGCTGCTGACCCCTCTGAGTCCGATGTTCCCCAGGTCGGTGTCTACGGCTCTAACAAGCCTCCTCCTCTCATCGAGGAAGAGCCGCCTAAGGTCAAGGACCGCATGGACATTAGCATTCACAACATCGCCGACCACAATTAGGAATGACTAGTTGCGGGCCTGCCTCTCTTCTCTATCGTCTCTTTGGCTTTGGCATTTGGGAGTCTTGGAGTTTGTGAAAAGCTAGACAAAGGTTCAGTTCAAAGGTTCTGGGAGGCCATTTGACGATATTCCATCAGTTACCACGAAAGATATGACTAGAGATGTATAAATGATTCCCAATATCGAATAGAAAATCAATAGACTTGATCTGTGCCAATATTCTCTTTTTCCCAAGTAAAAACATTTTCGGTACATTCCGTGTGTATGGCTACTACTCCAATAAGGACTCAGTTTAAATTCTTTGAAATGAACAAAAAAGATTAATACATTTTACGAAAAGAATTCGCTCAAATCCTCTATCTTTTCAACCTTCTGCTCCAGATGATCCATAGCGACGCCAGACCATTCATTCCCATCCACAGAAGATCATGATACGTCATCGCCTCACAATTCCGATCCCCTTACACCTCATCTCAAAAATAAACTATAAAAGCCCAGCGTCCTCAGCGACAAGATAAAGACGGAGATAACATCCATCCAAACAACAAGAACACCATGGCCCGTCCAATTCGTTCCGCTGCCGCCCGGGCTCGAGAAGCTACGGCGTCTTTGCTCGCTGGGCAAGTGAGCGGCGTTGCGCCGCAGGTACAAGCTTCCGCGCCTCAACAGTCGCCTCGATCGAGGGCAGCAGGTCAGCAACAGAAACATCCTGGTGCGATCATTCTGCCAGCTTCTAGCCAGTCAGACCTAAAGCAGGAAGGGCAGAGGAAGAGACAGAGGACGGTCAAGGTCGAGGAAGACGCGAACGATAACGGATTGATCGAATTACCTCACAATCTAGGATTCGTGCCTGCGCCTCGTGGAGCAAAAGCTGAGACTGAGAAAGAGGGCGAGGATGAGGTCAAATTGGAACCGAACGGGTCTATTAAGAGTGAAGCCGATGGTGGCGGTATAGACACCCTCGCCACAGACCTCCAGGATACCGTGAACAAAGCTACAGAGACCCTCTCATCTACAGCTACATCACAACCAAAGAAGACCAAGGCGAGCCCCTACGGCCTGACGCCAGGCGTCTCCCCTTTCCCCAAGTGGCCGCATCCAACACCCCAGGAATGCGAAGAGGTTAATCGCCTTCTATCAAGCGTCCATGGCGAATTCGCTGCACCAGCAACTATCCCAGAGCCCTCGCTTACTGTAACGGGGTGCGGCGAGGTCCCGTCCGTCCTTGACGCGCTTATCCGCACGTTACTGAGCGGGAACACGACGGGTAAGAATTCGGCTACTGCATTTGCTGGGCTTGTGAAGCGGTTTGGAATCTTGGAGTCGGGGATTGGGAAGGGGAGTGTTGATTGGGATGCTGTTAGAAGGGCCGATGTGGATGATGTCTTTGAGGCCATCAAGAGTGGTGGAATGGCACAGAAAAAGAGCCGAAATATCAAGGCCATACTAGATATGGTGTACCAGGAGAATCAAAAGAGGAGGGATGTTCTCGTTAAAGGAGATGAAGCCGTCGACAACGCCAACGACAGCAAAGAGGCTGAGTCCCTCAAGACCCAACAACAGCTGTTGGAAGGAAAATCCGAAGGCGCAAAACAATACGAATTAGCCTGCTACGACCAATCCTTCCTCTCATTGAACCACCTGCACTCCCTCTCCACGGAAGACGCCATGTCCCACATGATACAGTATCCCGGCATAGGCCCCAAAACAGCCGCGTGCGTCGCGCTCTTCTGTCTACAGCGTCCCTGCTTCGCGGTCGACACGCACATCTTCCGGATTTGCAAGTGGCTGAACTGGGTGCCGCCTGACAAGGTGACTGAGGTATCAGCGTACAGTCACCTGGAAGTGCGGATCCCGGATCATCTGAAGTATAGTCTCCATCAGCTTTTTATTCGGCATGGGAAGACTTGTCCGCGATGCAGGGCGATTACGGGGTTGTCGAGTAAGGAGTGGGGCGAGGGGTGTGTGATTGACCATCTCCTTAAGAGGACGGGGAAGAGGAAGGGTGGTGTTGTTGCTGATGGTGATGGTGCTGGACAGGTGAAGAAGCAGAGGAAAAGTAAGAAAAAGGTTGAGAGTGAGAGCGAAGATGAAGCTATGTCTCTCTCTTTGTCTCCGTCCGTGTCTATGTCTACTTTGTCTGAGGCGGAAAGCTCCTGAAATATATATTTCAGTCTATGCTCCGACGGTATGCGCTTGTGGTATGCGCTTGTAGTCGAACCACCACCAGCACGCATTACCCAATAACGAAATCTTGATACACTTTACTGGTTTACCTATTGGTCCAACATAGAATAAAATCCATCCTCGTAGAAGTTAAGCAGCTACAGCAGACCAACCCCTGGCACGTGCCCTTGGCCGCATCGGAGCGCAGATCAAACCATCGAACCACTTTTTAGTTCCCCGAATTCTCTCCCCTGCACTTCCCTTTCAACCTCGACCTCCCACGCGCCAATTATTCAATTGCACATTGTGCGCGTGTCAAAATGGAGTGTCTAACACCCTACATTCCGCCGGCCCTCCTGCCGTACGCAGAACAGATTCAAGTGCACATCCATGAGCAGTCCCAGACGCTAGTTATCGCCGCGGTTTCACTTGCCGCAATCTCCCTAGGCTACCTCTTTGTTGCAGGTAGCCGGGAGTCACCGGTTACATTTACAGTCCCAAACCCGCCCGAATTGAGCGATGACTGGGTCGGTACGAAGTGGGAGGATTTGCCTGAGGGGAGTGTTGAGAGGGGGGTCATTGAGGGTCAGGTTCGCGGGGTGAGTTCTTCCCTTTTTCCCTCCTACAATTGGGCCCTGAGTTTTGAATTGAAGGCTAATTCTTGAACCCGAATATGTAGCAATGGAACGAGAACCTCATTATGAGCTACTGCCCCGCGGACGGACGAGTACTCGGCAACGGAATCAAGCCTGCGACGAAGGACGACGTCGACCGCGCGGTTGCGGCAGCGAGCAAGGCGCAGGAACAATGGGCTTCTACGACATTTGCGGAGAGACGGAGGGTGTTGAGGACTTTGCTGAAGTAAGTTCCCTCATCACAAGCATACTGGATTCAATTGGGTTTGGGATTGACTTTAGCAGATACGTCCTAGAACACCAAGACGAGATCGTGATCGCCGCATGCCTGGACTCCGGAAAGACAAAAGTCGACGCAACATTCGGCGAGACGCTCGTGACAGCCGAAAAACTGAAATGGACAATTAACCATGGCGGGAAGGCGCTGAGCCCGGAATCGCGTCCTACGAATTTCCTCATGATGTACAAGAAGAACATGGTGACCTATGAGCCTCTGGGTGTTGTCTCGGCTTGTGTCTCCTGGAACTACCCCTTCCACAACTTCATCTCGCCGGTCATCAGCGCAATATTTGCGGGTAACGGTATTGTCGTGAAGCCATCTGAACAGACTGCTTGGTCCTCGGGCTACTACTTGGAGATTATTCGAAAGGCACTTGAAAGCTGCGGGCACTCCCGCGACCTTGTGCAGAGCGTCGTCTGCCTCCCCAAGGTCGCCGACGTCCTCACCTCACACCCCGGCATCGCCCAAATTACATTCATCGGCTCCAAGCCCGTCGCGCATAAAGTCCTCGAATCCGCAGCCAAGGCCCTGACCCCGGTTACCGTCGAGCTCGGCGGCAAAGACCCCTCCGTCATTCTCGACGACTCCCGCACAATCAGCGAAGTTCCCTCCATCGCCTCAGTCCTCATGCGCGGCGTCTTCCAATCAGCCGGCCAAAACTGCATCGGCGTTGAGCGCGTCATCGCACTCCCAGGCATCTACGACTCCCTCCTCTCAACAGTGACATCACGCGTCAAAACCCTCCGCCTCGGCTCCATAACCATCGACACAAAGCCCAACGCCCCTGGCGCCCCAGACGTCGGCGCCATGATCTCCCCGGCCTCCTTCACCCGCCTCGAATCCCTAATCGACGACGCAGTAAAGCAAGGCGCACGCCTAATAACAGGCGGAAAGCGCTTCCTGCACCAAACACACTCACTAGGCCACTACTTCACGCCGACACTACTAGCAGACGTAACGCCCGACATGGCAATCGCACAAACAGAACTCTTCGCCCCCGTCTTCCTAATGATGCGCGCTGAGTCCGTGGCCAACGCAATCGAAATCGCAAATTCAACGGACTACGCCCTCGGCGCTTCTGTCTTCGGGTATAACACGCGCGTCGTTAGAAAATGCGTTTCCCAAATCAAGGCCGGGATGGTCTCAGTCAATGACTTCGGCTCTTACTACGCAGTCCAACTCCCCTTCGGCGGCGTCGGCGGATCAGGGTACGGCCGGTTTGCGGGCGAAGAGGGTTTGCGCGGCGTGAGTAATATCAAGGCTGTCTGCGTGGACCGGTTCCCTAGACTCATGGCGACGAGGATCCCGCCTAGAGTGGATTACCCGATTTGGAAGGGGAAGGGACCCAAGGAGAATGGGCAGGGGGCGTTTGAGTTGTGTAAGGGCGTTGTTGAGACAGGGTATCAGCCTACTCTTGCCGGACGGGCGAAGGGGATATTCAGGTTGTTGGGGAATATGTAATTTCTTCTTTTGCCATGCCGCGATGGGGGTTGATTGAAGTCTGTGGTGTAGTCATAGTTGCTTGCTGGATCTAAGCGTTGTATAACCATTGTATCATAATCTCATGGACCATGATTTGGCAAGCCAAAAAAACTAAGTTCTCTATTAGTTATTATAATGATAACGACCATCACCTAAGTATACAAACGAACCGAAAACACCATTACTCCAATCGATCCTCAACATCACCCCACGCCCTCTCCCTATGAACCCTCGCCCCAGCACCATCCCAAACATCCACACCTTCCAAAAGCGCAAGCGCCATCCCACCAACCTGGTGCGAGGCAATATGGCAATGCAAAATACTAGCAAACGGCCCCTGGGCAAAATACCGCAGCGCAATCCAAGCACCCGAACTCTTAGTTGAATCAAAGAAGTCGGTGACGAATGTATCACGCAACGCTGCGCCACCGTTCGCGTAGTCGACGAAGAGGTCTGGTCTTGCGACCTCGGCTTCAGCGACGGACGTCCAGTTGAAGGCTCCGTCACCGGTACCGATGATGTAGGCGCGGTTTCCGTGCTTGTGGATTGGGTGCGGTGGGTGAATGGGGTCGTGCTCGTTGCCGACGATTTCGAGGATGATGTCGACCCACGTGCCGTTCTCTGTTGTGAGGGCGTATTTAGGAGCGATGACATCTAGTGGGTCCTTTTCGAAGAGCAAAGGAGTGGAAGCCGTGATTTCAGGTTCGTAGAGGACTTCATTGCCTAGGGACCAGGAGTATGAGTTGTTGACGCGGGTCATGCCTGTGCGGAGGGTTTGGGAGACTTCGCTTGACGGTGGGGGAGGGGGGACATCGAAGGCCGGTAGGTTCTCTGTGAATCGGAGCTGGCGGATGTCGGCGGAGGTGTTTTGGCCTCCGTAGTTCATGTACCCCTGTGTATGAGGTCCGATGGAAGCGAGTGGTGTTTCGCCGGATTTTCGGTCTTGGTTGTTATACCGCAGGATGCCGAAGGCGCTGATTACCTGGTCACCGCCGTTGACTGCGACGCGGATCGCATAGTCGCCGGGTGTCTGGTCGAGCTTGACCATGACAGCGTACCGAGCGCCAGAATAGATGGCGACCATTTCGACTTCGCGTGGTTCGACGAGTTGTCCGTCAACTTCGTACACCCACATTGGGTGGTTGTCGATTGAGACAGTGATACCCTTTTGCGGAGCGCCGTCGATGAAGTTGATACTTGCCCAGCCGTTTGCATAGCTATCGACGGTGATGATGGATGTTGGGCCGTCGGAGGGCGTGCAGTTCCAGCCTACTGGGCCGGGGACAGCGGAGACGTTCCAGTTGCCGTAGTCTCCTTGGACGTTGTGGAGGTCTGGTTGCAGGCAGCTAGTTCATATTAGCATAGGTATGAGACGTTGATGTCGTTAGACTACTCACCCCTTCTCCGTCAATTGTGAGCCTTCGAGAACAGCGGAGATACCGGGATCAGATACTGACTCAAGGTATTCGAAGCCAGGGCAATAAACTGAGCCTTGGCCATTGATGAGGAGATTGTCGACGCAGCTGTAATCCAGTCAACAAACGTCAGACGAAGACAGAAACGATACTCTTACAAGATATTAAACCCAGACTCGATCTCGACATTGTGGTACTCCTCTGCTGTGAGATATGTCCAGTCTGTAACAAGAACCAGAGCGGGATTGTTCTCTGCCCTCTTCAATTGCGCCAGCTCATATGGATTTTCGGTGATGGTAGAGTACGGTCGCGGAGCATCCGGCTTTCGGCTATCACTGCGCATTAGATAAGAAATTTTGGTCGTTATACTGACGAGGCATACCGGATGTACATCGCTCCCACCTGGCCATCCTGCATCAGGCCCTTGTAGTGCGAATGATACCAGAATGTACCAGCAGGGTAGGCCCTGAAACGGTACGTATATGACTCTCCCGGTTGAATTGGCGTCTGGGATAGTCCAGGGACGCCGTCCGCCCAGGGGGTTTCCCGCATCCTACAACAATCCGCGTCAGTAAGCGCTCAACAGCGACCATCGATGATGTGGTTCGTACTCTATTCCATGCCAATGCACACTCGTGTTGAAGGGTGTGTCATTGACAACATACACCTAGTAATTCCATTGGTCAGCCTGACTGTTGGGATGTCTCACGCTATGTCATTAAAGCTAAGTCGCGGCTCACCTCAACTTCGTCGTCTTCATCCCAAAGCAAATCCGGGCCCGGGTATTGTCCATTGGTGTAAACCATGTCGCGGCGCTCGCCGCCATTCGGTGCGCCAGACTCCCATGTTAACTCGAGCGTTTCGTAGACGCGTTTGGCGTGCGAAAGGCCGAGGTTCAGGGCCAGCAAGGGCCCGAGGACGGTACGAAGGTACATGGCTGAACCCTTAGAGGATCAGTGTCGCGTTGATGTCGGTTGTTGTCGTGGGTTATCGTGTTTGTTATGATGGTTGCGCCCCTTTTATACTGGTTTCGTGGACATTCCTGCGCGTTTGCGTTGGAATGTGGCTAACGCAACCGGAGCACGGCTCGGGCAGGGATGAGCACCGGCCTGCTGAATTGACCTATGGGATTCAAATGCAACTCCTGGATTCTGCGGATAAAAGATGCGCCTGCCGTAGTAGAGGATGCGAACATGGTCCGTGTTC
The DNA here is from genome assembly GCF_047715825.1 of Aspergillus stella-maris. Lineage (NCBI taxonomy): Eukaryota > Fungi > Ascomycota > Eurotiomycetes > Eurotiales > Aspergillaceae > Aspergillus > Aspergillus stella-maris. The sequence continues at coordinate 432,533 of NW_027396808.1, read as the reverse complement.
GGATCATTGCATGGTATGTGTTTTGTTAAGTGTTTATGTCAAGCCGTACTTTGAGCCGCTGAGACGTCTGGTGGGGAACGCTTCTGGCCAGTTCAACCCTTCACTTCATAGTCTTTCGAAATATCGTACGGCGTCTCCTGTATCCACTGTCCCAATTCTTCCACACCCAGGACATGACGCAGGTATCTTTCCCCAATTGGAAGCTGCATATTCCAACCGCCGAAGTAGAACATCGGTGCACTGGTAGGATCTTCTGCCACTGATCTTGCCCGCTCCGGTAGTTGCATCATGAAATCGAGCAGCCATGGTCCAAAGTCATCATTGAGGGTAATCGCCCAGTGCGTGATCTCCGAATCATCGGAAGGTATCGACTCGGCACTCGTCCGCAAAAGGAGCTGGAAGAGACCAGGGTCGTCTCGTGCCACACGGACCGCGGTGCGAAAATGATCTGAGGGTAGCATATAAGGAATGGGCTCCCGCTGATTTTCATGGCGGAAGAGAGACTCATCAAGCTTGAGGAGTGTGGTAAGAGCTTCAGCGTTGTGCTCGATCAATGCCGTATGGATGCCCTGCTGAAGGGCTTCCCGCGAGTAACTCAAATACCTTGGGAGTCTTTGAAAGCTCGCATCATTTAACCCACTGGCAACTCGAAGATACTCAAGACTGCGAGTGTGGGCTTCGCTGAATCCCTCGTCTGCACCGCAAAGGAACTTGTCGGGGATATGTCGAAAACCAAACATTGCGAAACTCGTCGTGTTTCTGGTCATGGACAACTCGGCGTGGAGGTGCATGGATACCAAAGGTTCAACAGACAGTCTCGCCACGATTTCCTCGTCTTCTTCTTGCCCGCGGTCTGTAAACTCACAAGAGCTCCCACCCTGCGCCAAAAACTGGTGAAGTTTGCGTTTCTGATCGCGGGGCATATTGATTATGTACGCAAGCCAGACCTGCCAGATATTCAAGCGCATCAGATCCGGAAGAAGAGGCGGTAAACGGTCAATCGTACACCATCGGCAAGTGAGGATAGAAACCTGAAGATCTCGGCGCTCATCTTCATTCAGTGAAATGTACTCCAGCGGTCTTAGCAGTCGCGAAATCTCTACATCTGCGGCCCTTCTAGTCTCGTATCTTCTTTTAGCTCGGGCTACTTGGGCCGCGGATACTGGTTTTCCATCTTCGTCCGCCTCTTGAGCGGACTCATCCCCACGATCAACCACTCGATCCGCTTCCGCCTCCCGATCGTTATCCCACAGGGCAAATAATAGCAGAGCGCGGTATATCCGTTCGCTGGATATTGCTGTGGCTATCGAGCGGGAGCATCGCGGCAAATTGACATTGAGAGAGTAGAGGAAGATCTTCTCAACCAATTCCACAGGCAGGGATTCGAGCGTTGACAGCTTCCGCCGCGGTTTCGGCGGAGGCGGTTTAGCGACTAAGAGACGCGCCCGCTTGTTGCTTCCAGTCTCAGTCTGGGAGCTCGCCCGTTTTGCTGCGGGAGTCAACATCGGCCTGCCGCCTTTGGGGCCAGAGGGTACGGGCTTAGGGGCGCCATTCTCCGGGTTCTTCCTGCGGCCGCGGATCCTGATGGGGGTGAGCATTCCACAGAGTCGTCAGTCGTCCTGGTCTGGATCATTGGAGAAAACAAGCGAATATGGAATATGGAGCAGCCGTTAAGCTTCTGGGTCCCGGTATATGTCATGTGACCTACAATGCAGTCCAGCCTTACAGCGAGCTAGTCCTCTTCTGGCTAGCACTCGTGACAGGATTCTATATCATGACGTCATGCATAGCAAAGCTGCGAACACCACAAGACGCACCCAAGAATGTTATCAAGCAAATGAGCAAATCCCCCGAAGATCAGCGCAAATTCAAGGGTGGTTCAGTGGCAAGCTGCAAGATTAATTCATACCCCGGCGCGGCATTGACAGCCATGTCATGTTGGAGGGGTTCCACTGGACGCTCCGTGATTCGATCGCAGGCAATCAGGGCCGACCTGACTTCGTCGTTATGACGATATCGAGACGGCCATTTTTCAGGTTCGTGGTCCACGCTCAGGTTCAACGCTCTCCTCCTTCCTTCCCTCCCTATCATTATTGCTCCTGCAGTTGCGTGACCAACAGCATCGTCACTTTGTCTTAGCCCTTGCCTATCACTTTATCTCGTCAACGTCATCGTCACTTGGGACGGTCCTTCTATATATATCGTTCTCGAGTCTCGGGGTATATATACCTACACCACTTCAGCCAGTACAATGCTCTCTCACAACGACTCTATACAATCGTCTGCTTCCTCAAGTACCTCGAATAACTTGAACAACACAAACAACTCTGCAAGCTCTTCATCCTCTTCGTCTTCGAGCTCAAAACCTTTGAAACACCAAGCACAGAAAAAGAAATAAACCACACAACACCTTCAAAATGGGTGCCGTCTTCTCTTGTGTACGTCATTCCATCCTATTCCCATCCCAATCCTCTTCAACCTTCTAACAGTCAAACAGATTAGGGACCTCTTCCGTTCCATCGGTGCCTGCATCATGGGCGTCGTCAACGCAATCGCTAGCGGCATCAAGGTCGTCATCAACGGCATCGTCTCCGTCCTCGGCGTCATCGTGTCTGCCCTTACCTGCGGTTACTGCGGAAGGAGGAGAAGGACTTCAACGCGTGCCCGTCATAGGTCGCGGCCGGTCTATTAAGGTCGTCCATCCGTTGAAGCTTGATGTTCGACAGACGGGTGGATGAAAACCTAGCGTATCGGTCTGAGATACGAGTTATGACCTGATGAACCTTTTCTGTCTGCGATTCTTTTTTCTTTCCTCATTTTGTTGTGATGAGCACAGTACCCCATTTGTTCTGCTTCGCGCTGGAATCGCAATGCAATGATGTGATGTGGTTTGGATTGGTGGAGGGGATTATGGGGGATGATATTTCATGATACCTGTACTTGTATGCTTTATGATATCCTTTTGGTGTTTGAATTGAAAGAAGACGTTCAGTTCAATTTCACAATTCTTAATCTGTAGTGCACTGTACATGAAAATTGGGTCTTGGTAGGATGATCGTCTGAATGTGGGTGACTTGTATTGTTAGGGCTGAGATATATATCTCCGCCGCTGCGCCCCTCTGATCAGCCTCAATTCTTCTATCCCATAAATAACTATACACAACTTAGAGCCTGTATTTTTCTAGAATGAAGTAAATGGGGACACGGGAATTTTGCTTCGTTGAGGCGACATATATTTCCGCTATGCACCCCTCGCTGCAAAAAGCCTTATCTGATCATGTCGCCTATCGCCTATCAACTCCAGAACCCAGATACTTGTGGACCCCGCTTGAACGCAGGAAAGCCTAGACCTTGAAGTTGGAGGACAGTTAAATCTACGCTGTACGCTCTAGACAAAATTTAAGGACGATATGACTATCCGCTCTACGATGGTCAACGACGCTACAGGGCCGATGTTGGTCTGCAAGATTTCCCAGGTGCATAGGGACAGGTTGAATCCGGGCGATGATGACCGGAGTCGAGCGCAGGTATCGAGAAATATCACCCATGAGAGGACGATATGAAAGCCGAAGACCGAAGCCCCAAGTCCCCTGTCCAGCCACCTCATGCGAAAGATATCCTCCAGTCACCCAGACCACAAGCACGTTGGCGTAAACCATCCTGCAGGAGCAACAAAACCAAAACTATGGAAAGTTGTAATGAAGGAAGAAACTCAGGATGCGATTCTGTCTCATGTATTCCTGGATCTCTAGCAAACAGAAATCAAAACCCCGAGGCCGAGTCCAGCGGATGGCTGCTCGAACTCTGACTCCGTCCGGACCATCGTAATGATCAATCCGTCATTATTCCCATTGGTATCCGTATCCGTAAAATCGAACCACAACCCGAGATCCCCATCCTTCATTCTTGCGATTTTTGTTGATCTTGTCCCCCACACATCGTCGTTGTCACGTAACTTGCGTTTACCGGAGACGGCGGGCCTCACGTTCGGATTCGAGCAGGCAGAGGATGTCATCGACACGGACTGTGAAAGGGGTATTGTTAGTATATTTTGTCTTGTTGGGTTGTCCTCCGCTTCGTCCGCACGGGCTTTCAAAATGACCGGTATGTGCGGCGAATATCGGATTGTGCATGCAAAGACCTACCGGGTCCCTTGACGTTACGGATGATGGAACGGGTCTGGTCGTCCATGAACTCGACGCGCACCTGGGTGACACCACCGCGAGAACCTGTTGTGAAATTCCCATTAGCTTCCGTCCATTATCACACTTGATCCCCAAGCCCATTGTTTCCACCCCAGCCCAGCGGCGCTCTCGCATAAAAGCAGAATCCAAAAATCATATCCAGTCGCATTCGAGCGAGCGAGCGCCGTCCAGGCCGGGGGTCGTGGTATATATCGCGGGCATCGAGATTGTTCAAGGTGGTTGAAATTGCATACCGGTACGGCCAAGGACACGGGTCACCTTCACCAGCTTAGTGGGAGTCTTGGAAGCATCCATTTTGACAGGTATGAAATCCGGGAGAGCTGGATTTGACTGCTGAAATTGAACGAGGGAGGGGGTGACGAGGTGAGGATGCGATCGTGAGTCGTTGTCGGATGTCCGCTTTGGTCAGGCAAGATTGTGCAAAATTGATTTTTAGTGCGTCGGGGCAGGGTTTGGGGGGCGGAACCCTCGGGTCGTGCTGGCCTATTAGCGTGATGAGATGTTGGTGCCTGAGGCGGAGATATATGGCGGACGGAGATGGGTGCCGGAGTATACAACCACTTCAAGAAACTTTGGTAAGCAACTTGGTTGTTAGGAATCATTTAAAGTTGATCTTCTTATGTATTTTTGGGCGGTTGGATGAATGGCTTGTCAATGATAAGTGCAGTTCTCGAGCAATCTGCATCTGTTCTTCCGCTCATCCTCGTTCGCGATGTTATAGATATTCTTTTATAAATGTCATCACTTCCCCCATTAATCACTATGACTTATTGACAGGACATAGATATAGTGTGTTATCTTCCATGATTACGCTGCTTGCTATCTTTATGTCATATGTCCTTGGAAGCCATCAAGGGGGAGTCGTGGAACTATGCTTCGATACTTATATTTATCCAGGGAACAAATGACATCAACATGGGCAATCAAAGGGAAATTGGGGGAAACCCATGTAAGCAGTTCTGCCGCCTAGTTGAAGGGAGGCCGTAAGATTCGCCGAAACTATGGACGACACGGAGTATAAGGCCAATTCGGGCGAATGGACGAAGCACTACAAACCGACTGGACACAAAACTTCAAAAAATTCTAGATTGAACAGGTTCTATACACAACCCGACAACCAGATCACACTGCCAGGTATAGAGCTAAATACGCATGACTGGAAAGAAAATGTTTGTCGTGTGATGACATTGGTTGACGGATAAGGGTAGTAAAATGATACAAGGGATGGATCAGGTTAGACAACGGACATGTCACCGAAGCGCTCCTACAGAAGTAATCAGCAAGTGTCTCAAGGACGAAGAACAAATCTGATGAGCTGGGAAGTTCAAACTGACCTTGTATCCGGCGGGCATCCATCGTCCCTTGGAGACAAGGGCGGCGGTCTTCTCGTCGATCTCGGGCTGAGCGGCAGCAACCTCGTCCTAAATTGCAACATATCAATAAACCTAGCCCAATTGTTTGGTAGAAAGGTTTTATAAGAACGTACGATGGTGAGCTCGTTGAAGGGACGGGCAGTCTCGATGTTCTCGAGGGTCTTCTGGAGGTTGGCGAGTTCAGCCTCGACCTTGCTCTTGGTCTGCTCAGCGCTCTGAACAGCCTGGGCCTCGAAGGCATCAATGGACTTCAGCTGGCGGGCAACATCGTAGGTAGCGGGCTTGAAGGTGTTGAACTGCTTCTCGATCTCATCGACAATAGCCTGGTTCTTCAGGACGCTGCGGTAGCGCGCGAAGTCGACGGTCTGGGACTGCTCGGAGAGAAGCTGGACCTTGCGGCGCGCATCGTCGTTACGCTTCTTGAAGGCCTGAAGGGAGGCAGCGGTCTGGCCGCGGAGGCCGAGGGAGCTGGTCGTCTTGACCCAGTCGATCTTGAGAGCGGCGCTACGCTGTAAGCCGGGTGGTTAGCGAAGTCAATTCAAGATGCAATCAGTGGAGACTGAATGCAATGATCGAAAGGCAACATACGGCAGCCATTTTGAAAGGTGGGATGGAGAGGGGATGGTAAAGGGAGACGTTTGACGTGCAAAGCTGGTCGTTCCCGGATGAGGTTCGGCAAGGTTTGGGATGGGGATGAAGTCACGTGATTATACATTCCCGTGTTCCGAAACGACGCGAGACCATCTACAAGGTAGACAAAGGGACGAACATGAATTCTAATATGTTTAAGAAACTCGAATCAATTCTGCAATTGTGTCTGTAGAGTTCAAAAATGTGATTTGGTTTAGCAAAATGGTGGTTTGATTTGCTTTTAGACTAAATGATTTACACTATCGAGCCAAACGGACATCCGAGGGATATCAAATCCATGATCTCAACCCCAGAACCCAAATCGACTAAAGGCGCTAACGCATTCAGCTACTGACAGCGTGCATTAATCCGAGACAGCTCATATGCTGAGAGCCATGATCGAGTTGACGATATCGTTGTCGTTCTCCCGCAGAGCCTTGACGGCCTTCTTGCGAGAAACGTTGGCCTGGGCCACGACGAGGTCGATGTCCTTGGGCTCAAGGCCAGTCTCGTCAACTTCCTCGCCGTCATCCTCCTCCTCTTCCTTCTTGGCCTCAGCCTCGGGGGCCTTGCCCTTGCCCTTGTCGTCACCGTGGTCGTGGCCGGCGTGGTCACCACCAGCAGCCTCAGCGGCGGCGAGCTGCTGAGCAGCAGAAGCCTGAGCCTGGGAGTTCAGGTCCTCGATCTTGGCCTCACCGAAGATGCTGTTCCAACATGTTAGTCACCAATATCTCACTACCGGTAGTTGGCGGGGTTCATAGCACATACATCCAGGTGTTGCTGGAGGGGGACTTGTAGACATCGGGCTGGTTGACGACGAAGAGGATCTGAGCGTGTTGTTAGCTTCCAATGCCTTGTTTCTTAGAAATCCTCCTCATCGGTCGTCGCGGCCATCATGACGGAGTGCGGGGAAGTTGATGCGTACGTTCTTGGGGCGGCGGAGAGTGACACGAGTGATGCCAGGGACGTGCTTCAGGCCGAGCTTGCCAATGGCCTTACGGGCCTTCTTCTCGTTGCGAGAGTGGATGGTGACAGAGGCACCGCCGGGGATGGTGGGCTCCTCACCGGCCTCGGACTCAGAAGAGTCGCCGGCATCCTCAACCTGGGTCTTGGGGACCTCCTCGTCAGGGAGCTCTTCGATACGGGGGTCAGCCATTGTGTAAGATAGGTAAGCCTAGATGGGCTGCAGAAGCAACAGTTAGCGAGCGAGTTTTGGATTGTGACGTTTTGGCGGCTTGGATGCTCGAATTTGGGTCTTCAATCGTCCGGAATCGATCGCGAAATCGCACAACCGCGCGGGAATTTCGCCAGGTCGGATTGAAAAAACCATTTTCGCCGCCGCAGAATTCATTTAACGTACCTGCGAGAAGGAAAGAGGTCTGTTGTAAGTGATGGTGGGTTTTTGGCCTTGGTACGGTTGGAAAGACGCAGAGCTGTGTGATGCCGAAAATCGTTAGCGAGCTGATTGGACTCATTCGGGACCCTCGCCCTGGAATCATGGAGAAGTGCCGTAACCTCGCATTACAACATACATTTTAAAGACTACTGACGGTCGCATTTCGCATGTTTTGGAGATTTAGACATGGTAATTTTTATGTTCATAGCATTGACTGCACCAGAATCATTGAATTATGCGGAGTTTTTTATTGCCCGCACAGAGAAATCCAGTAGATGCCAGGACGCCATGACAGACATTACGAGAACCAGCTTCTTGTCAGGATATCAAGTGTTCTTTAAGTCATTTTTGTGCTGCCAATGATAATGCATACAGCGAATTTGCTGATATTAAACCCTCAGCAATTTGAAACCGTCCCAGATACCCCTTCACTCTATGCACCGAGCCATAAACCATCTACGCCTTAGGAGCAGCCGCCCTGAGCTTAGCGTGAGTCTTCTGGACCTCGAAGCGAGCCTGTAATATCCCATGTTAGCCATGTGTTCCGTATACCGCCATTTCGCTTCCACCTCAAAACCTGCGCATGGCTCATTTCTCCACTGATCTCCAACGTACCTGCTTCCGGAGGCGGAGGACCTTGAAGCGCTCGAAGTCGGTCAGGTTCTTCCGTCTGTTGTTGGCATCGGACTTCTGGGCGATGCTGCTCTTAGCCCACTTGCCGTCAATCTCGTTCTGAGCCCAGAGCTTCTTCACGGGACCGGTACCGGCGGCACGGGGGAGCTTGGGGATAACGAAGTGGGTGAGGGTAGCGTGGGAGAGAGGAAGGACGTGGCGGGGGACAATCTTGGCCTCCTCGGTGGAGGGACCGTCGACCAGGACCTATTCATCGGCGCACAAGTCAATATCACATTCTGCCATCAAAAGTTGCCTCCATCGCGCGGTCGCGGCGCATAATCTCATAATCTCATAACTCCGAGTTCTCATGAACGTACACGCTTGTGGTCGACAATCTCGACGATGGTGGCGAGCTTGCCGATGAAGGGACCGCGGCGGATCAGCACCACGCGGCCAACTTCAACGAGCTTCCATTGAGCGAGCTTGACATCGATATCGGCCATGGCGAAGGCTTCCTGTAGATCAAAAATTGGACTTCTCAGTTGACAGATTTCACGGAGCGAACAGGGCGCGTATAGAACTCACGGTCGACAGTTCCGGGTACGGTGGTGGAAATTTGTTGTCGAAAGTCGGGGTTGTCGAAGTCGTCCAAAACGCACAAGTTCAGCACTCGACCTGCCGGAATCGCGAAATTCGGTGTTGCCCACAGACTCGCTTACCAGCCACTAGCAGCCCAGAGCCTTCCGTGCGCTAGGGCTGCCGCCAGGATGGGCTTAGCGGCGGATACCGGAACATCCTATTCTTCCGGACTACCACTTATCTTGATCATCGCATGTTTTTCTTCTCTAAAACATTCTGCAGCTTCACAGAGCTTTCTACAGCTCAACTCAGAGCATGATGTCGCTCTTATGAGATGTCTTTAACTGCGCTGTCGAGCCAACTAATTTGCTTCCTTCAACAGCCGCCTCGCCGTCTAAGTTACTAACCGGTATGTGCACTTCCAACTCTTCTTCTCTACCAGCCTCAAATGATGCGGTAATTTGCGATTGACCCAGTGTCTGTGAAGCTCTCGCCGGAGTTTCGATACAGCACTGGCGCATGATATTCATTCTTCTTACATATTCTGATACTTTGCCATTTCACCTTGTTGCCCACTCATGACGTGGTTGAAACCCTTGACTGACTTGTCAAAAGACACAACCAGGAACTCGAGTCCAGTACCCCGTCCGGCTCCAGCCTCTGGAGCCCGACCTTATGTAATGCCCTATTGGTACGTTGAATCTGGCATTCTTGCTCATACCCTTCCCCCCTCCTATGATTATAACCTATCACGCCTAGATAGTAATTGATGCTTCGGCGATGAAATTTACCTTATCACCAAGATCTCTGAGGAACCTCTCACTTCTGATACATGTTACTCATTGAGTTTTGAGGATGTTGACTGACTTGAGATTATTAGGTGTTGCAAAGTCTGCTGAAGATAGCTTATTGAGAATGAATCTATTTCATGAAATTTCCACTTGCTGCTGGCCCTGAGTAAAAAAATCGTAATATTTTTCTAGTAGTTCTAAAATGTCCCGGTCCCGAGGTCAACTATAACCTTGAGAAAGCCCGTAGAGTCTAGACTCTGTCCGAGAGCTCGTATGGAGACTGCGTAACTCCAAGTACATCATTGCCGGGTAACTATATCTGCCGAGCTAACACTATATAGACACTACTCAACTATTGTTCAAAGTTTGAATGACATGACGAAAGATATATTCCTCTAACAAATACAAACCGCAAGACCAACCGCCAACAACCGAGGAAAATTCTACATTATGGTTCGAACGAATCGCTTTTCATCAAGTCCGTGTATATCATTATGTGCACTGGAGTTTTTGACCGGGGGCGCTGAAGGTTCATGCCATGCCAATCTTGAACCTAGTTTAGTAACTTGAAGCTCCGTTGCCCGCAGCTGATGCGGTGCCAGATGGGCCCTCGCGGCTGAGAACCCACATGAAGATGAACTGGATGACGTATGAATAGATGAAGAGGAACTGGGTGCGGCGGTTGCGCTGGGAGCGAGCGACGGTTTGAACTTCCATTCCTCCGCGAGCGTCGGGTGCTGAGTCTGGGAGGAGGACGTATTTGAGGGAGCGGAGCTTGGGTTGGTTAGCACAATATGGATTTGGAAGGATCCGAAGAAAATAACTTACTAGGAAGAGGGCATTTGCGGCGAACGTGTATATGAATGCCACCCATCCAACCCAACTACCGGTCCCTTTTCCGGGAGTGAAGATCTCAGAAACGAGGAGTGTGACGATGATTCCAACGAACTTGTACCCGGAGTAGGCGACTAGATCGACTAACTGAGAGTCATTATTGATGCTGAGAATGTACATGGCCAGCTTCAAGCAGATGATCTCGAAGAGGATAACTGCGATAGCGGTCGTGGTAGTAGCTCCAAGAAGCTCTGGGTGGAAGTTGCCGCGGAAGCCTGCCAGCATCGCTGACAATAGAATGTATGTGACGAGGGCCATGACCGGAATGTACATGTCGGGTGAGTTGAGGTCATCGCGCGGAGGCAGGAACATGGCCGAGTATTGCTGCTGCGAGATCTGACCATCGGGTCCAGTAGAAGCGGTCGTAAGGTGCGCTTGCTGGCGAGACCATCGCTTGTTTCTCCAGGGGAAGAGCACAAGGCCAAGCTTGTTGATCACGTAGGAGTTCGAGACGTTGAAGTAATGCTTGAGTGCCGGGATGGAAACGTAGCGGTTGAACTGGTTTAGGTATCAATTAGCATTATAAAGTAGAAACGTGGCTTTACAAAGGAGCCTACGTTCTGCTCCATGTATTCCTGCCCAGCTGCCATTGCAGTCTTGCCCATGTGGAATCCCATCTGCGCCGTGGGGTCATTGATGAACCCCCCGAAGCCAGGGGCATACGTTCCACTGCCACCCTGCGCGGGAGCCGGCTGATAAGGATTTACATATGCTGAAGATTGAGATTGCTGAGACGTCGGCGGCGGAGGAGAACGCATCATGGGGACTGTAGAGACATGCTGAGGCACTGGGTGGTGAAGTGGAGGTGAGTGAGCTGGGGGCGGCGCAAATGACTGGCGATACATGATTGCGGTTTTGATAAGTCAACGATAATGCTAAAGCTTGCTGCTCAAAGAGAGGCTGAAAAGCAGGTCGATGGCGGAGGCAGAAGCTTTAATAACGACTGTGAGAAGTTGCTTATACGTGGCTGAAAGCAGGCTGGTGAAGGTGGTTTCTGGCATGAATTTGTTGCCCGCCGGAGCTTCGTAGGTGGCCTTGATCTTCGCCGCCCGGACTCTTTCCCCACTCCGCAACCACCAGACGACATTATTGCGATACACACGTTTGACCATGCTCGAAGCTTTTGAGATCCTCTCTACCTCTGGGGTAGTTCTATGGTCCAAGACCTATGCCCCAGTAGGCTCGCATGTCGTTAATAGCCTGATCAATGATGTCTTCATTGAAGAGAAGGCTCAGCTTCAGAGCACCACGAACAGTGCTTCCCCAATTTTCAAGAAAGAAAAGTACACTCTGAAGTGGAGGAGGTCAAAGGATTTCAACCTGATCTTTGTGGTACGTTTATACTATAGTGCAGCGCATGGTCTGCCTTATCGCTAACACTGCAGTTGCTAGGCCGTCTACCAGTCACTTCTTCATCTCGGTTGGATCGATAAACTTTTGGACAACATTTCGACTATCTTCATCGACCTATACAAAGAGCAGCTGAAGAGTGAACGGGTTAGATCTGTGGAATATCCGTTCGACAAGTACTTTGACCAGCAAGTACGAGAACTTGAGGATAACGCCACCGCTGGCTTCGTGTTAGAAGCACCTGCGGTCGATGCGGAAGCAAGAAAAGATCCGCTTGTCTCTGCGGACAATGGCGGTCCTCCACCGCCGCCCGTCCCTGGTCTTCTGAAAGGTACGGTCCTAGTCTCTACTTGTGCTATATCCATACTAACAATCCTACAGCGCAGCCTCAAGCTGCGCTTGGTGGGGCGACCTCTGATGAAGGTTCGCCGCCACAAACTCCAGAAATATCTAGAATACCCTCGCCCGCAAGCCATATCCTCACCGGCAAGGCTGGTCCCGGGGGCCGTGCTTCGCGCCGCGCTCGCAAAGCTGCAAATGCCAGCGCCAACGCTTCATCTGGCGACGAGAAGAGTCGAAAGGGAAAGACACCTAAGAGTGAGAAGAAGCGACGAGTGTGGGGTGTTGATGGGCTCGCAGATGAGGATGATGGAACAGTCCTTGATTACTCCACGCCTGCTGGGGAAGAGGATGCGGCTGCACCGGCAGTGGAAGCTGTGTCGCAAGACTCTTGGGGCCGCCGAACCGGCAAGGGCCAGTTCGTTCTAAAGGATTTGGGAGATGAAGTTCATTCAATTCTTGAAAATGCCGACAACGAGAAGTCCAAGTCATCTGCGTCCTCTGGTTTCCTCGGCACCGGATTTGGCGCTGTTAGTGGCTTGCTGCGAAACATTGTTGGTGGAAAGAATCTATCCGACGCCGATTTGGAGAAGCCATTGAAGGCAATGGAAGACCACTTGTTGAAGAAGAACGTTGCGCGCGAGGCGGCCGTCCGCCTCTGCGAAGGTGTCAAGCAAGAGCTGGTTGGAAAGAAAACCGGCAACTTCCAGAGTGTTGATGCTGCTTTGAAAACAGCTATGGAATCTTCTCTTCGCAAGATCCTTACTCCTACTTCGTCGCTTGACCTGCTCCACGAGATCAACACCGTTACCAGCAAGAACAAGCAAACCACGTCAAGGCCATACGTAATCTCGATTGTCGGTGTGAACGGTGTTGGCAAGTCAACAAACCTAGGCAAGATTTGTTACTTCTTGTTGCAAAACAACTACCGCGTCTTGATCGCTGCATGCGATACATTCAGATCTGGAGCCGTTGAGCAGCTTCGAGTCCACGCTCGAAACCTGAAAGAGCTCAGCTCTCGTGAGAATGTCGGCGAGGTCGAGCTGTACGAGAAGGGCTACGGAAAGGATGCCGCGAACGTTGCCAAAGATGCCGTGGAATATGGCGGGGCCAATGGCTTTGACGTTGTTTTGATCGATACCGCTGGCCGTCGCCACAATGACCAGCGTCTCATGTCGTCGTTGGAGAAGTTTGCCAAATTCGCGCAACCAAACAAGATTTTCATGGTCGGCGAGGCCCTTGTTGGTACGGACAGCGTGATGCAGGCGCGCAACTTCAATGCTGCATTTGGTACTGGGCGGAATCTCGACGGGTTTATTATCAGCAAATGCGATACAGTCGGAGACATGGTTGGAACACTGGTCAGCATGGTCCATGCGACGGGCATTCCGATTGTTTTCCTAGGTGTCGGCCAGCATTACGGTGATTTGCGAGGACTTAGTGTGCCTTGGGCTGTCAATTTGCTTATGAAGTGATCTGGAGAAGATCCATGTGTTGTCTTGGTTGTGCCACTTGATTGGTGCTTTGTATCCGATCAGTAGCTTAGCTAGAAATACAAACAAAGCGATGGTGATTAGCCAATGTCTTATGCAGGTTTCTGCTAGTCGGCCAATGAAATTTAAGAATTTTCAATACAAGAAACAGGAAATCGCACATCAAATAAACTCCGACAAGCCACGGACATGCAAACTTTCAAGTGTAAGCAAGCCAACTGCCCCTGTATACCGGCCTCGGGGATTGGCTGAAACAATGACATCATCTGGGGTTGAAGCATCTCGAGTCAATGCTTCCTTGAGCCTCAATTCACACCACCCTGCTGCAACAACTTGCGTTCAATAGTCTAGTGACTCATAATAAGCCTTCTTTGCATTCCCCCCCTTTCTTCTGTACTCCAAAACCTGGGAAAGTGGTGCACGTGATAGCATCTAGACTGCTTACATCATCGCCAGCCTCATTTTTGTAGAGTCCAGTTCGGAAACCAGCTCGCGTGCCTCCGCTCCTCCCCCTCTGTATTGAACCGCTTATTCTTCCTACACAAAGCTCTATAACACTCGCTCAGCTAGAAACGGCAATGAGTATTGCTGGTGATATCGCATTTGCCCATTGATAACCCCGCTCTCGCTCGACCTTCTTGCTTGACTCGTCGCCCCCGCAAACCCACAGCTCTCACTCCGGACTGCATTTGATTTCAGCGGCAACCACAGAAACAACTTTATCATCACATATCCAGGCTTATAATGAAGACGCCGGATCGGGAGCTTATCCCGAGGCGTCGCTCATCAACCCTCCACTATCACACGTTCGACACTCCCCCGCCAAAGTCCCGCGGCAGACCTAACTCCGGACAATCGGCGTCCTCCGCCGAAGACGTGCACAATCACCAAAATGACCGCCATGAATCGCCGCCGGAGTCGCCCCTGCCTAAGAAGCAGATGGTCGTACTGGCAATGATTGCGCTGTGCGAGCAGACGGCCTTTAACTCGATCAGTCCTTACCTCCCCGATATGGCGTCGTCGTTTCCCGAGGTGAAGTCGGATATGGTTGGTGTATATGTTGGGATGATTGGGACAGCGTTTGCGGTTGCGCAACTTGTTACGAATTATTTCTGGGGCTGGCTGTCGGACCGCGTGGGGAGGAAGCCGGTTATACTGCTGGGGACTATTCTTACGGCGGTTTGCTTCGTCGCGTTTGGGTTCTGCAGTACCTTGTACCAGGCTGTTGCGGTGCAGGCGTTGATGGGTGTTGTCAATGGGAATCAAGGTTTGGTTTCGACTTGTCTTGGGGAGATTACCGACAAGAGCAATCAATCTAAGGCTTTCACCTACCTGCCGGTGCTCTACGGCATTGGTGGTATTACCGGGCCGTTGCTCGGTGGATTGCTTGTCATTCGACAAAACCCGTTCAACAAGTCCGAGCCGAACCCATTCCCGTACCTTGCACCGAACTTGCTGTCCGCAGGAATACTGGTGATAGACTTTGTTATTGCGCTAATCTTCCTCGAAGAGAGCTTGGAAGACGCCGACACATTGCCCAAGTTTGGCAAGAAGATCCGTGACCTCTTCGCCTGGTTCTGGCAAATCACCAGCTTTGGAAACCGTCCTCGAAGCGTGCGACCAGGCGACCACCTCCCGTACAGACTCATTCGCGAGCACACAGACGACCACGACAGCGACCTTGACTCTGCATCTGAAGTCTCCGAAACACACCACGGTCATGAATCGCTCACCCGCAGCGAACTTCTCAACCGGGACACCGTCCTCCTCTTACTTACATACGCCATCTTCGCCCTGTGCAACATCGCCTTCAACGCCCTCTTCCCCATCTTCTCCCAAGCAGGACCACCTATCGGCCGCGGCCTCACACCCTCAGAGATCGGTCTGGCGCAAGGCTTCTCCGGCGTTGTAACGATCATCTTCCAAATCTGCATCTTCGGCCAATTGCGGAACAAGATGGGGAACCGCTGGTCCTACCGCGCCGGTCTCTTCGGCTTCGTGGTCTCCTTCATCCTCATGCCATTCATCGGCTACAAGGGCAACGACGAGGGCAAAAAGGGTATATCAGGGAAGACAGCGTTTTTAGCCGTCGAACTCTGCTTCGTCCTCCTAGTCAAAACAGTCGCTGCTGTCGGCGGCCTAACCAGCGCGCTCCTCTTGGTAAGTCGCTTCACCTATACTCCCCTCCCTTCAAAACAAGTAATGTATAAACTAACAAAAAGCAGATAACAAACTCCGCCCCCGACCACGCCGTCCTCGGCGCCCTCAACGGTCTCGCGCAGACCCTCTCCGCCGCCGGCCGCGCAGTAGGCCCCTTCCTCTCAGGCAGCCTGTTCTCACTTGCCTCCCGCATCCAACCAAAGGGCGAGGCTATTCCGTTCGGTGTATTCGCCGCTGTATCCCTCGTCGGCTTCTTCCTCAGCTTTGGGATTAAGGCTAGGGAGTTGGAGGCCGAGGGGTGGGAGAGTAGTGGTGATGATGATGATGACGAGGGGGAAGATGAGAGTGGGAGTGTTAAGTCTGATGAGGAGAGGTGATCAAGCAGCTACCTGAGACCCTGTGTATGGGGTTTGTGAGGAAGGCTAAGGGGTTTTAACGATGTTATGTCTGTTGCATTGCCATTGCCATTGCTTTCTTTCACTTCATTTAATTCTTGTAGGTAGGTTTACATATTTTACCTTTTGTACAGTATCAAAAATTAGAGCAGCGGGGGCAAAAGAAGAGTTGTGTATAGAATTTCGCATAGCACGCACCCTGCTTGAATTCCAAAGATCATTAGCCATTGCTACCAAGAGTACTGCATCTAGCCCAAAGCAGCGCTAGGTAATTAGAGGTAGATACCCAAGTAACGCACTCCTACGCCGGCACAAGCCCCATAGCCCTAATCCATCTATCGGCAGTCTGTCGGAGTCTCGCAAGGGACAAGTGCCAAACGTCCATGGCATTCTGACCTTGTCCCTCAAATACACCCGATCCACCAAAGATCTCACCCCGGGTCACTGGAATCACAACAGGTCCAGTTCCGGGGCCATGATCGTCTCCCTGATGAATGGGTAATATGTTGGCACGAAACCTTTCATTTGGGATATTCCCTGCCGCTGTGCGCGCGCGCTCGTAGAGACGGATTTCTCCCGCCACTAAATCTGAATTTGAACTTGGATTTGGATCGTTCGCCTGTCTCGAGAAATTGACTAGTAGGACCAGCTGGACATTAGGCTGCCCTTTAAGCCATAGTCTCCTATCGGCGGTAAGCTTTCTCCAGCTGTCTTGAGGATCTGACTCTGACTCTGAATCTGACAAGCCTGTTTCAGCGACTATGGTCGGTAAGCTATCCGTTATTGGGATAAGAGCCCAATCGGGCTCCTCCCTGGACCCTGTGTACGGGCCCGCGAAGTCATCGAATGCTGATATATTTAGCTCGTCTAGTATTTTGCAAATGATTGATTGATATCTTGTAGGTAGGTAGGTAGGTAATAGGCAACTCACCCATCCCCACAGCACCATCAAGATAATCGCGCTCATCACGCGACAAGAAATTCCCCTCGCGCATCTCGTCGAGTTCTTTTGTGAGCCACATTTGAGGGATACTTAGGATTTTGGTCGTTCGTGTCCGGGCTGAGAGGGTGGTTGTGTGCGAGTTGTAGGCCAGCCTGGAGGGATGCATAGGCATAGTAGAGTTGATTAATTCAATACAAGCAGGTAGGTAGGTAGGCAGGTGAAGGGTACATACCGCGGCTTGAGACTCTCAATATCTGGATCTTCTATCAGGGCGTCGTAGACGGCTGCTTTGATTGTGGGAGGGACGTGGTCGAAGACTAGAGTTTTGCTTTCGTTGCAGGTGAGGATCGTAGCTCGAATGTTGAGGAAGAGTCTCTTGGCGGATGGAGGAAGTGCTGGGTCATCCCATGATGACTTGCTCCTTTGAGCTGAGGATAACACTTCGAGCAGGATGAGGAGGAAGTTGATATGTTTGGGAAGGAGGGTGTGAAGCTTAATGCTAAATAGGCGACCTGTGTCGGGAACCCTGGAACGGAAGACAACACGTAAAGATAGACTTTCACATAGTCCGGTAAGTTGGGGAAAAGTAGATAGTATACTGGATTTGTGCTGTCGTGGGTGTATAAGGGTATCTATTTGGCTTGCGGGTAGATAGCCCTAGCCTTAGATGGACATTGATGTCCTTTTCCAGTGGTGGTACACCGCAGCCATTCCCCTCTATATTGACTGAGGTGTCCCATACCGACGTTCCTGAAACAGAGAGGTAACCATATCTATGCTTTATCTCCATCTCCAGCTCCGAGTCTAGGATTGAAGGATCAGGGAAGTAACGCTGGTTCCTCAGTGCATCTTGGAATCAAATGCTGTCCTCGAGAGACTGCGGTCCTGAATTGTTTTCTCGTAAAGGGAGCGCTAGATGCGGTAGCCCTTGTCGTATATAGCTTTGCGTTCATCGATACTAGGGACCGGATCTTCGAGGTCCGAGGTGCTGGGGTCATAGTCGGTCATGATGGAATAGAAGAGAGGGCTTTTTGCAGGTGAGTAGAATGGGTGAAGGGCCGTAAAGAGACGGATAGGATTGAGGAACAAAGTACTTAGGTAGGTAAGCAGAGGAGGGGCACACCGCCACAAGTGCTGCCTAGGTATACTTGCCTGCTTGTCTGCCTGCCCGTCACTCAAATCTAGAACGTAGGAGACGAAAGGATTTGTTGCATCGAGCTTTATTGTCTAATATAACCGCATTAAAAACTATACTATCTAAGCTCTAGAATAAAATTGAACGGACTGCTCCCAGTAAATCACCGCCAAACCCACTCAAAGACATACATAACTACCTCCCCCAAGTACCCTGTCAGCAAAAGACCCTGCGCATATTCAATGAGCTCCCCTGTAGGAGTCAATCCTTCTCCTGAACTCGAACTAGAGCTCGAAACAAACATATCCTTCTCATTACCATCCTTAGACCCAGACCCAGACCCAGACCCAGAACGCACAGCCAGCCTCTTATCCAGCAGCGTCTTGAGCATTTCTGGTCCAGGTTTGAGGAGGATATACTTATCACTCTCATTTCCCTTGGTTTGACTTTGACTTTGGCCATGGCGCTTAGTAGATGAAGAAGAAGATGTACTTCGATTCCCACTCGATGTCCTTGCTCGACTCTTCGGATTCGGGATCGGAGTATGTGAGATACAATCTTGCGTTTGCGGGCTTATCCAGGTTATTCCCTGATATTTCTTCTGATTTTGATCCCGGGCGGTGTTTTGGTCAGGGAGTTTTGAAACGAGTGCGTTTCGTCTTGAGGATGTTGTTGGGCGTGATAGGGCGAGGCGGCCTCGCGATTGTTCTCTTTCTCGTTCTCCTCCATTTCCTAGTTGATCTGGAGTACTTTGATCGGTACCGACAAGTGCGTACTCGACGTCCGAATCTAGCGAGAACAAAATAATAGTGTTAACGCCAGACCGTAGTTTCATTCGAATCGTGCTGAAATTGCGTGGGTCAAGGTAGAACGTGTAGCTGGCTGTCACGATAGCGTTCTTGATGCTCACGCCCTCGATCCCGATATTACTCCCGCGACTAGGCTTGATCTTTGAGAGCGCCTGATCGCGTGCGGAAATAGGTGTTTTGGGCTTGATTGCCAGCGACTTGGATTGCCGCAATGTAACGGAGGGGATACAGTTGTGCGGGTGAATGTGTATGTGACTACTGGAGGCTTTCTTGCGGCACGATTCGCTGCAGAGGGGCGTTATGTTACAGGCTAATATAACCGTTAGTTTCTTTATCAATATGCTGATGAGTGGTCGGGGTTGACATACTCTTGCAACGAATACTCGTCAAACACCCGCAGTTCTGGCACGGCGCTGCCTCTTTAACGCCCCATTCTCGCTTCTCCATCTCGAGTACTTCTCTTCGTCGATTAAGCTTCGCGATTCTTTTCTCTGCGTACCCGATGCGCTTCCTTGAGTGGTGCTGTTCTGGCGTCCGCTTGGCCATATGTACAAGCTGTTGGTATGCGAGGACAGCCTTGTCAACGGCATCGAGGTGTTCCCTTGACACACAAAGCGCGCTCAACGCGTCAAATGTCTCGGGTGCCTCGGGGCCCTTGACGGCTAGGAAGTCCTCGACTAATGTCTCGAAGAGGTTCGCTGCGTCTCGGTTTAAACCCGCATCCATGTATGCTCTTCCGAGACGGTGAACGACGCGAAGACAGTCGCCGTCACGAGAGCGTTTGTAACTAGTTATGATGTCTTGAACATCAGGCGGGAAGTTAAAGGTCTCCGTGCTTTGGATGTATCGCACAACTGTGTCTCGAGTCACAACATTAGACAAACCAAACACGGTCCGGCAATGGGGAATTGTCCTTGCGCAGATAGCGCGGGACTCTTTCTCGAGCCCGAGTTTCTGATATAACAGAGAAAGTTTGTTCATTGCGTTTAACGTCGTTGCATTCTGGATTCCAAAGACTTCGTTTAGTGCTGGAACTGCTTTTTCGAGAAGGAGTAGGGCAGACTCAAGATCGCCTAGGAGGACCTTTAGCGAGGCAAGATTCTGCATGCTGCTTAATGTTTCTGGTGCATTCTGGCCTAGCGTCTTCAGTCGACCAGCAAAGGAACGCTCATATAATGCCGCTGCTTCAGTAGCGTAGCCGTCCTTCTCGCAGAGGCCGCCGAGATCATGGAGGACGGTGTAGTTCCTTGCGTGATCGCGGCCAAAGGCACGCTTGTACAGACCTAGTGACTCGAGATAGCATGCTTCTGCTTCAGCGGGGATGTCGAGGCTGCGATATGCCTGGCCCATGGAGTGCAGGATCCCAGCCCTGGTTTGCTTCTCGATGTCTAGACCTGGCAAGTCGTCGAGGATCTTCATGGCGTTGTGAAACTCGACCACTGCGCCTTGAGCATTTCCCTGCTTTAACAACATTTCGCCTCGAAGCCGTGTGTTGAGGGCTTGAGACAAGGCCGTTGCCGACGAAAGCCCGTTCTTCATTTGAAGGAATAAGTTGGCGACTTCATCGACCTGGAGAATTCTTTGACGCCCAGAAACATCGTGAACAATTGCACCACCGGAGATGTACTGCATGTGAACGAAGACATTTTGGGCACCCCTCACAAGAGCGACGTACTCAGCATCCTGAACTGTAGTCAAGCTGTTGTTTTGCGTGTCGTCCATTCCCTGTGCAAGAGCGTCTCCTGAGCTCCCTGCGCTATCCCGAACGGCAGCCCTACTCTCGTTGCGGGAATACTTCGTCACAAAAGAAAATCGTATGGCATTTGCTCGCTTCATCAACTTCTTGCCTCTGCCTGAGCGTGAGCGCGGCATTTCTGTGGAAGATTAGCATCTTTAGTCACACCTAAATATCTGTCACTGAACATACTGAACGGGACTTTCTTTCCAAACAACTTCTGGAAGAAAGACTGCCTCTTCGACATCCTCGGCATTTCGTACTCTTCATTACTCGTGATAAGTCTGTCGTCAGAGTTGTCGAGGTCACTTGCACGGTTTCTGCAATTATCTTCGCACAGGTCTGTCTTCTCAGGCTCTAGCATGGTGCTTTCGCCGAACCCTGAGTACTCTTAGTGAAGACCATGCAGAGGAAGTGAGAGACGTACCACTAGAACAAAAGCTTGCATCAGAGAGACCCATCTCGGGGCCAGCTGGGAGAGCCTTATATATACCATTTGGTGCATGGACTGCCCGCGTCAGCTTGCATAATTTCTCATCTCAGTAGCAAATGTACCTTTTTCCAAATCATACAGTCCGGCAAAGCTGATAGCCAACATCTCTTCCTCGTCGCTCTGGGATATTTCTGTCGTCGTCAGTTCAATTATTCCCAATCTAGATCGACAAGGAAACATACTTCTAAAAGACCACGAGTCGCGCAATTTCCTCGCCCGTTTCGCGAGCGATTGATCTCCACCAAAGTCCGTCATCAAAAACTTCGAAGGCACAGAGCCCTTTTGGATCAAGCTAGGGCTATGAGCTTGGCTTGTATTTCCGCTTGCAATTTCTTTCTGGATGTCACGGTAGCTTGTGTCATCTCGGGGGTCGTTGAGAAGTGGTTCGTATCTGGAGGTGTAAGTGGGTTGTTAGGGCTGCGTTGCTGTTTGGGTCTGGTCATCGGACCAAAAGTGAGATAGTGAGATGGGCTGAACTAACAAGACGTTGCATCGTGCGCTGCAGTGTGTGCAGTCTACCAGACATGACGTATCTGGTTTTGTCAAAGTCTGAACGGAGATTGTGGTTGAAGAATAAAGGTACCTTGCTGGCGTTCGACCATATCATCTTCACTCAGTGAGAACGGTCGCTCGCAGTTGTTGCAGAAGAATCGGATCGGGCGACAGTCGAGCGGAACCAGCCGTTTCTCCATGCGATATCCTTTCGTAATTAGTCTAGTAACTGTCAGTATGGCTCTTATGAGACAAGCGGCTAGCCTGGGACTCTATACCGATCGCGCGTCATCACATATACAGCAATAGCTGACCCAGAGCAGTATCGCGTTAAGTAGTGTTGTTTCAACTCGGCTCTGGTCCCGTCAGATTTCGTCTATCAGGATCTTCAAGATTGTAGAGCACGCACTCAGATGTAAAGACTGCCTCGCAGTCTGGACATTTGACCTCCGCAGCACCGAGGGTAGGCCCATCATCATCACGAAACGGAGGGAATAGTCGAAGGGCCTCCTGAAAGTTCTCGACAGCCGGCGATGGCTCTAACGACTCTATTCGCACAAATGAACGTCAGCTCGACCAGCTCTGCTCGAGTTGAGATCTCAATATGCAATGTCTACCATACGTACCGCTCGTACTGGACCGGCCAGCCAGCGATAAAAGGACGTCCGAAGCCTGCAGTATCCGTGTCTTTCCTTCCAGTCGGCTCGGTGTGTTAAGAATAAGCTCCTTCTCGAGCTCTCGATTTGCATCGGCCTGAATGTGGTGTCTACAGTAGTCAATCGATTAGCCCGGATCTGAATACGATGTCGTAGCTGTAGAGCAACGCGGTAAAATTGGAGGAAACCTACCTATCTCCAGAGACATCCACAAAGTGGCCATGACCGTGGCCACGAGAGTACTCTGCCTCCATCCTGTCTGTCCTAACCCGGGATCAGACGCACGCAAACGACGACACAGCGTCAAAAGGAGAGCGAAAGTGAGACGACGAAATCAAACGAACGTCAAGGCCAGAAAAAATCCCAACAGTCTCAACGAGCGGACTGCAATAATCGAGCATAAACGATGGATATCTCTCGATCGCCCCAAGGAAGCAAGATAAGGTGAGGCGTCATTTCAATAACGGATCCAACGCAGTGGCCCCAGCGGGCATGTGTAATATGTACCCATCTGCGACTGTCTACCCTCATACAGGAGGGGGGAGTGGGCTCAAGTTGGCTGGACATGGTCAAGTGAACCAGGACCAGAATAGAGCAGGAAGGATAGAGTGTCTCTGGCATCAAACAGTGCAGCATAGTTGCTTGTTTCAAGGAGAGAAGTGGTTAATCCCAGCCAATAGAGTAGTGAGGGGGCTGTTATCGTATCCCTATATCCCTGTAAAGGGAGAAGGGCGTTTTGATTGAAATGGAGTTTGTGGTGAGGAAAGAGTGGGAGGATGCGGAAGGGAAGTCCAGAAGAGGGAAAAGATGAGTTTGTTGTCACCACCAAAATTGTTCATTTGCTTCGTCATTTGAGACCCGACAAGTTCGCATCGCGGATAACACAACTCTCAAAGTCAGGTTGAATTCAATGGTTATCCCTTGCGTCGCAACATGTCATATCCCAGTCAAACGCAGTGCCGTGATCCATGCCGCATCTGGTGGCATGGATTGCACAGTGGGTGGATGCATGATCCATCACACGCACAGACAAAATATGTCTGCTTTATTGAACAACTAAGAAACCACTTCAATCTCTCCAATAGTTGTTAAAGAGCCTTGCCTCTACGATTAAGTTCCAGGAACAGTGGCGGCAAAGATAAAGTTGACAAGAAGCCCCGAAGAATCAGTTGGAAGCATGGGATGAACTCTACTCACATTACCAAAGGATTTGCCTACTATTCAGGACTCAAGGCTCAAAGTTTCATTGCCTGACGTATTTGGCGACGACGCAAACGCAAGGCCGTCGGAATTATCGATCGCAGACCGTAGTTGTTCTCGAGTTAGCCGCTGGTGGATAAAGCGCGCTCTATTGCTTCTAGCTGTAAGGACGGATGAAATAATTGTGTAGAATAGTTTCTCTATGGATTTTATCGATATCTCTTGATAAGAAACAAGGAAGTGACTCACCGACTCTCGTGGGCATAACGATTGGGAAGGCATGTCGTCAAGACATTGGCGCAATTCGCGCCTTCCAGTTGTCTAGAGACATATAATCGAAGCTTCTACTTTCACCACTTGAAGTTGAACTTATCACATATCCGATTAGGTAGAACTATATATCAAAGACGTATATATGTACAGTACTCTTGGGTATCAAACTGTAAACCATAGACAGCCCATCAAGGTAACAAAACAAAACCAAGCAAAACAGAATGAGAAATCAAGAGTGAGACGGAATGATCGCTAAACAAAGACAAGACAAACCAAATCAAAGGTAAAGAGATCACGATCGGAAGACAAGAGTAAGAAGGAACAAAATGAGAGACGGCGTATAACCATAGCTCTTTCAATCATAAACATAAGAGATGACCGACTGTCTGATTGGGGAAGAAGTAGGTAGACGGGCGAGAAGGTTAAGCCCACCTCCACCCACCACCCGCGGCCTCTTGGCTCTGCATAACAGACGAGAGAATGTTATTTCTCTGCCCTTGGCCGGGTTGTGGTTGTACACCACCGGACCACCCACTTCCTGGGTGCGCCGGGCTGAAATACGACTGCCGCTGGTACTCCTGGATAAGCAGCGACACCGCCGCATTGGGGTTAATTCCCTCTCCCGTATCGGTGATTTTCAGCGCCCACTTGGCATCGTCGACGTTGAAGCCTAGCTCGCGGACCATCATGTCGATGGCCTGGTCGGCGGGATCACGAATTTGAGGAAGCATGGGGCCGCGGGGTGCTCGGGGTCGGGATGGTTGTGGAGGTGCGGAGTAGGGAATCTGAATTGGTGGAGGGTTAGGTGGTTGGATGGGTGCTGAGGTTGGTAGGGGAGGAACGGGCGGTGTTTGTTGGTAGAGGGGGTGAGGTGGTGCGCCGGCGAGACGGTTCATGATCTCGTTGTAGCTGGAGATAGGGCGTTCTTGAGAGTAAGAGGGGATGGGTTGGTGGTTGTTGCGGCGGCTGCGAAGTTGAGCAGCGTAGGCAGCCTGTCTTCTTCGGTGGGGCTCATTTGCACTACTTGCGTTTGTGTTTGTCGTGGCCCTGGTGCTAACACTGAGTGAGGGAGATGTAGTTTCACTGCGACTGGAGGCGGAGGAGCGAGAGGAGTTTGAGCCAGTCTGGCGGGAGGGTGCAGAGACAAGGGGAGAAGCTTCACGTCTGTAGGCCTTTGAAACGGCCTCGCGGAAGAATATCGAGCGGCTTGCGTCAGCGGGGTCCCATTTTGTCAAGCCCATTGATTGGGCGCACTGGAAGATTTCGTTGGCATTGTCGACTGTTGCTATTGAGCCGAGAGCAAGGACGGCGGAGGGGCCTAGAGTGAGAATGTAAGATGTCCATTCCTCTGATTGTTGTTAGCTGGGGTCAAAAGATGTATAGAAGCATGGAGACAAACCTAATGCTGCTTCCTCCTTGGCGGGGTCCTTTGCCGGCACATCGTGGCCATTGAATACACCTGCCTTCCGTGCTTCCTCGCACTTTCCGTGGATAGGCTGAAGGAGGACACCAAGGCAGGTCCAAATCTCCGTCATATCGTAAATCTGGGCATGAGACAGACCACCCTTGTTACCTCGTCCAAATCCCTCTGGAGGCTCGAACAATACATTGTTCATTCCAAATGGTTCACTAATCGACATTGCAACAGAGTTGTGCTGATTTGTCGCCATGAGGCCGCCGTTCAACCAGTCCAGCTGTCCTAGTACATCTCCCTCTCGACCCTTTCCACAGCCAAAGATCCGACAGAATGCCCAAACTCGCCAAAACGCATCGTCTACCTCGGCTGCACGGGTATCATCAATGCCGGCGAGACCGCGGATTGTCTCAGGACGAAGGAAGGTACCGCAGCGAGCGAGGATGAGCGACTTGAGCTCGACGAGGGTGTACAGGTCTTGGGTGTAACGGTCGAGGTAGAGTGATGGGGTGTACTCTGGTACAGGAGCGTCGAGATCGAACAGAACCTGCCACTCGCTGTCCCATGGTGGGCTCATTTCGCGGAGCTC
Source organism: Aspergillus stella-maris (assembly GCF_047715825.1). Taxonomy (NCBI): domain Eukaryota; kingdom Fungi; phylum Ascomycota; class Eurotiomycetes; order Eurotiales; family Aspergillaceae; genus Aspergillus; species Aspergillus stella-maris. The sequence goes on along the minus strand of NW_027396808.1, from coordinate 406,574 downwards.
CCAGGCGGGCGGCGACATCTGAAAGACGGTATTCTTAATCAGGTCGAGCTCGTTATTCTTGAAAACGCGATAGAACTGTTTGTTCATGACCGCAAAACTGAAAAGGTCTGGAAGGGAGCTGCATTGCCGCAAGATCATGAGAACAATCTCGTCAGGCAAGGTCCGGGGCATCTCTCCCTTTGCAATAAACGGCTTCGCAGCAACCGGCGTTTTTATTTGCTGCGCTGGAAAACCGGCCTCGAGCTCGTAGATGACGACTCGTGGTGACTCGCCGCGGGCGTCCATCTCATATGGGCCGGTAGCGGCCATTTTCGACTTTGACTTGAACTTGGACATGGTACCTTCAGGTTCGAAGGAGAATGTTTTCCGCGGCTTAGGATGAGATATTTTGAGATCCAGGGGAGGCTCGTCAACATCTTCTGCAGCCGGGATGACTAGTGTTGTAGATGACTGGGTTTCCTTTGTCTTCGTCTGCAGGCGGGGCAACTTCAAGCGCAGTTCGCGTTCGCTGCTGACGGACGCCGGTCTTTGAGGCGGAACCGGTGCACTGAGGAGTGTTGTAGTAGAGCTGGAGCTTGACGAGCCAGTCGCTTCATTTGACTCTTCTGTGTTTTTAGTAGCAGCTGCGAGTGCATCTTGACTTTTCCGGCGCTCAAGGCCAGCAACGACGCTGGAACTGCTCACCGAGCGCACATGTTTGTGGTTGCTCTTTCTGGCGAAACCGGGCACGTTGAAAGAGAACGAGGCCCGGCCTTTGTCTTGTTTCTTGGCGTGCTTCATCTCCTCATCCGGCGATGCTGAACTGCCTTTTGATGTTTTGGTGTTTTTCACTGCGTCTTTTGGCGGCAAGGGAGCTGGCCGGGTGGGCACCATGTCCATATTACCTCTGCTGACCTGCAGCGGTGCATCAATACGTGGCAACCCATCGTCTTTCTGTTCCACAAGTCCGGCCAGTGCATTCTCCAGTTCCGCCGCAGCCTGTGAGAGTGTAGTAGCATGACGACCGCGCTGCGCCCCCGCAGTCGACTCGAGAATTCCTTCCAGGGTATCCTCACGGATAGTCGGCGTTGCTGGTGTAACGGGTGATTGCTTTTTCTTGCGCCGAATGGACAGCGGCGCTAGTTGAATCGGGGGCGTGCTCGGAAGCGGCTTGCTTAGGGATTTGATAGATAGTGTTGATGATCGTCTCGACATCCTCGAGTCGGCCCGGTAAATCGATGCCGAGTCGTCGAACACGCCGGCCTTGGTGGGCGAGATGATCGAAAAGGCGTCGGCGGACTTGTAAGCCGACGCGGAGGGTTCAGAGCCTAGACTGGTCACGGACGATCTGCGACTGTAGCACGAAGAGGCGGCGTCGTCGAGCAGCTCCTCTGACCATAGCGATGACGACCCTGTCGTTGGCTCCGTATCGTCCGAAGCTAAGCTCTCGCGGATATTGGTGATGCTGATGTTACTGATAATCGACGGCGCTCCGGACTTGCTGTTGCATGCGCCGTCCAACGACTGATGCTTCTCACTGACAGGCGAAACAAGCGAAAAGTGCGACGAGAGCTCGGGGAAAAAGCGCGTCCATCGGGTTCCTGACCAAGACGGTGACTTTTCGAGGATAGGCGAAACATAAATATCGTCGTCGTAAAGACTGCGCTCCTTCTTGGGCGTTCTAGTTCCACTCACACTCCCAGATCTCGTTCCAGAGATTGAAGCGCTCGTCTTAATTGCTGGTGGAGGGTGCGACTTGCGCTTCTTCATGGCTGAACGGGGTCGAGAAACTGTACCTGAACCAGAACCTGAACCAGAACCAGAGATTGACGCTGATCCTGAGCCTCCTGATCCACGGCTAGAGCGCCCACTGAATGAAGCAGATACGTTCATCTTCTTCGCATCCATTTTGTCCTGAAACTTGATATATCCAGAAAAGAAAAAATGGCGTTTGCTTTTCCAGACTTTCAGGACCAACTTTCAATTCAAAGCAAGCAAGCAAGCACCATGTAGGTAGGTACAGTAGATCCACTTTACTTATTCCACCCGGACCATGGTCTCGAATAACTCCTGCAGCGAACCAGGTGACAGTCTTCTTTTCTTTGTTCGTGATATGTAGTGCCTGAGGCCTGAGCGTTGGGAATCAGTGTGGTTGAGTTTCTCGATTGAGTGATTCGAGCCCAATTCTCCGGAAATGGTTGCGTTGAAACGTGAAAGCGAGCCTCGTTCACTTGTTCTTTGTTGCGAACAAGAGGCGACAAAGGGCGAACAAAGGAAGGACAAAGGCGCGACAACTATGGATAGACCAGATCTATACTCAAAGACACCCGAGCCAGTCAGTTAGCCTGTTGGTTCCAGCGATAGGTATACTTAGACACGTGGGCGCCCAGCGGAAGTGTAGCCATGCTAACCTACCTCAATTTAATCAAGCAATCAGAATTCAATATCCAGTGAATAACTCCCAACGAACAGGTCGGACAACTTCAGCGCACGACAGTAGCAAAAAGATTACAACAGAAGCAAGGAAGGCTGAGAGCAAGGTGGCACCGCACTCCATTCAAGTAATAAAACAAAACCCCCATAAGAAACAGAGTAAGAAGCAGAAGCCCCAGCGTCATCGCCAATAACTAGTCCGCATAAGTCCAGTGGCAGTAAGCTCGCGCATTCCTTTCCTTAGCTTAGTGTATTCGAGATGGAGATCCCTGCAGCTTTGGGCGGGCCGGCGAATGGGGTCCGTTTTGAGGGCTGAGTTTGTTAAGTCTGTCAGATTTGTTGCCACGTTTTGGGAAGCTTTGGTGTCAGTTTGGTTGGTAATATTTGTTGTTGGAAGTACTTAAGGATTCTATCTCGGTTTGCACGAGGTTATAGTATGTCTTTCTCTCAGTTCTTCATGGTTGCGACAGTACTGAGTATACTGGGTAGCTATTCAGCAGTGGCACTATCGGGATCGACACCCGCACTGCAGCCCCCAGCTAGCTAGCCCTCCTCAGCCCTCAGCCAGCGGCAGCGCAAACTGAGTCAAGTTCGACTCTCACCACTTAACCCGTAAAAGTAAGACCGTTCGATAAGAATGCCACTGCTGCGCCCAAAATGACCCCTTTGGGTTTAGTGCGCCCCCGGGTGCCCTCGTGGTCTCTCACTCAGGTCTGCAGTCTCAGTCTGCACCGGAATGGACGGCGGTTGGCGCAGTCCGGGCTGACTCGGGCACAGCCTGCTTCCGCTGTACCTGTACCGCAGACTACTGTGGACTACTGTAGCTAGGAAAGCCACAATCTATTATCGGCGCAAATGTAATTTCTTCAGATACTGTGGCTTCATTTGATTTTGCTTGTGAGGAATTTCGGTCGCATTGAATTGAGCAGAGAGATTGAAATTGTCGGACCGGAGTATGCAGAAAATTTGCGGAGAATCGGATGATATCAGCGCCAAGCCAACACCAACACCAACGGGACCAACGCCGGGTACAAAGAGACGAGAGAGAGGAGAGGAGTATGCAATAGAATGGCCGACTCCGATAGCTTATTGAATGATCCGATACGGTGTTCGAGCTCATGCTACGCTATATTGCACGCTTAGTATTATGCTACGTGATCCTTGATCCTGCAGTCAGATCGGATACGCTGGAGACTGGTTACAAACTCGTAACCAGTACCTGCTTCGCCCTCGCAAGTTCGGATTTCAGGATTCAGATAGATTGCTTTATGCAAGGACATTCGTTCGGCCCCTATTGAGCTTGCAAGACCTGGTCTATCACTCTATCATGATTCATGGTCTAGACAAGTGACAAGTCGCAAGAATGTAGGAGTACTGTACCCATGCATAATGCATTTGGCCCCATGATCCCAGTCCATCCCGCCCTCGGTTCTGCAAGGTTGCTGCGCTTCCGTGCTCCGGTCGCTCATGGGGCCATGAATGGATAATAATGAGAAGTTGAATCTCACGAAAAGTCTAGACTATCCTTTCCTTGATTCCGGATTGAACTCAGGTCCGCCTTATCCGTATCCGCTTATTCGCCAAAGGCATACAGCTCGTATTGTAGACTAAGCGCACTGCCTTTGTTTCATGTTCGTATGGAGTATTTCATGCAGCCATAAGGCTGAGGTAGACGCCCCAAACAACACCAAACAGGTTTCCAACGAGGAGGCGCTGATCGGCAGGGACAACGGTAAAGTTTAGGATCGAGACGAACGGCCACAGCTTGAGGCCTGCAAGCATGAATGGCCAAAAGTTCTAAGTGAAATTAGCCATGGATTGACATACTGAGCATGAAATGGCACGGTTGCGTTGCGTTGCACCCGTCGATATCCGACTAAGTCCCGTGGATGACTCTGAGTACGAGAATGGGTATAACATCATGTCACGACAGGGGATCAGCGCAACTAAGGAAAGGCCCCAAGCGGCAATGGAGAGATTGGACTCGACAAAACGAGGGGGGTGGGGGGGGGCTTCTTTGGGGTGGAATTGGGGCCATACATTCAAGATCTCGTTCTTGATGACTTCATAGTCTTGTCCTCGCAGAAATCCCATGGTCGCAATGAAGGCGACAGTGTTCCATGCGCCGCCCATAACCTGATCAACAACAATCTTGGCCACCGTGTTTTTGACACTGAGCTTCGGTTGGCTCTTCCCCTTCTCGCTCGATTTGCCCTTGACCGGCTCATCCTGTTCGGTTCCAGGGAATCTCGACTCTAGTCCCTCCAGCCATAGAAACGTCAAAGGCGACAAGATAAGCGCACTGGTGGTGAATTGGAACAACGTTTGAGTGTCGACTTCAAAGGGTGTCTATCGCGGTTAGCTATTTCGTCATAGTATTCCAGTCTGATGGTTATTACCCCATCGCGATACGAAGTGATGCCCTGTGCGAGCACGTTCGAACCTGCGCTGATCAGGGCGGCCTGCAGAGTGGCCTTTGCGATCGGAGGGAGCGCCATGCCGAAGCCACGGTAAGAGATAAGCTTGACGAAACGGAAGAGGTGTTTATGGTGCACGAAGAAGTCGGAAGTTGGACGTCAATTCGTCCGAGCGGGGGACCGTCGGGGACAGTTGGAATTCTCCCGCCAGTGGGCAGTGGACACTGTGGCAAGCTTGAAACCCGAGGTTTGTTACTGGTCGGGCGCTCACAGGGTTAAAATGGGGTCCAGAGCTAATCGCAGATCGTAAACCGAGATGTTGGAAATGTTGACGAGAAGTTGGAACCGTGGTTCGGAGTGTAGGCTAAATAGATGTTCTTCGGCTTCCCCTCTCTTGGTGATGACTCTGGCTGCAGGAAGACTGGAAACACGTAGCACTTCACCACTCGCAAGTTTCATCCAAAGACTGCATCTGATCTCGATAACAGTTCTTGCTGCGTCCAACATATGGCACAGATGGCTGGTAGTTCTTTCCGTTAGACATTGAAAAAATTTCACGCAACTGGCTTGAGTCGTGGGAACGGCAACAGAAGGAGATAGCCTGATGGCTGTGAATGTTATAGGTAGCTTCTTGAGGTAGTTCTAGTAGAGAATAGTTCAAAGCTGAAATGGCAGAGAACCTAAAGTTCAACCCGGACCGCTTTTGGCAGGAACGACCGACCCCGGCCTGATACTAGATACCTAGTTACATCAAAATACCTGATTTCAATCCTCTCCCTCTCCTCTGCATCTTCCAGCTATCTCCCAAAGCATCCTCTCCATCGATTGTATCTGTTGAAAATCACCCGCTGGGAGTGTGAGAAGAACCAGCTCCTCGGACCTGGTCGAAGTTCATGAAAGTGCCGCGGGGAGTCGATACAAACCGACTCTCTCCCCGCCTCTGTTTCGAGATACCAGTTTCCACACTACATGATTTCCCACGGACATGCTACATATGCCTCACTTGAGTAGCTTGGGTGAAGTGCTCTGCTTCGGTGCCACCAACCAAAGTCGAGAGATCATTTCTCTTCTGCAGACCGACAGTTTGTACATCTCGCTGACGACCATATGTGGCGGCGTTTATGTGAGAGCCGACTTTCTTCGATCGCAGCGCCCCTGTCAGTATTGCCGGTTGTAGTTGATGAATATTCTGTGCTCAACGTGAGCACCGCTTTTTCGCGGAGGCACAATGGCCATTGCTGTTCGTCGAGCCATTTCTCACCTCCCTCTCCCTCTACCTCGACCCCTTTCTTCATCATCGTGCTCTTCTTCTGTAGCGCGACTGCGACTCTGAATGAGATTTTCTTCACTTGCCTCGAACCGCGAGTTGTTCCGTGATCTCCCGCGCTTTGTCTCTTCGGCTACTGTTTCGAGCTGGACATTGGTCGTAAACAGGTCCGAGTCCTGGAACTGGTTAGGTGTGAATCGATGCTGGTGTTGCTCTCTGGCCCTTTGCTCAGATTCAGAATATTCCCGTTCTTGTTCCTCCTTGAGCTTATTCGGATCCTTCCGGAGCGTGAATAGTGTCGGGACGTTCGCGACAAAAGCCGCGAAGAACTCTTCGACAGATCCCCACGTATTACGGTTCACTTGGGCGGTACTGGAGTTGTAGTAGGGGAGGCGGACGATGGCGATGGCGATTAGAAGCAGACCGACGGAGAATAAGACAACATATTGGAGCCGCCTATCATATCATCATCAGAAATTGCGGTACAAACACCAGCGTTGGTATTACAAACTTTGCCCATGATTTTCGCACCCGGAGTAGCCAGGGCATTGGGAGGAGAATCAGCATTGCGTCGGTGGTGATGTTCAGAGCGACCAGTGTAACAAGCTGGGTGTTGGCTTTGACGCAGTCTCCTATACAGCTGCTATTAGGACTCACAGTCGGAATAGGGCTACCTCACGTACCTGGATCGGGCACGACCTGCCAATATAGATGCGAAGGACGGCATTCGCCAAATGTTGTTCCCTGAACTGCGACTATCGTGCCGAAGAGGACAAACCAGTAAACCTTGACAATCATCTCAGGCTCTGGAAGGCCGGTAAGAACGCGCTCGCAGAGCAGCAGGACGACCGATTTCTGAATCCATAGACTGAACAGATAGTCAGCATATTAGTGACATATTGTCGCGATTCAACCACCGGAAACACATACTAAGTGTTGTATATTGCTCGATTAGCGAGAGTCAACTTGCTCCCCACTGTGCGATGGTAGATCTCGAGGTCCGTGAGATCCGGAGCGGGCCTCGTCATATTGTTGTTCCCCCATAGCAAAACGACGGTCGTCATAGCAGACCGGGCCAGGATAAAGACAATGCAGACCATGGTCAAGTAGTCGCTAAGAATGAAGTCTTGGTGCCGGTATTTGCGCATGAACAGGCGAATGGCCATGAGGATGATGGAGAGTCCGCCAAACACCCCGACAAGGGCAAGAGTCGTCGTGAGGTCTTCCTCCATTGTTCAGCAGGGTGCTGTGGTTCTTGTCGTCCGAAAGCATGCTGGCATCCGCGCTCAGCGGGAGAATGAAATGGCGAGAAACGCTGGTGGCGGGCGGTTTGCTGTTTTTCATATCTCGCAATAATCCCGTCTCAACTTGCAAACGATCGGCATGACAGAAAACACCCGCGTACTTGACGGCTCAAACTTTGCTGGGAATTTTTCGGAGAGACAGTGCTGATCGGGATGAGGTGGAGAAGTAATTGAATCCTTCGTTACAAGCCAAGTGCTGCAATTTCGCTTCATTCAGCAGCTGTGAGAATGCGATGGTTAGAGACAATTGGCGGGGTAATTGGCAGGGATCTCAAGTTCGAGAACCGACAGTCTGGGGCCGTTTTTGCTCATTCTATGCGCTGGATTACCCTTGCTCTGGGCGTGTTCTCTTCATGGTGTTGTGCATGTTGGAGATATAACGGGAAGGGATTGACACCACTAATATGCGAGTGGAGAAGTTCAGGGCAGACGAAACAGCCAACAACGGAGCGATGAGTGGAACAACATCTGGCTGCTGCAGTTTTGCTCCCCTAGCTGCCTCTTTTCGCAGTGTTCGCGGTTCGCACAGAGCTCCATCAGGCCCAGCAGGCCCATCAGCATCCGAGATTCGAGTCCGAGCAACCCGATGCGAGCCAGAACTAGGCCAATCTCCGCCCCTTGCTAGAACCCTTTATAACGGTCTCGACTCCTATTATTATTCCAAATCCCAATCCCTGCCAGTGCCGGATCCTGTCATCCTCGAATCAACATGTTGTGTCGGCTAGCCTTGGCTGCATATCTGCTGTTGCCCGCTCTCGTGCAGGGCGGCGCAGCCTCAGCATCAAATAATTCCGCCCCCTCTGAAGCTCTGCACCGCCGCGAATTCTTCTATGTTGGTGGGGAGTATGTCAACACCACTGATGGATGGCTCTTCCACAACCAGATGTACGTCGAGAAACTCTCGCCGCAGGGTGGTGCCTCACAGCCTTACCCGATTGTCATATTGCATGGTGGAGCTCAAACTGGCACTGTATGTACTTTGTCACTTGACATGAAACAACGATTGCTAATAAAGTTCGATCGCAGAACTTCCTGAACAAGCCTGATGGCGGCCGCGGATGGGCATCATGGTTTATGGAGCACGGGTATGAAGTGTACATTGCCGACCGCACCACGACGGCGCGCTCGCCGACACTTCCAGAAGACGGATACTCGACGAGTGCCTTCTCTGCGGAGTTTATCGCGCAGCGATTCACAAATGTGCAGGGTTACCCCTTGTGGCCGCAAGCCAAGCTTCACAGCCAGTGGCCAGGTGTAAGTCATTCTTCCTACATCGCATCACGATCAGCCACTAAACAAACACCCAGACCGGCGAACGCGGCGACGAAATCTTCGACACATACTATGCCAGCAACGTGCAATCCATCTCCGATAGCTTGGCCCAAGAGCAAACCATGAAAGCAGCCGGCGAGGCCCTCCTCGACAAGATCGGCCCTGTGGTCCTCATCACCCACTCGCAGGGCGGTCTTTACGGATGGTCCTGGACAGACAGCCGCCCCGATTTGATCAAAGCACTTATCCAGATCGAACCGAAGGGCCCGCCCTTCCGCGAGGTAATCTTCTCAAACACATTCAGCCGGGCATACGGCCTGACTTCAATCCCACTTACCTACGACCCCAAACCAATGAATCAATCAACGCCACTGGCCATGAAGACCATCCCCAGCGAAAAACCGGGTGAATTGCTAGAGTGCATTATCCAGCAAGAGCCCGCGCGCCAATTGCCTAATCTCGCGAAGGTGCCAATTGCCATTGATACCGGGGAGGCGAGTTACCACGCGCAGTACGACTACTGCTTCATTAAGTTTCTGAAGCAGGCTGGTGTGCATGCGGAGCATCTGGATCTTGGTAAGAGGGGAATCCACGGGAACGCGCATTTGCAGTTCCTCGAGAAGAACTCGGATGATATTGCGGCGCTGTTGCATGAGTGGATTGGGAATGTTACGCTCAAGGCTTGAGTCAACTTTTGATTGAAAGTTGAAAGACGACTTCAGGGTCGCGTGCAATTCTGATTATTATGATGGACCTTATTTATCGAGAACCTTAGAGTTAGATCTGACCTGTATATTAAATCTTAAATTCAAGAAGTCTAGATCGATAGTCAGGTACCGTGGCGTTTACCCATCACCGTTGCACCAATCACCGCACAAGACCACGACATTTCGTCCTCCGTTATTGGGTCAAGGTATACTCCGAACTCCGCATCGAGTCTCAAATCTAGATCTGATCGACATGACTCTTCAAGACTGAAGTCTTAAAATCGGGCTCAATTGAGATGCAGATTGCAAACCCTGACCCCTTTGGCTCTTGGCTACCAGCCGTGTTACAGAGTTAGGCCATAAACAAAGAAATCACTGCAGGGACGCGGTGCAACAAAAGCAAGCATGCGATAGGGGTCTTGGTGTTGATGCACAAAGTGAGTGACAAAAATAAGTTGTGGCTTTTCCCTTTCAAAGGGGTAAAGACTGAAGACTGAAGAGACGGGCTGAAGGGAAGGGTTCTTAAATAAGTGTTACTTGCCTTCCTCTCCTCTCCGTATTTCTGGAGATTTTGAAAGTTTTTTCCCTCGGCTTGTCGTACTGGACGTTTTATAGACCATAGACCACCATGAAGCACTTACTCTTGCTCTCTCTCCTACAGGTCCTGACGGACCGAGTCTGCGCCAATCCTTTACCAAATCTAGGTGGCGGTGATGGCGGACTCCCAAGCCTCTCTGACCTCCTTGACGGTATCATCCCTGGCCTGTTTGACCCTGCTGACGGGTCAGGATCGGACTCTGGCCCAGGGTCTTCCAATCCGGGCTCAGGCACCAACCCCATCCCAGGATCAAGCCCCGGCTCGGACTACATCCTAACATGGGCCGACGAGTTCGACGCTCCTCAATCAACATACGACGAATATACCAGCAGCAGCCTCCCGTCATCCGAACACTGGCGTCTCCTAACGGGGACATCGTATCCCTCCGGCGCGCCAGCATGGGGCAACAACGAGCTGCAGAGCTACACGACCGATACATCGAATATCCACATTACATCCGAGAGCACCCTCCTCATCACCCCACGGTACTCAGACTCAACCTCGCAATGGACAAGCGGGCGCATTGAGACATCCCGCACTGACTTTGCCGCGTCGGAGGGCGGAAAGCTCTACATTGAGTCACGGCTGAGGACAGGCTGCGCGCCGACTTCGCAACAAGCAGGAATCTGGCCTGCATTCTGGGCGCTGGGGGAGACGTTCCGCGCGGACCCGACGCATTGGCCTATGGCCAGTGAATGGGATTTGGTGGAGGTAATTAATGGCCAGCCGACTGTTTATAACACCCTCCATTGTGGTAGGGAGACCGGGGAAGGCGGACCATGTAATGAGTATACGGGGCTGGGCAGTGGTGGTGTTGCTTGGAACGGGTGTGACTGGCATGTTGTTGGATTTGAGGTTGATCGATCGGGTTCGTCCCTTTTCTCGAGTGCTTCGAGTGCTGTTTCCAGCTCTGGCTCTGGTTCGGATTCTGGGTTCCCTGGTGGTGGTGGTGGATGGGCAGAGGAGACACTTACCTGGTATCTAGACGGCCAGGCCACGCATAGAGTGACCGGTGCTGATGTTGGCGATGAAGAGGTGTGGGAGAGTATAGCGCACCAGGGACACTTTCTGTTGCTGAATGTTGCAGTTGGCGGGAATTGGCCTGGGTATCCGGATGCGAACACAGTTGATGGCGAGGAAGTTGCGATGGAGGTGGACTATGTAAGAGTGTGGAATGCAGAGTAGTGCATAATTGATAAAACCATGAAAGAGGGAAGGTACAGCTTCCGTCGCACGTGATACTATCAGTCAAGACTCAGGCAACCCTTCCAACTAAAGCTAACCCAACTAAGAATCTGCAAGGCTTGTCCAAGGTCCCTGCGGCTGCAGTCGCTGAGGCTTAGCCAGAGATTGTTTATATCCAGCCAATCAGATACTATAATTCAGAATGAAACGTGCCGAGTCAGGCAGGGATCCGCACGGGAAATCTTCAGGCGTGCAGCTTGTCGGGACTTGTCCGATTCCTGGTCCCTGAGCTTCAACCTCAAGATCTTCATCATGATTCTAGTCAATACTGCAATTTACTGTTATCCAGGACTGATACCTAATGCGGGGTCTCTTTCACCATGGGAAGAATTATATTCCTTGCCAGACAGCCTCAAATCTTATTTTGTAAAGTGAAACCAACACAACCGCACGAGTCAGTACACGCTTCCACCACCCAGGGCTGAGCAAGGCCCCACCCCCTGCGCCTGGCATCTCCAGCTTGATGCCGAGAATAGGTGCACATCTACAATGCCTCCACTCTGATGATTGGCCCAAAGGGCCTCGATGGAGTGCATATGGACATGCGATATTCAAGCTAGCTGGGAAAGGCAAAGGTTAAACGAACCCTGATATGCTCGGATTTGGCCCCCAAAAGATCTTTTTGCGGTGTATTTATACATCGTTGGCCCCTGTTTGTAGGGTTTCATCTTGATCTTCATCTTGTTAGACTTTTGTTCTGCATTTTGTGGCTTGTACCCTTTCTCCAACGCTGCCGCCAAAATGTCTGTCTGTTACGACTTCAACGGAAACCAGGACAACTCTCTGTATCCTTGTTCAACCGATGGATCACCTTCACAATGCTGTGAGATGTACGAACTCTGCGCCTCTGATGGTCTCTGCGTGAACAATGGAACAGACCCAGGTTTGGCCAAGTACGCTACACGCGGTTGCACGGTTCAAGACTGGACTGATGGCCAGGTTGATACCTGTATCAGCGAGTGTATCCCGAGTATGTTCCCACTTCCACCACTCTTTATAAGCCATCTAACACATTTCAGCCGGCGGTGTCGGTGTCTCGAACTGCGGCGTCGGCAGCTTCTGTTGCTACGGCTTCGAGGGCTGCGACTGCGACAACTCAACACAAGTCTTCTCCATCGACCCCGTCAGCATCGTCGCCACAATCAGCAGCACATCAACATCCACACCATCCGCCACAACTTCCCCCTCCACCTCCGCAACACCAACAGGCGACCCCGACGCCTCCGACTCAGGCAGCTCAAGTCATCTCGGCCTAGGCCTAGGCATCGGTCTAGGCGTCGGCGTCCCCCTCCTCGCAGCCGCAATCCTCATTCCCTTCTTCCTCCGCCGACGGAAGAACAGCAAGTCTCCCATTGAGCCCACCGACAAGGGCGGCTACTACCAGCCTCCACCAGCACAGGCTGAAACACACGATGGTACATACTTCCAACCTCACCCTCTTGTTGGAGGTCAAATGCAGACGCCGTATGTTGACATGCATAAAGGGGTTCTTTCACCCGCCTATTTATCGACTGGGCCCGTAACGCCGGGACCAGGACAGCAGGCGCCGCCTTATACGGAAACACAAGCGTACGAGTTACCTCACCAGCCTATTCAGCAGATGCCGCACGAGCTTCAATAACTGGTTTGTTTGGAGTAGAGTTTCGAGCTGGCGATATGCTTGATTTATTTCATGACTGCTGGAACGATCATGACCCAGTATACTATATCCTGGATTCACATGGATCGACGGGATTGATGGGATTGGACGGATGGGCTGCACTTGTTTGATTTGCTTCATTTTCCTATGTATACATTGTACAGCTTTGCATTATACCTGAGCGATTTACTTATTTCATTTTTTAATATATCCAGTTTAATCTTCAATTACTCTCGAATAAGACTTACTTAGAGCACAAGCCTCATTTTGAATTCAACGGCCTCAACAGTCAACACTCACTACATACCCCTGATTCCCGGGATTGGACCTGTGCTACAAGACAATCGGTGAACAGTGCACCGTCTCGCCCATGGGCCTCTAGATGTACGACGCGAGCAGCACCTCGAGAATCGAATTGTGCGTCGAGTCAAAGACCAAAGCACATGGATGCATGAATGCCAGGGTAGATGCTGCATAACATAACATAACATGACATAGCATAGCATACATGCATACCTAAGCTTCTCTGAACGCGTACAGGCACTCAACCGCCCAGTCTAGATCAGTCGATACCATAGGTACCTATCTTGCTCTCATCTAGGTTGACCCAGGCCTCCAACTGTGGTACCACCCCTGTTCCTGTGCGTCTGTCTTTCCTCGGCACTATGAGACTCTGAAGAATATATACCAAAGCTATTATCAAGCAAAGCCTCCGACTCCAATCTCAGTCATGACGACCCTTTTAGGCATTTGCACATAAGCTTATCATCCCTTCTAACCCAATTTCTCATGTTCCTAACCCTCTCGTCAATCTCCCCTCTTCGCACGGCATGGATTATCGTGCCGATTACCAAGACAGACTCTCGCCATTACAACCAGCACCAGCACAGTCCATCTCTAGCTCTGCGCAGACTAAAGCGTGGAATAGGTAAATAAGTTAGCCATCACCTTCTGTGCCTACTGTTGCCAGTCTCATACGCCAGAACATCAACGGAATCCGACCATGAACTGGGGCTAGGAAATAGATGTGGTGAAGGAGAATAGAGGAAGGGTAGAAGGGTAAAAAGAAAGGAACTTACGGTTCTCAGCAACTTCATACCGCTCATTCTTCCTCATTTCTCGCTCTGCGGGGTTGATTTCTTTTCCTTCCGCCTTTTCAAGCTTAGTATGTGCTTGCAGTAAGCCGAGGATTTTCATCTGCATGGCGGTATTGAAGTCTGTGGGTGATTGAGAGTTGTGTTCCTGTTCTAGCTCTGATATCAAGGCTTTGACTCTCTTTTCGAAAACTAAGATGGCTTCGTCCTTCTTGTGGGCATTGCTAGTAGCGTATAAGTCGTATCGAATTGATGTCATACCAGCAGAAAGAGGCGAGAGGCTTAGTGTGAGTAAGCAATTTGAGTTGGGAAGGGGAATCAGGAACATATTCGGGAAGAGGTAGAGGGGTTCTGTCGATTGAGAGGGTCTGCGTCTGACGAGATTGAGACTGCGTTGGACTATTGGTGCTGTATGTGGTGTCTCCGTAGCGTCAAGCAGTAGGACCTTTGTGATGAAGGCTGGGTTTACTGTCGAGACGGGGCTGTTAGGGTTCGTCCAGATGGACCCATAGATAGGAAGGATATCATGAGGAAGGTAAGTGGTAGGGTATACTCACAAGCAACCTTCCAGTTGAACTTCCCCTCTATAGTTCCTCCGCCAGTCCAATAAGTATACTTCCCAATTCCAATCCTATCCAGCTTCTCTTTCTCGTCGTCTCCGCGCCAAACCTCACCCTCCTCCTGTGAATCATCACCAGCTAAACACCCCCAGACAACCCCACCCTGCACCTTCATCCCCACAGAGAACAACCCATTACCCCCCTTCTCAAACCCATCTACCCCCTCAAACTGCGGTGCGCGAATCAACTCTCCCTTCGCATTATAACTCCACCCATGATACCGACAAGATAGGACCGTCGAACAGCCACTTTCGCGTGTTGTAACGGGGTACGCTCTATGTCTGCAGACGTTGTGGAAGCCTCGGATGATGTGGTCTTTGCCCTTTATGAGGATTAGGGGTGTGTTGCAGATGGAGAGCGTGATGTAGGTGCCGGGTTTGGCTCTGGCAAAGCGGGAGGAGAGGGCTAGGGGGGTCCAGGTCTATGAGATGCAGTCAGTATGGTATCAAAGTATAATCGTGTAAGAATGGCTGTGTTAGGGGGGGCCGGATGGGTCGGGTGGTTGCTTACCTTGCTGAAAACAGCGCGCTTGTCGAGCTCGAAGATGCGGTGGGAGGTTAGCCAGTCGGGCGGGATGTCAGGTTCTTTGGAGACTGTTTCTGGCTCGGTATCTAGGGTTGACTTGGGTGCTGCTTTTCCTAGGGTATTTGTAGACAAGGCTTTATCAAAGAAAGCGAAGGTGCTTGTAATCGTAAGAGCACGGGAGCGGGAGAGGTATAGATAGACCACCCCCGCGAAGAAGGCAAGTAGTGCCGACAAGACCGTTTCGGGCATCTTCACCAAGGCACCTTATAATCTAAAAGGCTCATGAGAAGTGAACGTGCAAATCGACAGGTAAGGTACATACATTTATATCGTTGCCTGGTTAACTACTACTATGACTATCAAAACCACCAGCCTATAAGAAAGCCGTATTCTTTGCTCTCGGCTTGCCGAAAAGGGTACATTTTTCCAGCGTAGCTCCAAAGGATTCAGGACGGATATGTTGGGGATTATGACTGATTAGGGTGGGCTCGGTTGCGTTAATCTGAGACTACGTTACTCAATTTTCGTTCGTTTCTTGCTCAAAAGACTATGAAGATTAGGCATTTAGTTGTTGATCAACAGTTCACATCGGTCACGCAGCTGCTTCGACACTAGGGTTCAGATCCTTCAGGTTTGTGGCCGACTTGACTTGCTCTTCTTGCTGTTGCTCCTTGGCTGCTTTCTCTACTGCGTGTCGTTCGCAAACGAGCTCGAAGACTCGGCCTTGGTAGACTAAATGTCGTTAGCAGCTAATCGACTGGCCTTGATGAGGAACTTACAAGAAACACCACTCTCCTTCTCCGGATTGAGTATCCCCTCGCGATAAACCCCGCGTCCAAGGTTCTCCTGCGCCCTCTCACAGAGCTCATAATCTTCCATCGCAACCTGCCTCACAAAGCGAAAGTACTCCTCAAACTTCTCACCCGACTCCATATGATAGTAGTCGAATTCCATCCTTGTAACATTGGGGTCATCCGTCGGACAAACACGGAAAGAAGACATTCCACCCCCGTAGACATTCAGCGTGCAAACCGGAAAGAAGTACAAGAAGAGCCCGTCATCCGGTTTCTTGGGGTCCGCAATATGCTGCGAGAAATTGACGTGGTTGTCCACTTTGTACCAGGTGGGCGGGTAGTAGATGCTGAACGAGGGGTGGGTGTATTGACAGTGGAGGCACTCTTGGTAGCCGTCAACCATGGTCTTCCAGTTGAAGCAACCTTCGTATTTGATGCTTCGTCTGTAGGGGAGCTTGGTGAAGTCGACTCGTTGGAGGAGGGGCTCGAGTTCTGGGAAGAACTCGTGAAAGCTTGGGGCTTCGTCTGAGAGGGTGGTGAAGACAAGGCCGGTGGGCGTGACATGATGGCGGAGAGGTGTTTCCTGAGCCGGTCAGTATATGGACCGCGATGATAGTCCAGTAAATCAAACATACAGTGCCCGCACAGGTGACCTGGATCTCCTCGGCAACAGGTATATTGTCATTGCCGGTGATTCGGACCGCTTGGATCGGCTGCTGTGCTATCTCATAGTCGACTATATCACCAACGGTTTGGAACCTTGTCAACGGGCCAAGGAGGTACCATGACTGGAGCTGTGTCAGCGGCAACCTTGGAGGTCTGAGACAGGGAATCGAAACCTTGTTGAAAACAGCTCGCCGTTCAAGCTGATACAGTGGAGGACTGCAATACCAGGAAGCCGGGAGCGTACGCGCCAGTTCAGACATAGTGACTTTGATGATAATTCAGCTTGTTACTACGAGCATCCTAGAGCAGTGAATCCATGATATTCGACCACATTTTATAGTTCATCAAATTGTGTCGATCTATACCGTGGCACCTGCAGGTTGCTTAGAAGCGCCGTCCAATTATTGGCCAGGCGTCGTGTTTCCTGAAGAGGTTATAGGATCCCGGGGTTGTACTCCTGCTATAGGACGAAGTGATAGCTTGCAACAGAGATTGATTTACTAATAGTCTCGTCTAGACTGGTAGTATGGCTTGGTTCCCAGAACGGTATGTCTGTGGCTGCGAGGTCCATTTCAATGATCAGCAGCGGAAGGATGCCGTTGTAGTCGCCAAGTATACCCAAGAGTAGGCTCACTCGGACAGCGGACGAACAATGAGCCGCTCTTTACCATCACGGAGTTGTTGAAAAAGGCATCAAATGGCGCCGTCCATGTTTTCGTAGTATGTTTTGCTGCTGCCTGGATGCGGAATGGCTGTGGCGAAGCCGGTGGTGCGACCATGGAATTCCGATGCAAGCCGACTCCAACTGTCTGGACATTTTCTTCTCATTCCAGGTTCTATCTTCAAACGAGATAGAAGAGCATCATTGCTTTGGTTATACCAGTGAAGGTGATTACAGTTCATTGTAGCGGAGTTGTCACCACTGCGGAAATCACATGCCGGGACCCCGCGACTGATTGATTACGTCAATCCTCAACTGCTGCACCACTTTGCCTTCCCAGGGACCAGGTTCAGTCTAGATTAAGAACTGAACGTTGAGAAACATCGCTGAGGCTCGTTATACACCCGGTCTCCCAGCGCCAGGATGTCGAGCTCCAGGAACGTCCAGTTTACCCCTCCTCCGTCGCCGCCTTCGCCGACTGCTTCATTCTTCGACGTCAGCGACGAGGAGGAAGATGAATACAATACCATCGCCCACGCCACATCAAAAAAGGGTGTGAGGCTTCTCTTCTCGAAGAGCAAGGTGCCATATACCCTGATCTTACTTCTACGTTCCGGACTAATCCGTTCGTTCTTAGGTATACGTCCACCCAACTCCGTCCTCGAAAGATAACATTCCCGGCTTTATCGCCATCGTCCAACAAAAACCCCTTCCTTCCTCTCAGAACAACGCTTCTTCCAGCTCATCAAAACCCGACCCTTCATCTTACCTCCTCGCCTGGGTCCCCGAATCCGCTCTCGGCGATGCCTACGATACCTACGTTAAAGTTGACCTCTCAGAAGACGAAACGCCGCGCCAGAAATACCTCGTACCCGCTCTTCCTGAGACAACCACATTTAAGGACCCAATAGGTCTCTACGCATTTGCCGTCCCACTATCACAAGTATATTCTCTGCTTGTGCGGCCTCCAAGCCTAGGCTGGTGGTTCGGCAGTCTTGTGATCAATACCCGCGCAGGTGACAGCTTCCCAGCACTCTTCTTCCATGACAGCGAATGCGAGTCGACAATACTACAGAAGAAAAGACGGACGAGGGAAACTTTTGATCCCTTTGGTGAAGATGGAAGTATATTCTGGGGTGGAGATGAGGTTCTACGATGGCTCCGAAACTACGCTGACGTGCAGCGGTCAACTGTTGACAACACCGTCTATCTGATCAACCCTTCGGAAGAAGATCAGATTTCATTCGGAAAGAAAATTATAGTGGACGGATCTAGAAAGTCGCACGAAGAACCGGCCCAGGCTCAGAAAAGCGGACCCGCGCCGCACGATGCGGGCATGGATCCGTTCATGAAGGCAATCAAGGAGACGAGATGGAAGGTCCTCGAGTCATTAAGCAAAATAACGACCTTCACGAGACGCACTGCAAATGAGATCGCCGACAACCCTATCATCCCCCCTCAAGTCCGTCGCCTTTTGAGGACGCCGGAAATTCAGACACTTCAAGAAGAGTTCGACAGTGCTCGGATATACCTTGCCCGATGGGCGATGAGCATTTCGGAACAGAGCGAGAAGGAAAGGAACCAGCGAATATGGACTGCCCAGGATGTCCTCGAGATGGAGAACAGCTCCGTTGGCGATTTCGAAATCTTAGATCTTGAGATGGGGAACATGTCGCTTAAGGAGCGCCGAAAGACAGTCACTCTCGAGGAGTGGAAAGGCTTCTTCGATCAGCGTACCGGACGTCTACAACTCACCGCCGATGAGGTCAAAGAAAGAATCTTCCATGGAGGCTTAGATCCGAATGATGGGGTTCGGAAAGAGGCTTGGCTTTTCCTCCTCGAGGTTTATCCATGGGACAGTACACATGACGATCGTCAGGCCTTGATGAATTCAAGGCGAGACGAGTACATCCGGTTAAAGGGCGCGTGGTGGGAGAGAATGGTAGAAGGCGACTCTACCGCCGAACAGCAGGAGTGGTGGAAGGAGCAGAGGAACCGAATAGGTACGTACAAATATTCATTTCCTGATTATCTCAATTCTAACGGTATGCAGAGAAAGATGTCCATCGTACAGATCGCACGATACCCCTGTTTGCTGGGGAGGACATTCCTCACCCAGACCCAGACTCTCCATTCGCCGACGTCGGGACGAATGTTCATCTTGAGCAAATGAAGGACATGCTCCTAACGTACAACGAGTATAACAAGGATCTTGGCTACGTCCAAGGAATGAGTGATCTACTCGCGCCGATATACGCAGTCATGCAGGACGACGCAGTTGCATTCTGGGCATTTGTCAACTTCATGACACGAATGGTACACATATCCCATCAACCTCTTCTACGCCCCTGCTGACAAGTACTAGGAACGCAACTTCCTCCGCGACCAATCCGGCATGCGCGCCCAACTCCTAACCCTAGACCACCTCGTCCAACTCATGGACCCCCAACTCTACCTGCACTTGCAATCCGCCGACAGCACAAATTTCTTCTTCTTCTTCCGCATGCTGCTGGTCTGGTACAAGCGCGAGTTCGAATGGGCGGGCGTCCTCCGTCTTTGGGAGACGCTGTGGTCCGATTACCTATCCAGCAACTTCCACCTCTTCATTGCACTTGCGATCCTGGAGAAACATAGAGATGTCATCATGGAGCACCTCAAGCACTTCGATGAGGTCTTGAAGTATAGTACGTTTGCCTTAAATCTCTTTTCAAGCTCTTTCTGTGGGTGTGGTATACTAACATATATGGCTAGTCAACGAACTCTCCAACACAATGGACCTCCTCCCCATCCTCACCCGCGCAGAAGCCCTCTTCCACCGCTTCGGCCGAGCCGTCGAAGCAATAGATAAGAAGAATAATTTCCCTGCTCCGTCGAAACAGGGACAGTTGCAGCAGCGCAAGTCTACCTCCGAATCACAGTCGCAATCGGACCAGAATAATAACAGCAAGGGCAAAATTCCCGAGCGACCAACGAATACAGCATCAGGAACATTAGCATCAGCGTCAGCATCAAGCTCAAAGCCAGGCGATAAGCCCAGCGCCCAGGTAATATCCACCGAATTACGCGACCTCTTCAGGAAGGACGTCTTCTGGAATCAGCAGACGAATGATTCTGTTGCCGCTGGTGCTGGTGCGAAGCCTTAGTCGCTTGAGTTAGCTCTATTACGAGATATGGTTCCATCTGGTTCTTTCGCTGTGTTTATATATCTTTGCTGTATCTATGGTGCGTTTTGGTTGGGTTGGTGGCGTTAGGGTCTTGCGGTCTCCGGTCTCCTTAGAATATGGTATCATCTATGAGTTGATTTGATTTGATCTGAATTGAAACTTTCATCGTTGCTTCTGGTTCGGCTCTTAAGTTATGCTTATGGCAGTGTGTTCTCGGTAATTACAGTTTAAGCTTGTCTCTAAGCAGGGGGTTACATAGATTACTGGTCGTCAAGAGTAAACTGTTGATATATCTTGCCAAGCAAATATATATATATATATATACCGCTCTATGTAAGATGTATAACATCTAACCCAAAATAACAAGAAAGAACAAAAGTGACAATGATATCTAACCTAGCCTAACCTAACCTTTATCAGAGGGTATCTTTCTGCAAAACCGGACCGAAAGACAATAAGCAACCAAACAATAGTATGTACCGTGTGCCAACAAGAGAGCCAAACCGAGAAGTGTATAGCCAACCAAAATAATGTCAGAAAAAATAACAGAATATGTTTTGAATGATGCCCGCGTGGTATGCAACTCGCTAAGAAGCAGAAAAAGATAAAAATGGTCAAAAGAAGCGCTCCAAAATGCAGAATGGGACAGGAAGAGAAGCGGAAAGAACTTTTCCGTTGCTGTCGAGATAAAACCCTGATATAGGGTGAAAGCCATATATAGGCTTGGTAGAAGAGGTAAAAAGGGAGAAGGTTGCCGAATCCTAGCGCAATCCGCGTAGGACCACACGTTTGCTGGATCCAGCTTTGCCAATGTCGCTGATACTTCGTGACTTAGGCAGCGTCGGCGTCGGGTTGCCCTCGGTATCGTTTTCTGGAGACGGTAGGGTGTACTTGAACGGCCTGAGAGACGAGCTACGTCGGGCTTGTCCAAGGACATCCTCCACCCAGGCCTCGCTTTCGGGGCTGATGGTGGAGCGCTTGGCCCGTGGCTTCGGTCCAGCGAGACCAAGGGGCATATTAGGGGCACCAGGAGAGCCATGGCGGGCTTCGCTAACGGACGACATAGCGCCCGCAGAGACATTGGAGGAGACAGATAGTCGTCGTCCAGGGAAGTTGCTGGACGTGGGAGAAAAGGAGACGTTGAGTGCGTCGTTACTGGGTCTTCTGAGATCACCCATATCGGAGACGTTAGATGAACGTCTTGTTTTGCGGACTGCCAGTGAAGAAGCCGGGCGGTTGCTAAGAACTGACCGAGGTCGAGCTGGCGCAGGACGTCCACTGCCTGAAGGAACTCGGCTACCGGGCGGCGAATAGCCTGGGGAATCACGAGATGATAGACCTTCGACCTCGACGCGAGGTGTCTCAGAGACATGTCGACGACCGTGGTGGATAGCATATTCACGGAGGTACTCTGCCAAATCTGCCCATCCTCCACCAACTCTGACCATGACGCGTTCCCCATTCTCACCAACAGTTCGGACAAAAAGCTTGGTAGGAGCTGACCTGCCATTACGGTGGAGATGGTAAAGCTTCACTGAACTCTCCTCTGGAGCGTGTGAGTATCGCCTACGAGCCATCGCAGGCCGCAGTGTAAGGGATGGCGTAGGGGTGAAGCTGCGTGATGGAGTGCCTAGTGGTGACTCTGAACGTACTCTATCACGTCCAAAAGGCATAGAGGAAGACACTGAGATCGCGTCGTCGTCTTGGTCGGCCGGTACAAGGTGAATGTGCCCCGGAAGTGAGGTAAGAATTGAGTTGATCTTTTCGTCTATTTGATCATTGGGCCGGTTTGCCTGTCTGTTCACAGACGATGCTCGAGACCTGTTCTTGCCCATAGTGGTGCCTGGGACGTTCCGAAGTTGGCCTTTGGACTTGTAAGGACCAATACTCTCAAGGCTAGGGTGTGCAGTCAACTGTTTCTTGAGACGTGCTGTGGGGTTGTTCTTGAGAGCTTCGGCGGATGTAGAGGGCTTAGGGGAGTTTCCGGATGATGTTTTCCCGTCGTGCTTCTTTGCTGCCGGTTGTGCATCGCTAGAGGGCTCGGAGTCGGGCCCGGAGCTGGCTTCGCGGGTGGGTGCTAGGGGCTGAATGCGAGACCGCTTGGTGGCATTCGCCGTGGTTGTCAATCTTGATTTCAGCCGCCGTTCTGCAGGCTTTCTTTGTACTGAAGATTTGGGGCTGAATATATCGTCTTCACCACCAGAACCAGTCTCGTAGTTCACGTCGATGCTCTCATTGATAAAGCGTTGCAGCGGCAGACTGAGGGTTCTGTTGTGTGTAAAGACATCTCGTGGAGAGGGCTTTTGAGCGTCAAGATGGACCAGGCGATCCTCGCGGAGAGTATGATCGTTACTTGGGCGCGAAGACTTGGATGATTTCAAATCCTTGTGGAATTGTGGAGGGGTCTCAAGAGGCAGTGGTGTCCCATTGGATGAAGAAGTCCGTGGCTCTGGCATTTCCGGACTTGACACAAGTGATGGGTAATCAGACAAGGAGCCGTCGGATGCATTAGATGTCCGGCGCGCACGGGCTTTCTGCCTGTCCTTGTTCAGGTCCAGAAGACCAGGGCGGGCTTTGGTCAATTTGATAGGACTATCCAAAGGCTTCTTCGGTGTGTTCTTCTCTTCCTGCTCGGGTTCTTCCTCTGAGGGATACCTCTCTGAAGGCTTCTTGCTACTATCATACGGCATAAAAAGGTTTGGAAGAGATGACACATGATCTTGAGGGGGCGTTGTGCAACGCTCAGGTGGTGGAGGGGTGTACGCCTCTGCAGATATTTCAGGTGTGCCGATATCGTGCGTGATAGGTTCATGTTCAGCTGGCTCTGGGTGAGGAGGAACATCAGTCGCCGCAGATGTGTAAGGTCCCTCGGCGGGCCTCGAGGCGGCCATAACCATTGATGAGGTATCACTGTTTTGAGTAGCCAGCGACGCAGTGGGTTCGTTTCGCACTATGATTGGCTTGGTGTTCTGGTTGACCTTTAGTGAGCTGCTATCTGGAGATACCACAGCCTTCGTTTCTGAGATCGGCTTAGGTTCAACATGAGCTTGATTCAAAGGCAATTGCTGACTTTCCACGGGGTTTTCAGATGGATGAGCTTGCACCTGCGGAGGAAGATCCTGAGCAGATGCTTGGGACCGAGGTTCGACTGGCAGACTCGGCTCCTCGGATTGTATGAAATCTGCTTGAATATCTGTTGAAGTGTTTGGTTGAGGAGACTGAGGTTCGTTTGAATCGTCCACCTCGTTTGCAAGCGTCGCCGGATCCGAGCTGTCCGAATAAGAGATGGCTGATGTCTCGCTAGTTGCATTTGCATCGGCAGGAGGTTTTGTCGTTGGGGTTCCAGTGGGATGCATGGGCCTTTCAGCTTCGACCGCATCGACAGGCTTTTTATCCACATCAATGTCACTGAATGGAGTATCAGAACTCGTTACTGTCTCTAGCTTCCATACTGTAGAGGTCTCGCCGGTAGAACCTTCCGTAAGTGGTAGAGATTCCTCGACATGCGGCACAGGAGTAGGTTGCTGAGCCACGCTCTTTTCCAGCTCAAGCTCTTTCGGCAGCTCATCGGAGGTCATCACAATCTGTTGATCGGGGATAGGAAAAGTCTTTTCGACGAGCTCTGTGGGAAGAGGCGGAGTTTGTTCAAGAGCTGACTCGTCAACGGGTGACAATGACGCGTTATCGACGGTGTCAACATCCCCAGCAGTCTGGGCGGTCTCTGTTAGAGTTTCCGCGCTGGGATCGATGAGCTGCTCAAGCTTGGGCTCCTCAAGCGCAGGTGCCTGCTCTTCAACATGCGGAAGTTGCGTCGCCTTTTCAGCTTCAATATCATCGTTATCGGCAACATCCACACCTGTCGTAGGGGTGAGAGTAGGAATTTCGTGGACCGCATCTAACTGCATAATCGGTACTGGGCACGCTTCCCGGGACTCAACAAGGTTGGATGACAACGGCGTAGGCGATTGAGGCTCAGTCCTTGGTCTCATAACTGAGGGTGAATAAATACTGCCAGCGGCTTGGGAGGCGGGACGAGAGAAAGGGCTGCCAATCTCCTCGACGATGGTTTCCATAGGGGGAGTGCGTCCGATCTGCAGCGGAAGAAGTCGTGTTTGCGGCGCAGATGTAATCTCAGGTTCGAAAGACATGTCTGCCGAGTCAACAGATTTAAATGATGGAGACATCGGTTCGAGGTCGGCAGCATCGGCGGGAGACTCATCAAGTTCTTCAGACTGAGGAGGTTCCGGATGCGCTGTTTCTGTTTGGGGAGGTTTGTTGGTGGTCGAGCGAGCTGATAATCGCCGCCATTCGTTTTCCACAGTTCGTTTCTCAGCCTGCATAACCCAAGACGCAAAGTTGGCTTCGGCAGATTCTAGATCATCAATCCAGTTCTCAGGGAGAGAATCTTCACGTCCATCAAGCGAATCTAGTATACGGTCCATCCTCCGACCTGCCGTTAGCACTATCGACTCAAGACTTGCCCGCTTGGCGTGGTAGTTCGCAAAGGAATATAAGACATCCTTCTCAGTTGGCGGATTTGAAGACTTCAATAGACCCAAAGCAGCACCTATCTCTGACCGGACAAATCGTAAGCTATGCAGTAGCCCCGGTATTTGTCTGAGGACCAATAGTCGTACGTCCCAGGAAGAAAGAAGAGCGTTCAAACGAGATAGAAGCGGCAAGGCTCGAAGGATGGTAGCAGTAATGACGGCGGTAAAGTCACTCAACTGCACATAGCTGAGTGGGGGAGGCACAGACATGGTGCTGTTGGCTGACGAAGGTCGAGACCGGCCTGGAATGTGGGCATTGAGGACGTGCTCCTTCAATTCCTCAACGTCCAAACTATCCATTCCATCACGGATCTCTTCAATTCGCTTCTCATGTTCCTCAACGACAGCTGCCGGAAGGCTTCCATAGCACGCGGACTCCTCCGCATTTGACGGGGGAATAAAGCCCTTCCCGAGCTGGGCTTCTGTTCGCTTCGGCCATGTCCATGAGTGCACTTCTTTATACCATTGTCCTAGTTTCTGAGCAGCTATAGCGGCGCGTATCCCAAGGGCTCGTTCAGTTGGTGAGGCTTGAAGTATACTCTTAGACAAAATATCGTGGGCGACTTTTTCGTTGTTCGGTACCGCGTCGGTGGATGATAGCGCTTGCAATGTTGATTCTGGTGATAGGTTTCCGAGGAGAGGGTCCACGACGTGATATTTAGGTACGGAGAGGTGATTCGAGGCCTTGGGGGCTAACGTGGGGGGCGCCTGAAACGGCCGATGAGTTGGACTGACGCGGCTCGCCATGACGAGCACGGGCTTTTGGAGAAGGTCGGGGACTAGAAAGTTTCAAGGATGTTTCAAAATCTGAGTTCAAAGTCGAGGACTGATCGACGGAGGTCGCGCGGCGAAATCGAGAGTAGAAGACACGAAGCGTGACTGTAGAGCAAGCATGCTGGGACGCGATCTCACCAAGCTCTTTTTACTCAAGTAGCTGGATAAGGAGGAGCGAGTGGAAGGAGTGGAGAGGGGGGTAAAGAGAGAGAAGAGAGTATTCAGTTGAGAAGAGTGGGAATGAGCGTAAGAGGGGAGAATTAGAGATAGAGGTGAGATGCAAGTGTGGTGTGGTGTGGTGTGTTGTAGTGGTGGTGGTGAGTGGTGATAGTTGGAGTTGAGGTGAGTTGGATCGAGGGGAGGAACGAGCGTCAACAGAGAGTAAAACGAGTGGATGAAGGGAAAGCCCAGCTCTGGCTAACAACACAGAAGACCCCCGGGACTAAGAATAAGCAGCCAATAAGTTGCAGAGGAGAATTGAGGGCGACGGGCGCTTTTCTGCGATCTCGTTTGGCTTTCCAACGCGTCAAGTGGAGCGGCGCCAAAAGGGGTTGCCTCTTTCGCACTATTTGCCTCTAGTATAAGTCCTGCCCCGTAGTTACTCCGTCTATAATCTATTTTAATGCCAGAACAGGAATTACAACAACATTCTCCTCTGTGGGTTTTATGCATGAAATAAAGAGGCTCTCCAGCTTCCATAATTCGTGGTCCGTTCAACGCGCCCATCTTGCTATAACCAAGTAATATTGTTGTCTGGTTCGCGTCACCCGTGTTGCCTTGCTATAGCGGAAGTTTGATATCCCCGCTGAGGAGCCTCAAAATTCTTCGTGAAAATCTGGAAGAAAAGCTTGACAGCGATCGGACCCCCTTGCATAGGGCAGCAAGCTGTAACTGAGACATGGACTCAGTCAGACACCCTTCATATTCTTCTCATCGCTTCCATTTGATGGCCGTTTGCAATGGCAAATCCCCTTTAGAGCTCCAGCACGGTGGTTCAGTGGATACCGTTATAAAATTGAAGATTTGAAGTCCACCAACATGTCTGAGGTAGATGAATATCTCCCTATCAGACACCAGCCACAATTATTCGACAAGGGTTTGAACCGTGGCCAGAACAAGGTCCGGGTAGCTTGCTGAGCTCCAGCCTCTTGACTCTTGAGTCTTGACAACTTGACGTGGCGGTGGTCTCCAGCCTGCACCCACGCGGTAAGGACCGCGTTTGGCCCTTGCTATCGTGACACGAATCTGCGCATCAGTGAGGTGGCTGCCGCTGCATCGCTGCTGGATGTTGACCCGCTTCGGATGGCTCGGAAAATAGCAGCACTCAGCATTGTTTCGCGGTGCAGGTCCAAGTATCGGTGTACCTACAGGACGTAAGAGCTGTTGCGAAGAATGTAAGTTTGACACGGCGCATCCAATAACTGACCATGGGCTCGATTTTCTAGAACTCTGGTCATTAAAGATGAGAATCTTCAAAGCTCAACAATCAATGAAGGGTTGTTCCAAATGGCGTAGACTCGAGCCAGGGAGATTTCCTTGCGTCCATATAGAATTTAGCATTCGTTCCGAGAGAGGGATCAAACGGCCAGGGTCACTCTGCAGGCCCGAGCATCATTGCAGCAGGCATTCTGGATATGGTGTCGTTGTCGCCGTGAGAGGAGGGAGAAGCCAGCGTGAGGACTAGATACTCTGTATGGAATTAGAGCTTAAATCCGGGTCTCCACAACGGCCGCCATCACCAATGTCCACGCCAATTCAACTTCACCACTCTAATTGATCGACCAGCATTGACTACAGAGTAGTAGTAGCGCTGAGCTACTTCAGACTTGGTTTCTTTTGACCGTCAGAAATGCTACCATGAAAACATGCGGTTCCGCACTCAAGTGGCCAACACCGCCACCCTCACCAGTACGTGTCTCCCTCCAGCCCAACCGCGTCATTTCGCGTGTCCATCCCAGCCTAGCCATCCTCATATCTACCAACCTCTTACTAACAACTCAGCAGAACTAGTCGGCTCCCTCTCCTCCCTCGGCAAAATCTGTTGGATGAGGCTGGAGGAGTCTGTCGTCCGATTCACCATTATTCCCGACCAGGGAACGCAAGTATGGGCGCATTTACCCGTTGTATGTCCATGCCAAATCTCCACTCGTAACCTTCAGTCTTAGTATTGACAGAGACTAGGAATCCATATTCGAAGACACAGAGTACACCCTCGAATCAAACACAGGCGTCATAAACCTTGAAGTCCCCCTCAGCGCTCTCCACCGCGCCCTACGCTCCGCAACCGACGCAAAATGGGTGCAGCTGAGACTGACGAAGAAGGGTAAAGTGCCACTACTAGCACTAACCATTCGCGCGAAGAGTTGGACGAAAAGCGCCAACCCACTCGGGATCGCGAACCCAGAGGCTTCTGAATCCACAAATGTATCCGCAGAGCCGGGCTCCATGGGCCCTCCGACAGGAGCCCCAGGTCGCCGCGAACGCGAGACGTTTATCACGCAGGAAGTCCCCGTTAAGGTTCTGCATGAGTCTGCAGTCGATGGGCTCCATGAGCCGCGATGTCGCGATCCAGATGTGAATATTATCCTGCCGGATCTCTTCCAGCTAAAGTCCATCTCCGAGCGATTCACAAAGTTGGCAACCGACTCCTCACCTAAGGCTGCCTCTGCTGCTACAACAGCGGGCGTCTCGTCTACGCAGACATCTGAGCATCCCGCTGGTATGGCAGGGACAGGCATATCACCTAAACTCGAGTTATCTGCGAACATGCACGGCTCTTTACGCCTCGCTGTGGCGACGGATGCGCTGCGGATCTCAAGTGTTTGGACTGGCCTTCATAATCCTGCACTTGACCCGAGCCAATTATCCCAGAGCCAAATGGACCAATTGCCTAGTGAAAGGATGAAGAACATCCCAGCTGATGACGAGAGCTCATGGGCCAAGGTGCGTATCGATGGGAGAGATTGGGCAAGGGTTCTCAGTGTTGGACGATTGAGTCCTAAAGTTGTTGCTTGTGAGTACTTCAATACTTGTAATGTGCTAGAACTGAAAACTGACTGAGGCAAGGCTTCATCCACGAAACCGCCCTCGTTCTATACGTATACCCTCCCAGCGGGTACGACGAGCAGGACGCATGCCTAACGGTGAGCCCCCCTCAACGCTTTCGCGCCAATCTCGAGGCATATCTGACAGAGACAGTACTACATAAACTCCTACTTAAACTAAAATAAGCGTCCTCTTTCGCCCTACTCCCCATCGACTCGACTACCTCCATGCATTCCACAATCTTCGACCAAATCCAGTCCAACATCCAACATCATGATCTATACAAGCATTCTCACGAGCACGAACATCCCATCCAGGTAACAGTCATATAAGAATCATCAAGCGGTATGGTATTATTATATAATAGATCACAATCATAGTTCATAAACAACTTCAGCAAGCCCATCTGACCCGGCCCATCCTCTCCCCTAGATAAATCGAGAGAGAACCCGAACCAAATAGCTAGCTGTCATGAGATGAACATAGGAAAGAACATAGGAAAAGCATCAAAAAATGGAAAATGGGAAAATGGGGAATTAAAACAAGGGTTTAGAAGGGGAAGGGGAATGGGAATGGTAAGGGGGATAAATATACATGAATGCGTAACGGAAATGAAAATGCACGATGACGAATCCAGATTCAGTAGATCCGGCCGATCAGTCGATCGCACGTGCACCTGCAGGGAGCGAACAACGCCCGAAACAATGGAACCAAAGATAGGCCGGACACTATTCGAGTCGATAGTGGATAGTGTGCGGCATGCAGTTTGCAACAGCAAGGGTTGCGATGCAAAGGATCAGAGTATACACTTCACCATATGTGATGATAGGATGGAAGATGAGTGAGATCTTCGGGTACTATAATGGTGGTCGAGGGGCATCTACTGCGCCATAACATCAACATACCTCCCCTTCTTCCTGCCCCTGGCAGTAGCACCCTTCCTCGCAGCCGGAGCACCAAGCAAATCATCAATAGACGCAGCATGGCTGAGCGAAGTAGATGGTCTAGGAGGCGGGCCCGCAGAACTTCCAGGACGGGAGTTCGGGGCGCCAACTGGAGGGACAGCACCGGTAGACACAGATCTCGCGGGTCCCAGGGCTGGTGTTGGCGGGAGACCAAGTGACGACGCTGGGCTGCTCGATAGTTGTGGTGGTGGTCCGGCAGATGAGGGGGGTCGACTGCCTGCGGCCATTGGTGCGGGGGGTGGAGGCATGCTGCTTCCGCTGGCGGTGCGGCTGGGTGGGCCGGGGGCCTTGGGGGGCGGTGGTGTAGCGCGGACAGGGGTAGCGCTATTGGGGTCTTTCTTGTTGACCCATTTGCCGAGATCTTTGTCGTAGTAGAAGGAGCTTTCTTCGCCGAGCTTCGCGCGGATGGGTTTGCCGGCGGCGGCGTTGGGATCTTCCTTATTACCGCCCTTGATCCATCCCCACCAGGAGCTCTTTGCGGGTGTGGCTTTGGCAGCTGTATACCGTTAGCTGCGATATATTTCGAGTTAAGAGCAAAAAGAACTTACCATCAGCTTCCGCTGCCTTCCGGAAGGCCTCGTCAGTCTCCTTATCCTTGCGCGCCTTCTCAGCCTTCTTCAGAGCCTCAGAACGAGTCTGGAAGTCATCGTCCTCGTCGTCATCCATCATAGACCTCTTGCGAGGTTTGTCGTCATCAGAACCCTCAGTCACTTCTACAGCCGGCCCAATGGTCGAAGGCGGCTCATAGCCAGTACTGGCAGGGGGCATGTACCCGTCGACATCGTTGACCTGGACTTCAGGTGCGACAGCATTGCCAAATGACTGATCAAAGGAGTTTTGGTTACTAGGTGCATAGGGCGAGCCATGTCCAAAGAGGCCTTGCGGTGTTTCTGTTGGCTGAGACGGAGTTTGCTGGGCGCCGTCTTCCTCTACAGGCGCGAGAGGGGGCATGTATGATGTCTGGGGCGGTGTAGACTGGTAGCCAACTGATGGCGAGCCGTAGAACGGACTACCCGTAAACATAGGATTCTCAGGCTGTGGTGTGTACTCCTGCGACTCACGCCGCTGTCCGTAGGGGGCTCCCCAAGAGGCAGACCTCTGGGAGTCAAGCGATGATCGGCCGCGGCCCTGGTCAGGCGAGGAGTTCGGCGCATACTGGTTGCTCGGTGCGTAGCGGGAAGGCCCAGCAGAGTGGATCGGCTGTGCCGCAGGCATAGGGTACTGGCCGTAGATATCCGTTACGGAAGGCGAACGGCTAACAGTAGGTGTACCGGACATCTTCGCAAACGGTCCGACCTCACCTTCTCCACCCTTCGAACCAGTCGAGGCAGCATCGCTGTCATCACCAGCAACGAAGCTACTGAATCTGTTCCACATTGAGGAAGAGACCTTCTCCATGCTGGGCTTCGAGATCCACGAGCCTTCACCTGTAGTCTGCTTGAGGCGCGCTGATAGCTCATCAACACCGAAGAATAGGTGCTGGTGGTGGTATCCTGTTGGCTTGGTAGTAGCCTTAAGAGCTGCAGCAATAGCATCGCAGTAAGCCTGGGCTTCTGTTTTGTGCCCTTGTTCTGTAAGCGACCAAGCGTGGACAAGCTTGAACGCCAGCAGGTAAGGAAGGGTGGCCGTAGGAGACCCAGCAAGAACAGACGTAGCAAACTCATAAGCCTCATTAAGCAAGATAGCATCATCATCAAGCAGAGCCGAAGGCGCAGAGTGGACGTGATCCACACCAAGAAGCACGATGTTTGCCTGAGGGTCATCGGGGCCTCCAAACATCGCTGCCCGTGAGAAGATAAGGCAAATATGAGCGGCCTCGACGCGACCGTAAGACAACAACAATCGACCAAGAGCTAGGAGCGCCTGGTGGTCATCAGGACTGCGGTTACTCAACACCAAGCCCAGGGTATCCTTCCAAGACTCGAGACCAGCAAGAGCATCCTTGGAAGTACCCTGGCCATCGACCTTGCTGACAAGCTGGAACCCGGCCCTTGCGGAGGGCGGAACAAGCTCATCGACACTCTCTTCGAAGTTTCCAGCGAAGATCTCATATAGAGCAGCGAGAGATTCGGAGTTGCCAGTTGCGGACCGAACCTCGCGTCTAACGAACTCTTGCACAACTTGCTTCCAGACAGACTTGTCAAGAGTCGAAGCAATGACCATAGCGTGACCCCAGAGACGATCGTCCGCTGCCTTCCATACAGCCTTCTCACGGTCACCAAGAAGCAGATTGTTGTGGATTTGGCTCAACGACTTGTCGCTAGCGTCAGATTGAGAAGCAGCAGTCAGCGGCTCAGCAGCGAACGACTGGACGGAGTCACCGAATGTCACCTCCGATTCAGAATTTTGCAGCTGCGGAAAGATGACATCTCTGAGAGACTTCTGCAATTCAGGTGTGACTTGCGCGGCACCATCATGCTCAACCAAGACACGCACAGCCTTCCACAGTAGGATCTTCTCGTCATGGCGCTTATGCGAGTCAGGGAGACCCTGGAGATTGTACGGAACACCCTCGTTCTCAAAGGCGGCAATTTTACTAGAGAGCCAAGCAACTAAGTCCTTCTTCTTAGACTTGTTCCTCAGAGGGCCGGGATGGTGAGCAATGCTTGCTGGGAATGCGACAACGTCACGAAGCTGCATGGTTTTGACCTCGCCGGGCATGGTCTTGATCTTCGGAGCCGTTTGTCCTGCGCTATACCGAGGAATGTGCTTGGGGAACGATGATATAACCGTGCCACCAAAGCCGAACTTGAAGATAGGTGCGCCTCTCCATCTTTCAAGGTGGTCTTGCTCCCGCCCATCGGTCGGTGGGATGAACTCAAGCGACTGCGAGACCGGCCGGGGTTGGGTGGGAACTGGCGCTGGCGCCGGAGCATAAGCACTAAGACCCTTCGTAGGCGAGCTGGGCGCGTGAACAGATGCGGGCCTCTTGAGAGGATCAACTGTTGGCACAGACAAGCCAAGACTAGGCTGTTGCTGAGTTGGCGATTGGGTGTGAGATCTCCGAGGAACAAATGGTGATGATCCCTCAGGAGGCGGTGCGTACGGCGAAGGTGCCGGATTGTTGTTGACGCGGCGAGAGAACTCTTCTATATATGAGGGCGGGGCATATGGATTCCTGGGTGGGGATGTGGGCTGCAAGCTAGGCGCATCTGCAGTGGCTTCGGAGACTTGGTTTCCAGGAGCATATTGCTGCGCAGATCGAGGTGAGGGGACATCGGTTTCGACCTGAGGCGGGTGAATTTCCACAGGAGAGATGGGATGAGGTAGGGAAGATTTTCGGAGCTCATTCGGTTGATAAGAGACCTTCTCGTGGTGGGCTAGAGGGCTAGAGGTGCGCGGCTGGAACGGCAGGGCGACACCTTGTCCTGGAATACCCACTGGCTGTGAGGCGTAGCGCTGAGGAGGGGGAGGTCCAGCGAGCGGTGGTGGAGCTGGAGAGTATCGAGGAGAAGCAGGTGGCTTGCCTCCAGGTTGCAGTGTTGGCGGCTTCGGGGAGTATCTGGAGGAGAGGCTAGGTACGACGGGTGCACTTGACGAGAGAGAGCCGGGAGCAGTAGCATACGGTCCCAATCTGTCCGGCTGCTGTAAGGGTTGTGCGAAATCATTTGCCGGGTGTGCAGGAGGCATAGTGATCGGTTGAGCTGGCGGCGGCGGAGGCGGCTGCGTACTTGTCGTGCTTGGGCTAGGGGCGTAACGTCCTGAGCTTGCAGGCCGCGAGCGAGCTCTGACTGGCGGCAATGGCAGCTCCTCATAGAAGTTCTTGGGCGTCGGGATAGCGGCTGGGGTCGTTGTCGAAGCCGCTGGCGGTGGCATAGAGCCGGCGCCGAGAGGTGGTGTAGGTCCTGCAGATGACATCGGCGGTGGTGGTGCCGGGATGCTGCTGCTTCGAGGCGGTGGTGTAGGCAGAGCGGCGGCCGGAGTGACAACGGGTTTGGGTGCAGGCTTGCGGCGCGGAGCAATATCTTCAGGAAGGTCATAAGGAGACTTGTATCCTTCTTTAGAGCGCTCAGCGAAGCTCTCAGCCCTGTTCATAGGAGCAGGAGGTGGGGGTCGTGGCTGGAAGTAGTTTGCCGTCTGAGGAGCACTCGTGCCTAGAGGAGCGCCTGCTAAGGGAACACCGACTAGATCGGATGTAGAGGGCTGGTGGGGAACGTATGCGTTCTGCGCAGGCTTGGGTTTAACGGCGCTTTGTGGCGTCCCGAACGGGCTTCCAAGTTGCACCGCAGGGTCCATAGCATCGCCATTGACCATTTGGGTATCCTGAGCTGCATCCACGGGCTCGTCATCGAGAAGAAGGTCATCATCGTCAAGTTCCGCTTGCCACTTAGCAGCAAGATCTTCCTCCACAGGGGCAACCTCGAGGTCATCATCCGATAGCTCTGCCTGCCACGCCGCAGCCAAATCGTCCTCCTCAGCTAC
This sequence comes from Aspergillus stella-maris, assembly GCF_047715825.1. Lineage (NCBI taxonomy): Eukaryota > Fungi > Ascomycota > Eurotiomycetes > Eurotiales > Aspergillaceae > Aspergillus > Aspergillus stella-maris. The sequence goes on along the minus strand of NW_027396808.1, from coordinate 372,433 downwards.
TGGGACGGCCTGGACCGGTTCCTGCACCGGCTGAGGTGACTGTGAAGCCGCAGCCGCTAGGATGTCGTCAAACTCCTCAGCAGTAGGTGAGAGCGGGCTGGCAATCCCGTCCTGATTCGCGCCAAAGGAGTCCATGACTTGAGACGTGCTCTTCCGGTGGATGTGGAAAGGTCCTTGTGGTTCCAATTCCGATTCTGCTTTCTGAGCGGAGCTAAAGAATCCATCATCGTCATTATTGTCACCCTCGAAGACGGTGTCAATCTGCCTGGGCTGGGGTACCGCCGGCGCTGTCGTCTGCTCAACAGGAGATTCCATGTTATCATCCAACAGTGGCACGCCCTCCTCGAATCGCGACTCGGCCTCCGGCGGGAAATAGATCGGCTTAGTCTGCGTCTTTATTTGGTCGAAGAAATCCTCATCTCCGTGGGTATGGTCATCGCTCTTCGGGCTGCCCCAAAGCTCGTGATTCGTGCTGCTAACTTCTCCCATGGAGCTGGCGTGACTAATTGTTCGGTGGAGATTGGGCCACTCTGCGACAAGAGAGTCACCACCAGCTGCAGCATTCTCCATCTCCAACTCCAACGTGGCTCCATCTACTTGGTGAGTCTGCACTTCCGGTACATCTCCGTTCGCCAAGGTATAGGACTGATCATATGTCTGTTGCCCTTCATCCTCAATTGTCGACGTAAACGTAGGTTGTTGCTCGGGCTCAAAGGGATTCGGCTCCTCGCTCTCACCACCAGCCGCCGAGAAAAGCTCCGCAGCTTCCTCCCGGAACTCCGCCCGCGTTTCGCTCTGTTCGAAGTATTCTTCGTTGGATGTCGGGGGCGCCGGTACAGGTTCAGCCACAGGCGCTACTTCTGGTTCCAGTTCTGATACTGGGACCTCGGCGGCTTGTGGTTCTGTAGGCTGCGTAGGTTCGTCAATTGAGACCTCCGGCGTTGCTTCTGGCTCGGGCGCTGGCTCTGGTGCAGGTGCCGCTTCCGTAACTAAAGGCGCGTTAGACTTTGTAGGTTCGTCATTCGAGACCTCTGGCGTTGCTTCTGGCTCGGCAGCTTCTGGTTCTGTGGGCTGTGTAGGTTCATCATTTGAGACCTCCGGCGTTGCTTCTGGCTCGGGTGCTGGCTCTGGTGCAGGTGCCTCTTCCGTGACTAAAGGCGCGGTGGACTCTATAGGTTCGTCAATCGAGGGTTCCGGTGCGCTCGGGACGCTATCCTGCACAGTCGGCGATAAAGGGGGTAATGATGACACGGGGGCATCTTCTATGGTTGCGGGCGCGGTCGTCTCGTCGTAACTGTCCGATCGCAGCGCCGGATTCCACGACGGATGCTCTGTCTCGCTGTGCTCCATGGCTGCGAGATTCTAGAGGTGTCTGCAATCGCGATGAAGAAATACGTTAGTACTTGTATGTGGCCGTATGCGCCGACATGACACGTTCGCCGATCTCCAACATCTCCAACACCAACAAGGTACAACAACTTACGGTACGGTACTTAGCCCGGGGCACGGAAGACAGGCGTGGATCTCGGCGACATTAAAAGCAGGAATGGCAGGAGATAAAAGGGCAGAGAAATCTAGGACAATTTTGCGCAAATAGAAAGACAATTATCAGAGATAAGGAGACAGCTGGGACTTCATGATTGCGTGGCGAAAAGCAGACGTGCAGATGCTCCTGACCGGACGCTGATGTGATTAAAGCCGGACTGCGCAAGTGCACGTCTTCCTTGGGGGCGGATTGGGCCGGCAGAACTGTACTTAAGGAGTAAAGGGGCCACCTTACATACTGTCACGTGAGGCTATGTGTTCATAGAGTGAAGTTGAATGCAGGTACGTTGTTCATGAGTCTATCTGGTATATGAAACATGGTATGAAGCGCTAAAAATTTCATAGGACAAGCTCCTCGATATGAATACATAAAGAGATTAATTCAGTCCCTTCATCCTTGCACCTTGCGGTAGCTGGGTGGGCTCCAAGACTGCTTGATCAGCTTGGCAGCCCAAACAGGGATAATTGCAACAGCAGTGACGGCGACTACGCGCCAGACCCAGTCGAGCGTGATCACGTACTTGAGATCAAAGTACTCTCCCAGAAATGGAACACTGGCGGCGTACACCAATGCCGTTCCGAGAAGGCAGAAAATCATGACCGGGTGCCAAGTCGTAATAGCAATCGCCACCATAAGCAGCTCATTGAGTACCAGCGCTGTGAACGAGACACTAATGAGTCGTTGCCCAGTGATGGTGTCCAGCAGTATCTGTGACAGTCCTTGGATAACAGCTCCTTGGTAGACGGACACGCCCACCCAAGTGAAGAAAGACCGATAGCTCAGACTACGGCCAGTCTTGAGCTCCTTGTATAGTTCGGGGTAGAGATTGGCCAATTGCTCATCAACGTCCCGATCAAGGACAAGAGAGAAAACAGGCGCATTGGTGTAGACCGTAGCGTATCCGACCATGAGCCAGTTGATGAAAAGACCTTTAGGGTCGAAATGGCTTGCAATGCTGTACATGGTCTGACAGGCACTAATGATGAGACCGCGATGCATGATGAACTGTGCCAGTTTGGCTGAGCGTTTGTAAGAGTTGCGTCCGTGCCATACCAGCAGCTTGGTGATATGGTGGAATTGAGTGATACTGAAATCGGCGGCAAGGGAAGCCTGTCGTCCTTCCTTTCCAACAATACCAATACCCACGTCAGCCGCTTGAATCATGGAAACATCATTACCGCCGTCCCCAATACAGCAGACGCGCTTCTTGGTATGCTGGCGAATCAGATCGGCGACTTCAGCCTTTTGAGTTGGTGAGCATCGGCAAGCAATGACGGCAGGCAGCAAAACAGCGACTGAAATGAATGCTGATCGGAACTGAGTGAGCATGAGCGCCAGAGACTCGCCATCAATCAATAGACAGCAGTCAGTTTTGTTCCTCAGGAAGTCCAAGGCCTCCTGTGCAGCCGATTTGTCCTTGACCTTCGCAACAGTATGAATGTACTGACCGCGAGCCACCAATTTCGCAGATATGGCCACACAGCGCGCCGTCTCCACCTTGTCGCCCGTAAGCATCCAGATCTTGACACCGGCGTTGCGAAGAAGCTCGAGCGAGGGCTTGACATCACGTTGAAGACGATCCTCCACACCAGTAACACCAAGCAGTTCCAACTCACGCTCCAAATGCTCGCTCACAACCTTTTGCATGCCAATATCACGTCCCTGAAGCGCAAGAGAAGCCTGTTTATACTTGCTTGCAAATTCCTGATACTGCAATGAAGAGAGTCGTTTCCGGCCAACTACCAATGTTCGCAACCCCTCGCGAGCCATGTTCGCCGTCTCCTCGTCAAGCCAGTCGTTAGCCGCAACAATCGAGGTCATCACAGTATCAGCTCCCTTTTGGTAGAACCAGATCTCTTCTTCCTCTGTTGGTGATTCCAAAATGCCTTTATCCGTTTCGAACTTCACAATAATTCCCATACGCTTGCTGTCAGACGTGAAAGGGAAGATGTCCATGATGCGCACACGCACCACAACAATACCAGTGTCCGTCGACTCAAGCACTATCGATTGGCGGTCCCGATATGCGACCTTCAGTCCAACCTCTTCAGTGTAGCGTACAATGGCGATTTCATCCGGTGACGATGCTTGGTAACTTGTTACCTTGACACCATCTTCTTCGTCCATTGTCGGTGTGACATTATGGCAGAGCGCAAGGGCTAAAACGATATCTCGGACGCGCGAGCCAATTTCCCTTCTTGTTCGTGGTGCGGCTCCAAGTCCTGCTTGGGCGCCAAATGCGGCAGAAGCGGTAGTGAGAGTGTTTCCGGCGAAGCTCTGACGAACGTACGAGGCTACCTCCTCCATTGCGTCGTTCGCGTAAGAGACAGTTCCGACGTGGATCTTCTTCAGTTCCATTTCTAGTCTTGTCAGTATAGATTCTGGTTTACTCAATATTACTAAGGAACTCACCATTTTGCGTCAGGGTACCAGTCTTGTCGGAAAGAAGATACTCAATTCTTCCGAGATCCTCTGGTATCGTACTCGTTCTCACCACGGTATCAGGAATATCCTTGTCCCGTTCAATGAATCGACCGTAAACCGACTTGGCCATATCCAGATTGACACGCAAACTCATGGGAATGATGGTCGAGAAGAGGATAAGGTAGATCATAATGGCAACATACCACACCTTGTCATTCGTGGGCTGGAAACCTTCCAAAGCAACCAGGATAATTGACAGTGTCAAGGTCAAGGCGCAGAGAATCTTCGTCAAGTTGTTGATTTCGTACTCCAATAGTCCAACCTTTGACCGCGAAGGAGACGTGGAAAGTGCAGCTCGAGTTTGAGAGCCGGTGTAAATAATAGCGGCGTAGGTTATCGTGTTGGACGCCAGAACAGTGTTGGCCCAGGCCGTGTTGTCGATCGAAAGCGGCGCAGAGCTATTCTGTTCCGCCTCATCATCCTCTTCGTTTTGGTCGTCGGTTTTATCAACATGGGGGTCATAGTATCCCGATGGCGGCAGAAGCTCGATGTTGCCCACAAACTCGTTGACTCGTTTATCTGGTCCGCTGGCGGTGATCTTTAATCGCGTAAAGTCCGTAAGGGAGAGTGTCTGAGAAAGCGCAGACGGCAAGCGCAGCTTCCAGTCCGTCTCACCATCAAGCTGATCAGTTCGGATAAATGTATCACTGGCGGATTCATTGCCTTGATCGGCATTAGCACTCGTTTCGGGTTCTGCGTCAGGCATAGCCGATGATGATCCGTTGTTCGCTGCATCCTCCTGGCTCGCACGAACAACCGTGGCGTCATTGGAAACGCTCTTCAAAATCACAACGTCGGCGGGTAGACGCTGGTTTTTGCGGACCTTCAGGACGTCGCCAACTTTCAAGTCTCGAGATCTCTTGATAATCACAGGAACGTTCTCCTTTTGCGAATGGGCATTCTCAGCAACAGGATAAGCCCTGCTTCCACCTGTTTTGTCCAAGGCAACGACAGAGAACTCCTCTGCATTGGCCTCTGCATCCCGCCTTCGCCGTCCTATATCGTCCAGTGCCTCTTTTCCCAAGGATATTGACACAACAAACGCCAAGGGTGCGATATACGTAGACATGTAACCTATCCGAAGCACAGGGATAATCTGCGACAGAGCCACAAGCAGAAAGTAAATGTTGAAGAAGAACGAAAATTCGTTGTAAAGCGTTCGAGGGAGAAAGCTCCAGGGCGTATACTTCGCATTCGAAACGACGTTCGGCGGGTACTTCGTGCGTTGCGCCTGGCCAACAAGCACATCTCGCGGCGGCTTAACCACAGCCTCTGTATTCCTCCCTCCAACAACACCACCAGACCCAAACAATGCACTCGGCTTAAGCCACCCTAGTCTCGATCTCCGCTGCGGTGTCCGTCCGCCATCTGCGAGAGAGCGTACGGAGCTCCGGCGATCAAGCAGCGGTGCGTCGTCGTCGGTATATGGTCGAGAACTCGCATGCGATGGTCGGATTCCCTCCTCGTCACGGTTATCGAGTAAGCCAGCCGTATCTTCCTCCCCATGTTCCCTGGACATGCTCCGCTTCCATAGTCGGCGATTTCCAGCGCCCACGCGCAGGCTCCGTAGAGCTATACCCGGGCCATGGCTCCTTTGCTGCTGCGGCGATGATTGCTCCTCCCTTGATATTCGTGAGTTGTTGTATGTCGATGTCGGGTCCAGCTCCTCCAGGTCAAGGTCGTCGTCAGAGTCGATACTGGCACGCTCGTGAGCGCGTAGGTATTCGGAGGATGAAGGCATGGTGTTTTGAGATTGTCGGCTCGTTAAGAAGACCAAATCAAAATTGATTCCCGGTGCACGAGGAGCTAATGGTTGGCTCCAGTACCGATAAGCAAGTTGTCATGTCCTGGCTGAATGTTTTATGCTGCGCTGCTTCCAGGGTGTCCCGACGGGACCATCGTTCAACGGCGTCGTATTCGTATGGTGTGAAAGGAGTAAGGTATGTGGAAATTCGCACAGCGGATATTCCCCCTGACAACTCAATTAGCCAAACTCAGGTCAGGTCGCTTGCAGAATGTAGGGGTTGTCGTAAAAGTACACATAGACGTCTGGGGCAAGTAATCTCGCGGCCTATTCTCCGTCAAGTTGTAATGCGCGGCCACCGGAGCACCAGTCACATGACAGCTGTCTTCACAATGTGATTTGTCCCCTTGTGTTTCAGGCCTTTTTGAAGGCTCCAGCGATTGTAGTACGGTGTCCCCATAGTGAGATTGAATCAGTGATATCTAAAGTGCTCGTGCTCAGTGATTTTCTTGTCGATCGCTCATTGTTGTCGTTAAAATGTATAGAAATTGTGTCATGTTCATCCTGCGGTTGATCGCCGTTGCGGAAGTATATATTCCTTTTGTTGGTGCAGGTAAAGGCCCAACATTGCTCAATTTGACAATACAAGAAACAAAATGAAACCCTTTGAGATAATGTCTACTAGAGATACCAGATAGATGAAGTTTAATGAAATAATCCTATTAGATGTTGGTAACTATCAGGCCCTGTGCCCCCTACTAGCCAAACAATGATGACTTGTGCCCCTAACACTTGTCCAGGGTGTTAGTCTTCTAAACAATTGCCTCGAACGTAGGCAGTGAGGGAAGCGGAGACTTGAAGCTGAAGAGCATTCTATTGCTATTATGTTGGCTTGACTTGATAGGCCTGAGGCCCGATTTCTAAAACAAAACACCTTCAAGCAGCCAACAAGTCTTAAGAAGCACCGACAACGTCGAACAAGCCTGATAAAAACACAAAAAGTAAATCAGACAGCAGAATCCGGTATCAACGCTGGAAACACGAAGCAGTACAGTTCGAAGGAGCAGCCAGTGGACCCGGATACTGAGCGATAAAATAGCACAAACGCCTCCCAGAAGAACAATAGAACACACGGCTGAAATGCTGACATCGAGGTAATAGACAAATGAAGCTTCCTGCACGGCCTGTTTTGGTGCGTGGCCAGTATGACACTGTATCATAGAACAGCGACAGCGAAAATGTCGACCCGCGAGTTTATTATTGTACCATAGCACGCCAGCACACCATGATCAAGCTGTTCCAACAATCAAGAGCGAGTATCGTATATAGGTCGAAAGATCACCGAAGTAACGGACGGGCGACTACCTCAGCCTTCCCGACCCAGGACTCATCCCAACCGGCTTCCTCACACTCGGATCTCCAAGTTGCCCAGGACTAGGCGACCGTCCCCCCTGCAACCTAGCCCTCAAGCGATCCTGCGCAGACGAGGCCCTCTCCAACGGCGAAGAAGAAACACTAACCCCCGACTGACTTGACCCCGTCCTACCAGGCAGCGGCCTTGCCCCAGCAGGATGCGCCCCCAACGAAGGACTAGGCGAATGCTGACTCGGCAACGAAGTAGCACTAGGGGCAGACCCCGGGTGTCCGCGCCCCCTTCGCAAACTCGCAGTCTGCGACTGTGGTGGTCCGCCCGCGCCGCTGCTGCCCGAGTCACCCCACAGGTCGCCGAGTCCACCCCGCCCGGAGGAAGACGACACTGAGCCCGGCGCGGCGTTGGAAGTTGCGATTTGGCGCGCTGGAGCGGAGTTGCGTTCTTTCGGGTCGGGGGGGAGCCATTGTGGGAAGCGCCGGCCTTTTTCGATGTAGTATGCGCGGAGGGCGTTGGAGATGTGCGAGCAGTCTTCGTTGTCTGGGTCGTCTGCTTCGTCGGATATTATGGCGCGGCGGAGGGAGTTTAGGCGTGTGCCTAGGTTGGAGATTGCGGAGGAGGATGTTAGAGAGGAGAAGTAGGACGACATCCTGGCGTTGGGTTCTGGAAAAGGTGTTTGGGGTAGGTTATGAGGAAGAAGAGAGTTGTCTTGTCTCGAGTCTATGGCGGAGTTACTATGGGGTGTTTCAGGCGGCGCACGTGATCGCCGTTGATAGCCGTTGGGTAGCATTCGAGAGAATAAAGAATAATATCAAGTAGTTTTGTGAGAATGCTGGCATTAATGAAAATTATGTACCATGTTCAGCGCAGCAAATGCAGGCGTGTAGCTATGTATATGCAACTGCTAGGTATAACATGCCCAAGCGCGACAGCAAAGATCAACAAGAAACCCAATAACGCCTAACAGCTATATCAAATGGAAAGACCGTAACGTCTTGCTTTTTATGAACCGTGACCATTCCAACAACGATCGCATTACCGACTGGACTGCACTAAGCAAGGATGTTCTCCTTTCCAGCACCCTCAGTCTCGTACTCGATCTCAACCTTGGGACCCTTCTTCCGCGGCTTGGGCGGAGGAGCAGTAAACTTCCTCTTCGAACCAGGCTTGGGCTTCTTCTGGTCTTCGTCATCTTCTTCAGATGCACTCTCATCATCGCTGTCTTCCTCTTCATCAGAGTAGTCACTCGAGTCGGCCGACTCGCCACCAAGCCAATCCTCCAGATCTTCCAGGTCCTCATCCTCATCAATATCACTAACATACTCCACCTCCCCAACACCCTCCTCTTCCTCCTCTTCCTCCTCAAGCTCCCCATCATCCAAATTTTCATCGCGCTCACCCTCTCCAGTCCTCTCCAACCCACGAAGAACCTTCTTCCAAATACCCTCCTCAACATTCAGTGGCCGATCACCATAAGCACCACTCCGTAGACGCTCAATCAACTCCCTCTCAATCGCCCTCTCAACCTTCGCCGCGCTCTCAGCCTTACGCTCCCTCGTCTCCTCCCTCCTGCGAATCTTAGGCGCCAACTTCGGCACAACCCGCTCACCAAGTCGCTCCTCCTCCGCCGCAAGTTTCTTCATCCGAATTGCCACCTGCGTCAGCCGCGTAAGACGCTGCTTGCACTTGTGGATCAGGAACTTCGGCCAGTAGATGAGCCGGCTGTCAACCTGCTCAAGAGCCTTCGCGTAGTTCGAGGATAGGCGCACCCGCTCCCATAGTTTGCTGGGCATGTGGGCGCGCTCAATGGTCTTCATGTAGAGGTACATGGCACCGGACTCGGGGTCGGAGCGGATTGTGGCGTAGCGGGAGTTTGCCAGCGGGCAGGATTGCCGGTTGCAGAGACCTGTGACGTTATATTCATTTCGGCAGAAGTTTTGGCCCTTTGTTGTTCTAAGCAACAGAAAATAATGTTAGAATTTTGATTTCCAAGTTGGTTTCTTGCGAAGGGTGTGGCGGTATGGTATGCCGCGAAAGAATTGCCTTCCTTGGGGAAAAGTCACATACTTTAACTTATAAGAGCAGAATTGCTGGTTGATAACCTGCCAGACAATCTCGTCGGAAGACATCTTGTCGGGTGTTTACCACAACGGGTCCGGCGACAGTGAAGAGCGGAGTTGAGGTTTTGATAAGTCTCTGCGGAGGTGTTGCAGCTTGTTCTGCGAAAGAGAAAAAAATGTTCGGACCATCTAGCACGTGACCAGTACTTATCGATAAGAGGAATTCTGGGCCCCACGATTGGCCCGGAAACCACAGACCGGATGGGACCTGCCATGCAACAGGAACCACCTAGTAATTTCTCTGGTAGGCATTTTTGCCATCTATAGGTAGCTGGTAGTTCTGCTTATGCTCGTTCCGTTCATTAACATCTATTGTAAATGCTCATCATACGCATGAAATACCGTACATTAAGCGCCCTCCATTTGCAGCATGCCATCCCACTCCGTCCCATTAGGCCATGGCCCTGCGAGTTCTTCCTCAGTCATTCCATTCAGCAGCTCGTCCCCAGCATAACCCCACCCCATGGCTTCAAGTTCACGAACAAAGAAGTCCCGCTCTTCATCCATGATCGTGGCACCTTCAGTATCGCCGCCCATAACGTGCTTATACTGACGCAGGTGCCACCAGTGCGTAAGGCCACGGAGTGCCTGCTCAAGAGGCAAGGCCTCTTCAACCTCGGCGTCGATGTCAGATCCAGCTAGCCAGTCATCACGGAGCTCGGGGCGGCAGTAGAGGTATATAGCTGTAATCACGCGCATATTACCTTGACGCCACTTACGGCCGCAGTAGGGAACTTGCGATTTGAAGAGTTTGAGTGTGTAGAAGCGGAGATTGGGATCAGGGATTTTGAGTCCTTTGCGGAGAATCGTGCTGGATTTGTATTGCACGAGAAGGAGGCAGCGATGAGCCTTGTCGCGGGTGATTTTCTGCATGATGTGGAGGTAGTTGATGGCGGAGAAGAAATTGCGGAATGAGAAGTTTGTGATGGGCTCGCTGGGTGGTGGCGCTGTAGGGTACCCTAGCTCGTCGACCTCGGGGCGATGAGCGCCTTCGACGAGGCCTTGCCCAGATTCGTCGACGCTGTCGGCTCGGGGTATCTCTGTTCTGTGTCGGGCAATAGGAGGCGGGACCGCATCGTCCTCGCTATCAGAGGCAGGGACAACGTCCGGCGGTTGCTCTGAGTGCAGGTGACAAAAGTGGAAGAACCTATAAGCAGTTAGTCATTGTACAAAGGAAGTTTTGCAAGAAATTACATACCCTAGTTCCTGACGGTCCGTTCGCTGTGCCACCGCCTGGTCGATTTCCTGATGCGCGAACATCTTGAGAATTAATGGCAGGTAGTTTGAATCGAGCAAGAGCTGTGTCATGTACTCAAACTTCAAGATGTCTATTGATCATGAGTATCCATGTCAAATGCAAAGCATTGCCACCGTGACTTACGTGATCTCTTGAACCACTTGACCAGGAGGAGAAGGGACCCAGAGATAGCCTTTCCTGTGATCTCGCGCAAGCGGACATTGTCAAGCTCGTCGATTGTGGCATCACAGTTCAGATCTTCAGGGTCATTGTTGAAGCTGGTTGGGGCTCCGTTTACCGCATTGAAGCTCTCGCTAAAAGTTGTCAGCGTTCTGCACTTCTTGACAGGCACGAAACTACTCACCTTCCACCTGACCCGTTCTGTCCATTGCCCTGACTGTTGACAAGAGCGCTCACGTTCGTCAAGACTATCTTCAAGAAGACGATGACAATCGACTGGAGATGGACCAGCGCTTGTGTCTATAGTAGGCGTTAGAGTCGCTCCCAGAGAAGTGACAAGGCACACTTACATAGAAAGCCTCAACAGCATCCAACCGTTTCTGGATCTCATCATTATCAGTTTCCCTCTTCTTCTCGGGTTCAGCCTTGGATGGTTGCGGGTCTAGAGAAAAATCATCAATCTTCTCCGCCAAATCGTCGTCAATACCCAGTGCCCCAGCAGCTGGACCATCCGCATGCCAACCGCGATCATACTTCATGAACTGTTCGCGCTCCTCCCACATCTGTCTCATTGCCCGTGTCATCTTGACATGAGTTGAGAATAGCTTTCCAGCTTCGATAACAGATGCTGGGACGTCGCTGCCATCCCACTTCTTCCCCACGAGCACATCTTGCATCTCAGTTGTGCCCTTTCCTCCGAGCGCATTACTGGTGTTATCCAGCGGTGGGTACATGAACGGGAAGTTCTGGTTTGTTTGATAATTTTGCTTCTTTGCTGCTTTACCGCCTGGCCCAATTGGGGATGGCGGAGGCGATGGAGCTGGTGTTGCGATGTGAACTGACTGTTGCAGGATGGAGCCGTTACCACCTGCTACAGATGGTCCGACACCAGAAAAGAGGCCGTTTGAGGCATATGTTCTGTTGGTGTGTTGAGGTAGAGGGGGTAGTATTGAGTTGTTTTCTAGTTCTAGGGGGATGACGGGTGGAGGCGGGTTGTATGCAGGGTATTTAGATGTGATCTCTTGCCGGAAACTGTGGTAGTCGAGAGGAGACGCGGTAAGGAAAGGAGTCCTCCTGTTGGGGTCATTCTTCCCACCTTCAAATGGTGGTTCCATTGCCTCTTTGGCTTGCTTCAGACTGTCACTACCTCCGAAGATGAGGAGTATACATTTCCAGAACAAGAGTATGATCCTTGTGAGGGGTACATTGGAAGAGTCATCCCAACGCAAGCGAGCAATGATCTCAATTAGGAACACCATCAAGTCTGGTTCCAATGCCACAATGGCATCCTTCAAGGGTGCATCCTTGGGATCCTGTGCTTCTTGCTTGCGCGCAACTTCCACTACCAAGTAGAAGGCCGTCAAAATTAGGTTCGCCTCTTTTTCTGCAGCAGCAAGATACGCTGGGTTAGTGTTCTCAGGAGTTGCAATGCTCATTTCAGACGGTGCGGAGACACGAGATTTTTCGAAAGTCCGTAACAAGCACCCATATAACGACGGAATTCCTGAGCTTTCGTGGACCATTTTTGCGTTGTCCTCGATCCAACGCAGCTGCAAAGATCTTGCCTTGGCCTTTTCCGTACCAGGCGTAGGTGACCCTGACGAGAGTTCCGGCGTGCTCTTGCCCGCAGTCGTGCCCCAGACTCCCGTGAGAACATAACACACAGACTCCAGAGCCTCGATTCGGACCGTGATCTCACTGTCCTGTAGGTTATCAAGTACCTCAGTCAGGAAAGCCTTCTGCGCTGTCTCAGGAGCATCAACCCAAGATGTCTGAGGCCAGAGAGAAGATTGATTCGAACAGAAAGACCCCCACGTCCGCTCAAAAGAAGACTTTATACCAAGGAGCATAGCCCGATCAAACTCGCTATACTGGAACCACTCCTCAATCTCCTCATGGAACGGCTGAGCATCCGCATACTCAAAGGCATAAGCAGGCTGCTCAGACCTCGGCATCTCCTGCACCAGTTGCCGTAGCTGGGCTAAACTCAGCGAATCCGTGCCCGTCGGTGATTCCAGGTTCTGCTGAACTGGTGCTGGCGGTGGAGGCTGGCGTGGAGGTGGAGGAGCAGCAGAGTTCCGAAGCAGCTCTGGACGTCTAGGAATAGTCGATGCCACATTCTCTGGTTGAGGCGGTGCCTCGCCTTTTGGCCCTTCATTGCTGGAGCTCTGTGCTGCTTGCTCCTGTCGAATACCTTCCGCTACTTCTTCCATCATTTGGTCGTCTGGGACGGCGCTAATGTCCGTTCCTGTTTGGTCCACTTCGTCGGCCTTGACGATGTGGTGCTCCTCAATGGGAGTGTCCACATCAGCTGGTTTCTCATCCATGATGGAGACGGTATGTTCTGGAGGCCGATAACAGATAATAGGACTGGCCACAAATATCGACAAGAATGAAAGTGAAGAGAGTATCGAGAAGTCAAGAGAGTGCCCCGAGGTATGTATTAGCTAGGGCACATCCGCTGTAACATATCAATCGGCCAAAAACAAAGAATACATGGCGGTGATTGACCTCGAGCTTGGAGCCAGGAACGAAGCCTTCCCCGGCCTGAATCTTGTGGATCGACGGCCGAGACTCTACCACGTGACTTAAGCATGATTACTAAGACAGTGAGCCACCTTCTTAATTGGGAACTATATACGCGGCCTGGCCAGGAACCATGGCTTGCTGCTGCAACGATGATAGAAACCAATATTTGCTCAAGTCGCGGATATCATCATGAGACTTTCTGTTAAATTATCTAGATCTTGAATGCTCGTTACTACCCAAAATGCACAACCCCATCCCCACTTAATCCCCGCGCCAAAAACCCCTCAGCATCAAACACTCTCTTCTCCTGTACAATTTCCTTCAGTACCTCAAAATCCCAGCACCGTCTCTGGAAACCACTCCCCAGAAACCCATGTTCTGAGTCCACTGCTGGCTCAAGAGTGCTATCTGCCGAACAGACCAGGGTCTGAGCTAGGTAATCCAAGCAGTGCGCGACGTGGACAGTGCGGTTGCGGTTGAAGTCAAAACGTTCTTCTCGGTCTGAATCAGAGTAATACGCACGACGGAGGAGGTAAAGGCAGTGGAGTTGATGGAAGATCGTTGGAATGACGATGTTCGAGGATAACCGGGAATCTTCTGAGACTTTTGTGGTGGGCTGATGGCGGAAGTAGCCTAGGCCGTCTGTTCCCCCAATGGTTTCGTTAGTACCTATCTCTTTATGAAGAACTGGCTCAGGTAAAAAGAGTGGGCATACTCGGTATTAACGCATCCCATACAGGCTCCGATATATTTCCAGCTCCTGGACCCTGCGGCGGTTGCTTCGAGAAGGGCGAATCGTGGATAATCTCCCCTGCTACGCGAGGAAGAGGAAGATAAGGCGCTATACCATCCAGAACCACCTCTTGGATAGCAAAATCATTCTCAAAGCTATTGGGATTGGTATAGAGTGTGACGAGAATCCCCGTCGTGAAAGCAGCTGCTAGCGCCAGCACAAAGCCCAGCACGTATAACGTGTTGACGCATCTCGTAAAAGGCCTCCCATGACTGGAGTGAGGATGAGTATCTCGATATCCCCGAGGCGGCTCCTCGTAGGAGTCTTGTGATGGCTGGTAGAGGACCTCATAGTCTTGCTCTTTAGGTCGTCTAAGAAGGCCTAGCATGATGTATGTCCCAAGGGCCGTGAGCGAGTTGAGATGAGCTGAGTTGAGCCTGAACTGAAGCAGTATAGACCTACAGGTAAGCACCAACTTCCCTAAAGCTCCATAGCATAAGCGTTGATTTCGGAACAGAGAGCTGCAGAACTCTCGGCTTTGTAATGGCCCCCTCAAACCTACCGTAGGTTAGGTAGGTAGCTGAGGGGCTCGCTGATCCGCTGGTCTCAATTGCTACATCCTAGTCCAGCCAGTCCATAGAGCCATCCATGTCCAACGCAGTCATATTTCGCCCGGCGCCTATTCAAATCACCAATCTATCCAGGGTCCCGTCTCAAGTCCTACCTTCGAACCGGCTATATTCCGATTTGCGCCGACGCTAGTAAACAAGGTGCATGGAGCTTGAGAATATGTACATGGCCCCCGTAAGCCGCATATACCCTCGAGCATACCCATGTCGAGAGCCGATCCCAGTCCGATTGGGCGCTGCCGCAGCTTTGAGCTCTTGCGCCTTTGCCCAGGAATAACCGCCTTGCTACCATAGTTGCTGTATGCAAGATGCCTGGAATGGATTGGTTTGAAGGCGACGTCGGACACCGACCTGCAAGTATGGAGAGCATTTATTCGTAAACTTAAGCAGATCCTTGTTAGAAACATGATTAGGCGTCCGAAAGCTGCAGACGAAAGAATCCGGGAGGACTATCCGATACTCTGGCCCCAAGCCCCCAACCTGCTCTTTACGTCTCACGGAAATCTCGGCGCTGATAGATGACGGAGAGTAAGCGAGACGAAGACGAGCATGAAGAAGAAGAAAAGAAAGCTGAAGGGGTGGGAGGCTGAGTCTTGCAGGGTGGATGATCGGAGTCTTTAAAGCGCCACGGCGGCGATCATATGTTCATCCTTTTCTGCTCTGCTTTATCCTAGCTCTCTCCTACGACCAAATTATACTCTACAGTCTCACTTCTATTGACTCAAAACTACTGCCCCGAGAACTACCACAATGCGTGCTGTCTTCCTCATCGCGGCGTTCTTTGCTACGGCCTTGGCTTTGCCTACGTCTGGAGGTGAGCGTGAGTTTCTTTGTGATCTGGATTGTGCTGACGTTCGTACCTAACCTCCGAAGATGCTCTCGCCATTACCAGAGACATCAAGTTTACTAGGGACGTCGAGAGTGTTGAAGAAGATGAATCTTCCGAGGAGGATGATCTGGATGGAGTCGTTGTTGCTGATGGCTTCTAAGACTTATGTTGCTAGCTGAGCTATGTGTTGAAACGGATCAAGATATGGTTTTCATGTATCTATGTAACTGCAACTGAAAGTGAAAAGTCAAACCGAAAGCCCTCGCTTGATCATGAGTACAGTACAATCTCCCCGCTGAATATCTTACTACCTACTATGCCCCCTCAGTCTCAGCCACCGCAACATTCTCCCCCGGCAAACCCACCAAAACCTCCTCCTCAGGAACATAACTATCATCAACAACATACCCACTCCCCTCCGGACAATGTTTGAACCGCTCAATCACCGGCAACCCGTCATCCCCATCTATCGGTCTCTTATAACAAGCCGTATGCCTCTTCGCCCACTTCTCAAGCGCACCCCAATCCCGGCACTGTCTATACTGCCCGATCCCCGTAACAACTTCCTTCCGCCGCTCCGTCGCCCGTGGCGTATCATCTGCGTCACAAAGAATCTGGCGTCTCAGTGCATCCATACAGTGCGATATATGGTGCCAGGAGCGGGACTGGGTTCTGTTGCTTCGAAACTCGGAGAGCGAAATGTGGATTATTTTCAGGCAGTGTAGGTTGTGGTAGCCGTGGAGGATGTAGATCCCTTTACTCGTGTCCCAGGGGAAGCGTTGCGCTGTGCGGAGGTTACGCGATTCTGCGTAGGAGTCTGAGAGTGCGATGACGCCGGCGTCGATGTTTATGGCTTGCCAGAGGGGGTCGGAGACGGATGTGTTTGGGGAGGCGTACTCTGTTAGGAGGACGTAGGGGGTTGTTATGTTGCGGGTTAAGTTTGCGAAAGGGGACGGGGTGTTGTTGGGTGAGTCGGTTGATTGTTCTGTTATTAGAATTGGGCAAGTGCGTGTCTTCAGTGCTCGGATTTTGAAGGCGAGGCCGAGGTTGATGATGTTGAGGATTAGGGAGGTAGCGAGGATGAGCAGGACGGTACACCAGAAGCGCTTGGAGGGCGCTTGGTGGTTGAATGGTATGAATGGCCTGCTTTGGGGGTCTGAATCGTTGCTGGTTTGATCGTCGTCTGGGACATCGATATTTTCTTTCTCGAACTTCATCTTGAAGGCTTGAAGGTACGAGTGGAATAGAAAGATGAAGGAGAATGAAAGGTGAAAGTAAGATCATTCGAAAAGACCAAGTCAGTAAGTCCGGATTTACATTGGCTGCGACTATTCTTAGGAGTAAGTAGACATCAAGACAACTCTCGAGCTTCGTTTGTCGATACCCGTCAATGCAGTCCCCCAGGCTTAAGCTTCAAACGGACTCTTTTGGGCGTTATCTTCCCACCGTCAACCTCGACATATTCCCCACTACAATCGGAGCAGATTATAGCTAATACCCTGGTGAGCAAAGAATCATATGCATTTCAATGCAAGGTATACTCGGCAACAAGAAGGAAAAAAATGTTACGCTACCAGGGATCCCTCTCACAATCCCCGCTGCTTACTCGACAGTCTCGCCTCGGAGCGATTGCGACCAAGACCTGTAAGCTGCATGGCCATGATCCAGTGACACAGTGCATTTTATGTACGACGCTCAACTGATCGTCACAGTCTATTCACTCAGTCGTGTCCCACGCTGGGATATCAGCTCTTCCTCGTTACTCCGAGTCCTGAGCGCTCAGGCTGACATGCGTCAAGGATTGGATGGAACTGGAATCTCACGCAACGTGTTTGTGCTCGTGTTCGCCGTCATTCATATTACTGTGGCCTTGTCTGCAGCTCTCTATCTGATGCGAGTTTATTCATCTCGCGTGGGCGGAGAGCTTGATTGTGGACAGTAGTGACTGATCATGGCATATCATCGGGCGCTCCCTCATGTCAATGACCGTCCTGGTCTCATTGTTATGACAGCTTTTTTCTTCCTGACGTCAATTTTGGCAATGGCTTTGCGGTTGTATTCGAGGAAATTATCCAGATTAAGCCTTGGAGCGGATGACTGGTTTGCCTTGATTTCTTTCGTAAGTCAACCTCGATCTGCGCCCTATGTTGAAAAGCAACTAGGCTAACAAACATCTAGGTTCTCGTTCTTGGGCTCAATGGGACATTCTTAGGCGGCGTCATTCAAGGCCCGATCACCGGCCACTCTGTCGTTGAGAACGGCTGGCCAGTCCATAGCGCTTTGGAAGTCCTGGCTCAGAAGTACAAGTATGCGTTCCAGACGATCGAGAAGATCGCATTCGGAACAATCAAGATATCTATCTTGTTTCTGTGGAAGCGCATTTTTGGTCCTACCCGCCTGTTCAGAATGATCTGCTGGGTAATGATCGGTGTTGTGACCGCGTGGAGCATCACGTTTTTCTTCGCTACTTTATTCCAGTGTGGAACGAACTGGTCGTGGAATTGGGCGCCTATCGGATTTTTCTTGACTGAGTGTATAGACACACTGAATATGCTCACGGTCTTCACGGCGACGGATCTGCTGACGGACTTTATCATCATGTTTATGCCTGTACCGATCATTTGGCGGTTGAAGATGCCGACGGCAAAAAAGATTGGAGTGACGAGTTTGTTCATGGTGGGAATATTGTATGTTTCGCGCAGACGTACGTCAAACATGGAGATTCGTATGCTAACTTGCATAGCACCATCGGCGCAGGCGTAGCGCGGACGTACATCTACCTTGTGACCTCTTACGACAAAGAGCACAACCTCGACTTCATCGCCGACTTCACGCTGTTTATCCTGTGGTCTGAGATTGAAGTCAACGTGGCCATGGTTGTTTGCTGTATGCCGGTCTTCGCACCGGTCGTTGGTCGATGTCGCGATCTCCTCTACAGTCGCATTGGGAAGTCCCGAGGCAGCACTATGAAGTTCTCAGAAGACATGACAGACAAGAAAGACACATCAAAGAAGTATCTCATAAGCACTTCGACTGACTCCCAAAACTACTCTCAAAACCACGACCACGACACGTTCGAAGCTGACGGGCCATGGAAGGGCGGTGCTCAAACGCTGTGCAATGTCAGTCGCACTCGCAGTCGAACTGGTGACATGGGTGACGTCGAAGCTGGGTCAGCTCGTGATGGGGGAATCCTTGTTCGAACAGAAATAGTCTCCGGCTTTTCCGCGACGGGCCCGTTGGACAAAGCCAACGGCAACTCTGGTCCATAGAGCAATTGCGACCCTTGTCTGGAGGTTGGACACAAGGCTATGGTAAGCGTGTGGTAGTTGGTCGAGTAGAGAGAGAGCAGTCCGAATTCATGTAAATAAGCACAAGGACCGAATGATCATCGTGGCTCTTGACCAGTCTGTTCCAATCCTCATGTAACACCGCATTACTGCAAACGGTCCAGGGCGAGGCTGGTCTGGCTATCCGGGGTATGCCGGTTGGGTGTTTGTGCCTATCTCAGCGTACAACCACTGATTAGCACACCTTATTGAACCATAATAAATCCTAGATTGTCTGGGTCACTTACAGAGTTCGTGAATCTAATTAAAGATAGTTCGGTGCGAGTTCGGTTTGAAGTGCAGGTCGATGGGCCACGACGAGTGCAGGGATGTGGAAGATACGCTCCGAGGACCGAGAAAGTGACAGGTGCAGTGGAGGGTAACACAGTACAGTAAGCCACCGTTGCTGAGATGAGAGATCTGCAGTAAGATCTCAGGTTGAGTGGCAGGTAGGTGGTAGGTAGCGTCTGCTCGGACAAAGAACCAGGTGACAGAAATTAATCTTCCCAACGGCCACACCTTAACTCTCTCTCACCCAAACACTTCTCGCCACAACAACTCTTAGCATCATCAAGCAACTTCCAAGAGTCAGAAGGCACGAAATTTAAACACCAGCGTCCT
Source organism: Aspergillus stella-maris (assembly GCF_047715825.1). NCBI lineage: Eukaryota > Fungi > Ascomycota > Eurotiomycetes > Eurotiales > Aspergillaceae > Aspergillus > Aspergillus stella-maris. The sequence continues at coordinate 353,083 of NW_027396808.1, read as the reverse complement.
AACGGACTTCAGCTCACCACAATGGCGAACCGCCTCCTCATAACCTTCATAGCCATTCAAGCAGCCCTCATTGCAGTCTACTTCCTGCAACCACTAACCGACTTCTTCAACCCCCACACCCCAACAGTCATCGATACAAGGCGAGAGATCACATACATCGGTAGCCTTGGATCTCCAAAAGTCGAACATTTCCAAAACATCTTCTACGCAGAAGAACCTACAGGCCCTCGCCGGTTCGCCCCGCCTGTGCCGACGAGTCCGGAAAAAGGTTCCGTGATCGATGCCACGAGGGAAGGAGCTTGGTGTCCACAAGCGACGGGGGACATTCTGCCCTTCACCAGTCGAATTACAAATATCAGTGAGAACTGTCTGAGCTTAAGGATTGCGAGGCCTAGGGGTCTTAATGGGTCGGAGCGTCTGCCGGTTGTGGTTTACATTCATGGAGGTCTGTCGTGCCTTCAATTCATCTAGATAAATGAAATGACGAAGTACTGATTCACGATAATAGGCGGCCATGCTTTGGGCTCGGCTTCCGATATTTTGTACCATCCTAATGGACTGATTGAGAAGTCTGTTGCCGATGGACGACCGCTGATATATGCTGGCATCAATTACCGTCTTGGCTGTATGTTCTTTCCTTCTGTCCAGAAACGACAGCTGCTAATGTGATTTAGTCTTTGGATTTGCAACTAGCAAAGCTCTGCTTGAGAGGAAGGAAACCAATGCAGGACTTCGGGATCAGCGTGCCGCATTGGAGTGTAGGTCTATACACAGAGGTTGATAACCACGGGCAAGACTGAACATATGGACTACAGGGATTCGTGACAACATCGAGGCTTTTGGCGGGGACCCTAATAGAGGTGCACTTCTCAACACTTTGTAAGTGTTCAATTGCTGATTACATTCCATAGTAACCGCCGTCGGACAAAGCGTTGGCGCCAGTGACATCGGCCTTCATCTGACAGCCTTTGGCGGAGAAAAGGGAGTGCCATTCCAGCAAGCCATGTAGGAGACCTCGACCGCAGACCGTTGTATACTATTAACAAACACAGGCTGATGTCCGGCGGTCCAGGCCTAAACTTCAACAGCGACTCCTCTCTGGTGTCAGAAAACACAGCCTCTATAGCCCGCGAAGTCGGCTGCATGAAATCCTCAGATGGACAAGATGCAAACACCCTCTCCTGCCTCCGCCACCAAGCTTTTGAATACCTCACGAACCGCTCCGTATCATCTATGCGCGCCGCCCGACCTCCCTTTGGCGAGGGCTTCTTCTACCCAACAATCGACAACGATTACCTCCCAGCGCGCCCCTCAACTCTAACCCGGTCCGGCAAATTCGTGAAGGGAATCCCACTCATCGGATCGTGGACGACAAACGACGGAGCCTGGTATGCCCCACCAACAACAGCAACCGACGAAGACGTCCTCTCAAGTTTCGGGTTGTGGCTGCATGGTCTGACAGACAGAGTTAAGCAAGGTCTACTAGACCTCTACCCGGTGTCTGACTTTGAACACATGGTTCGCTCAAACTACGACGGCCCTATAAGTCCACAGTACTACCGAGCCGCGCAAATAAGCAAGGACATCTGGTTCACCTGCCCAGTGATCGACTTTACATGGAACTATGTATCGCACGGCGGAGTCGATGTCTCTCAAGTCCGGCTGTACGAACACAATGCAACGCGGTACACCCCCGCCTTTAGGGCCATGGGCGTCCCAATGTGGCGCGTCGCGCACCTCAGCGACATCCCCTACCTCTTCAACCAGAAGTCCGTTGGCGGCGGGTGCGACAACTCGCGTGGACAGTTGAAGCTGGGCACGGGCTTCGTATCGAAGGTGATTCGGTTCGCGTACGGCGAGCTAGGTAAAGATGAAAACCACGAATGGCCTGCTGCATATGGGAAGAACGTAGACTGGGCTCTGCAATCGGGTGGAGAGACCATGCCTGGTGAGATGACGGTTCAGGTCTTTGGCGGGCCGTATGGGGAGATGGGCGCCGGGGCTGTGAAGGTGCCGAGAGCATTGCGTGAAGATATGGGCGAGGCAGAGAAGGCGCTGTATTGGGAGAAGATATTTGAGAGGTGTGGATTTATCAATGAGATGCGGTTTAGGGAGGAGGCGGGTGTTTAGGGAGGGTTCAGTCACTCAACGTAGCCTTGGAGGCTGATATAATAAAATGAATATTGAATATCAAACACACAGTTATGCGAACACTATACTCGCCACCCACCTCAAAGATATAGATCAGGAAGGCAAACAGAAGGGTATCAAGCCGGCTAACCGCTAATCCTACTATAATGACCAAAAACATCGTCAGTCATCCTTCTCCGACGAACCTCTCCCCCCTCTCCTACCCGCCCTCTCACTCCTCCTGACCCTCTGCCTTGCCTCAAACCTCACCCATCCGGCCTCAGCAAGATCTTCACTTACCACCAAGTCCCTAATCCTCAGAAATCTCGCCAGTGAGTGATCAAGCGCCCACTCGATAAATCCATAGCTCCTCAACATCCCCGTGAACACGAACCAGATACACGCAAAGATCACGCCGACTGCGCATCCGGCTAGGACCTGGCGCGTTGTATGGTAGGTAAGATAGATCCTGCTAACAGCGACAGCCGTCGCACCGATGGAGATCACTACCGAGGCAAAAATCCGGAAAAGAGGTGAGTTGCCGTGGTCGGGCGAGTGCCGGAAGAGAAGGAACAGCCCCATATAAACAGCAAAGAATCCCACGAATTGCGCGTGCGAGGAGGGCATGCCGTAGCCCTTGCCGAACATCTCTATTCCACACAACAAATAAGCGTCAGTTCCAATTCGCTCCACACTGGGTATGTATTTGGTGGTAGCTCACGCTTCGGCCTCTCCTCCTTGATAATCCGCTTAAGCGCAAAGTTCAGCGCCTCGCAGGCCATTTGCCCGGCGAACATGAGAAAGACTTCTACCTCGCGCGAGGCCCAGACGAGGGTCACGTAGACGACGCAGAGGGCTTGTGGGACGAGGGCGAGCCATGCTGAGAAGAAGGAGACGGGGTCTTCGGGGTTCTGTATTGGGTTGGAGATGGTTAGTCTTCCCCGCATGCTTTCGGGGTGTGGAGGACTCGAGCTTGAGCTTAAACTTACGTAGTGGACGTGGGTTAGGGATAAGGATGCGAGGGGGCGTTCTTCCCCCATGTTGGCAGGGTGAGGCTACCGCATAAGGAGTCAAGCCTCTAAAGATGGTATTTGACGGGACTGGATGAGCAGCGATATCGTCACTCTGTCAAGCTCCGGCCTCCGATTGATTGATAAGGATGGCCGGAGGGTTTGTCCGCGCCGAAGGTAGGTATGCCGCTTTAACGATAATCCAGCTAAAGCGGCGGCAGAAAGGAGGGGGAGGGGAAACGGGGAATTGGTCGATTGACGATTCAACTGCACGCTGCTGGAAGAAGAAATTATCGGCACAAACGAATGAGAAGATGCGATCTAAATTAAAACAAGCATCCTCAAGTCAGACTTAGACACGATGAAGACCACAAACTGATAGTCCCTGTGTTGTTCTCGACTGGGCACCAAACTGGCACACACACACACACACACACACACACACACACACTGCCTGATACCACCCCACAAACCAGCTCAACAGCTCAACACAATCACTTTCATCTTTCCCTCTCTCTATTTCTCTCCAAGCTCCTTCCTATTCCTTGCCTTCTCACTCTGCGCCGCTACCATTCGTCTAGAGTGCTAGACTATACACCTCCATTTTCTTGGATATCGTCCACGTCTCTCTGGTCCTAAACCATGACGCACTTTCTCCTTCCACGTCTTCCATTCCTCTCTGCTTTAGCGTGCTCGACTTCTTCTCTCCAGCTTACTCTTCAGTATCCCTCTCAGACAATCAATATATCTCGATTAGAAATATCGCTACTTCCCTACTTCCGGTCCTGATCGTCCTAGGCTCCTCCCAGACTGCCTGACCCACCTCTATACTTTTCACGCTATTCGCCTCATCCTTCTCCGCCACCGTAGCGCTGTTTCTAGAAGTATACCATTTCTAGAATATCAGTTCCAGGAACTTTTCTTCTTTTTTTCTCCGGTTCCAACGGCTCTCTCTTCCCCGTTCCGGACCCGAGTGTATGACGGCCTTTTATCGCCCCTTCCATATCCCTCTTGGCTATCGTCTTCCCACAACCCGATAATAGAAGTGGACGAGGGAGGTTAAGACCGCAAAGGAAACATACTCGACAGTTGGGTAAATCTATATCGGAGTCTGCTATGGTTGAATTCATTGCTCATCATTGATCAGCCCACCTCGCCACCCTTACCTTTCGGCCCCAAACTCGGCTCAAGGCTCGCAACACCTGCACTCTCGGACCGGCTCGATAGCTCACATTGCTATCGCGATGGGGTCAGAGGCTCTTCTGGACGATGAGCGGTCTGAAGAGCTTTCGTCCATTGCGGCGATTTATCCCGAAATCAACGTCGACCCTTCCTCTCCGTTCCGAGCTTTCCTGGATATACCGGTAAAACCTACGGCGCCTCTAAACATCTGCTTCTACCAACACCCGGAAGTTGGATTTCCTGCGGTCTTGACACCCCCGACCTCTCTCGACGCCAGCGAAGGAGGCCTCGGCTCCAAGGCGAAGCTAGAAGATGAATCGGCGGCGGATACGGAGAGAGACGTCCACATCCTGAACCACTTACCACCTCTCAGTCTCGAGATCGTGCTTCCAGAAGGATACCCGTCGGAGAAACCCCCCGTGTTCACACTCAGCACAAATCCAAAATGGCTTCCTCTCTGGGCGGTGTCGAAATTATTGGACGATGGCAAGCGTCTTTGGGAAGAAATGGGCCGTTCACTCGTTGTCTTCAGTTACATAGACCACCTGCAACAACTGGCGGAAACGGCGTTCGAGATTGACGAGGGATCTGGTGGAGAGGTACGGCTCTCACGGGAGCTGAAGATTGCTTTGCTGGATTTCAATAGCAAAGCGGAGCGCGAGAAGTTCGAGCAGGAGACTTTCGAATGTGGGATCTGTCTCGAGCCGAAGAAGGGCACTAACTGCCATCGTCTGCTGCTGTGTTCGCATGTCTTTTGCGTTCCCTGTCTGCAGGATTTCTACAACACTTGCATTACCGAGGGTGATGTCGAGAACGTCAAGTGCTTGGCTCCTGACTGTGAGCAAGAGCAAGGGCAAAGATCACAGACAAGAACACGCAAGAAGCGGGATCGAACGCTAAGTCCTTCGGAGTTGTTACAAATACCTCTCGAGCAGGAGACTGTTCAACGTTACGTCCACTTGAAACGCAAGCGGAAGCTGGAAGCTGATAAAACCACTGTGTATTGCCCCCGGCAATGGTGTCAGGGTGCGGCTCGATCAAAGAAGCATCCTAAACCTGTTGACCCTATGGCGGATGACCTAGATGACTCGGATGACGAGGTAGGAGGTCCGGTCTTCGACCCTCTGGGCGACGAGGCTCAATTACCTCCCATGGCGGAACGTTTGTCTATATGTGAAGACTGCAACTACGCTTTCTGCTGTGTCTGCAAGAAAGGATGGCACGGAGAACTTGTACGGTGCTTCCCTCGCCGAGAAGCAGAGCTATCAGCAGAAGAAAAGGCAACAGAAGAATACCTCAAACTATACACATCCGCTTGTCCAACGTGCGATGCACCATGCCAGAAGCAAATGGGCTGCAACCATATGAAATGCTTCAAGTGCGATACCCACTTCTGCTATCTATGCTCCGCTTGGCTTTCGGAGGACAACCCCTACCAGCACTTCAACACCCCCGGCTTCCGTTGCTACATGCGGTTGTGGGATCTTGAAAGCGGCGACGGTATTCAGCCTGAAGGTGCTGAAGCTCTACATCGAGCTCCTCAAGATATACTCTTCGAAAACAACAGCGACGACGGCAGCGACGATGAAGACATGCCGCAATGGGAAATGGAACAAGAAGACATTGTCCCGAGAAATCGCGGGCGGCCGCCCCCTCCAGCACCTGTGCCTCCTCGCGCGAATAATGTTGTCAATGGGCATCGCGCAGCTGGGCGCCCCGCCAATGGTCTCGATGCAGCGGCCAGAGCAGCGGCGGCTGAGCGTCAAGCGCAAGCCCGCGCAATGGCAGAGATTCGAGCCGGCCAGGTCGTTCCCGAGCGAGTTGAACAGGTTCATTTCGGTAATGCGGGCCTCCAGCGTTTCCTGGAGCTTGTCCAGAATGATCGCGAGGATGAATGGGATAGCGACGAATTGGACGATGATTTCTGACCCTCATTAAGTTGGGCATACACGTCTCCCTGATTTATTCTCACCTGCATACCAATCTACTCATTGCATCTAATCGCCTAAACGAAGCGAGGCGAAGCGAGGCGCATTCTTGCACATCCAGCTTATACCATCCACCACACCCACCACTTCAATAAAATTCACGACTTACGATCATATCACGACTATAAACGGCTTTCGGGGCAACCTTTTGTGACATTGTTTAACGGCAGTTATTATACTACTATATGGATACCATCTATCTCTCTTCAATTATCTGTCTTCTCTGCATTTCCATCTTTGGCGTCGACTTTGTCATATTTCCCATTGTGTTCTTAGTTCTTAGTTCTTACCCCTGTACAGGATATCGCAATGCTGTCTTTTGGGATAGGGATTAGTCTTGTCTTGTCTATTCTTGTCTTGTCTGCCTTTCAAATGCAATTCCAATGTACAGCAAACTGCCCTCCACTTTCTGGTTGTTCTTTATTCTGCTTGAAATTTCCACGGCGATTAGTTTTTAATGGAGTGGCACACCGCATTGTCCTGAGAGTTGCAAATCCAACCTTGTACTAATTCCAAATTCACGAAAATCCCCTCCCTTGAATCAAAGGCCAGAAAACCAGCTACTTCCAGCTACACTCAAATAGCAAAGAGCAGTCCGAAGTTTAAATAGGTATCTGACGGTCACACCTTCCCTACCAGAAGCGACAAATTGCAAGGCCACGCCAATAACGGAAGGCGCAATAAAAGAAAATCATACTTAAAGGGAAGGTGCGCTCGTTCTCAGTGCGTTTAGGAAGGAGCAACTACCACTGGTCGCTCCTTCCTTATACGTCAAATCGTTCAAGGAAGGAGCGACCAACTTCCCATCATCCGGATGGGGAAGGAACGATTCTGGCCAGTCTCCGTCGATCCTTCCTATTTTATCGCAATTTAGTCGTATTGGGAAGGCACAACTGGTATCCATATGGAACCTTGATATATTCTAGGAAGGCATGGCCTGCGCCGCTTTGCGCCTTGTCCCATTACGTACATTTTATTGACGCTAGTACAGGTGTTGAAATCACGTAGGTAAGGTATAAGTATGAATGTGATCGAAAGAGAGCATGGGAATGAGACTGGATTGTACTGGCTACTTAGTGCCTATACTCAAAGTCCCTACTAATCCTGTTCGAAGTGTATCACAAGGACCACCGAAAGATACCAATCTGAGGCAAATATCCTCAACGCCAGGTGCAGAAGCAGGTAAAACAAAGCTTTGCCTCCATATCGAGTTATTTTTCGGAGTGAGTTCAAAGAATAAGGTACTCGTCCTCGTCACCACCAGTACCAACTATTCCCCCATGAGAAGAAGCGGTAGTTTCACCATTGGATGAGAAGCTCCATGTATACCAAAACTCATAGCTCATCACCGTATGGTCGATGTACATAAGCAAGAGTCTATACCGGCGCGAGGGGTTCCAGCCGCGCCAGGATTCCTCGGGTGCGTAGGCGCGGGTGGCGCGGGCGTGGTATTCTGGGATGGTGGTCGGGTGGTGTTTTTCTGAGGCGGACGTATATGTATGTGTATGTGGTGAGAGTGGTGAAGCAGGATTGTTGATGTTGGACCTTGTCCCAATGCCGGTGTTCTCATACTGGAAGAGGAGGCTATGGATATCGTTGCCCGTATCATGGTCACCATCGGCACTGGCATTGTCGTCGCCACGTGGGATATAGGGGACATCAGGCGGCACTTCGAAACCCTGCATCGGGGCGACGCTCATACCGAGCAATGGGAGAAGAGGACGCTCGCCGTACTTCTCCTGACTCTCAAAGGGTACGATCCAATCAACGCGAAATGCACGGCCGGTTGTATTAGACTCGGTGAGGGCGATGATTGCGGCGCGGCCTTTTTGCGTGATGCCGACGACGATGCCGTGCTCGGGGATGTACTTCACCATGCAGAGGCGGTCGGAGTTACGGAGAGAGATGATAGGTTGGGTGAACCGTTGGCGGAGGGGTGCGCTGCAGACTACGCTAGCAGACAAGGCGAAGGGATGCGGAATGAGGTGGATGTTTGTGTGAGAGAAGTGGAGAATGGGGAAGTTTGCGGATGGGGGTGCTGAGAGAAGGTTAGTCTACCTGCATAGTTGATTCGTGAGTAGAGAAGTACATACGATTGCAGACTTGGTAGGCCGTGTGTTCATCGTCAGAGGAGTCTTCGCTGTCCCAGTGGACGTCACTGTCCATGTCCTGGTCTTGTGAGATCCGATCACCACCCTCTTCATCATCCGAGTCGTTTGCCATAGCCCCAGGAAGTAGTGCTTCAATTTCGTGGACGTCGCCGCCGCCCAGAGCTTCAATGAGAGAGAAACCACTAGGATCCATCAAAGCCTGTAGAACTGCAAACGGTTCATTTCCTGTGGGTTGGCCTTCATCAGAAGCACTGTCCTCGCTCATCTCATCTGCTAGGACTGGGTGACTAGCCGCATCTGCAGAATTAGCAGAATGAGTATATGAACGAGCAGATTCTTTGTTGTGAGTATATCGAGGATCTTCTCCACCAATTCGGCAATCAGCTTCAAATATATCAGGTAACGCCGTCTCATTGGGCTCGAGCCTCACAGCGGGTGGGAAGTAGTTATAGGAACGAGATGTATCTGGAATTCGCTTGCAAAGATCTGTCACATCAAGATATTCGTGTTTGCCTTTGGAGCGCCGTTCGGGCTTGCCACCGCAAGCTTCTTCCTCGGTCTTCACCGGGTGGAATGTGCGCGGGTCAAGCGCAATAACAGACCAACCGCGATCGTCGCTGGAGCAATTAGCATAAAAAGAAGGTTTTATGAGAGTTGGAGTCAAATCTTACTTCCAGTTAAATGGGAGTGCTGGAGTATCGTAACCCATGTTGCCAATCTGATAAGCGTTAAAAGGACCAAGACTCTCCCACACCCGCCAAACCAAGATCTTATTGTCGATATCCGTACTCACCATCCACATTCCGTTGGGATCAAAATCAGAGTTCAGAAAACCAACGGAGGGGATGTTTGTGAAGTGACCAGTGTAAGTCAATTTGATGTTCCGTGTGCGGTGATTCTCTGGCATCAAGCGTTGCAGCTGCTTGAATTGATCCTGAGTTCTGATATGCAGCCAGGTTTGGCTATACTCGGTGAACTCATCGTCCTCTTCCAGCTTATCAAATGCCTCGTCACCTTTTTCTGGTGTCGAGTTCACAAGCGCAAAGGCGAAGACAGTCACGAGACCGGTGTTCGCGGTTACTGCAATCAGGCGGGCGAATTTGTGGATAGCGAGACCCCATGCGCTAGCACCGACACACTCAATGAAAAAAGGCTCTACATCCGAGCCGTCCAGAGGCCTGGGTTTGCCGCTATCTGCTGCTCTCTTGAGTGCGGAGAAAATTGCCTCGACCCGGTAGCCACATACATTACCTGAATCGGTGACTAGCAGTAAAACTTCCTCGCGACCAAGGTCATCCACCAGAATACTGTTGATTTCGTGGGGAGAGTTCGGCTGAATATAACCTTCAGCGCCTGGCTTTTTCATCACGGGAGTGATTATCATCTCAGGCTTAGAGCCTAAAGCCTGTGAGCCCCCCGCTGGTTCCCAGACGTAGATTTGGTGCGCGCAAGCAACGAATAATATATTGCGCCGTTGGGAGAGTGCAGTCTGTATCTTTATCAGACACATTTCGACACGGACATTGCATAGATATGTACGTACCACGTTACAGCGCCAGCTCGAAGTCCGAGGAGGGTAGATGTCCTTTGAGCTAATGTTTCGATTAGCCTTGTACTAGCCCTTACTGGCAGAGGCGCAACAGAAGACATACGCAGGATACTGTAAGCACCGTCAGCATGTAGTTCGAATCAAAATACGCGATATAAAAATGATAACATACCCTATCCGACCCCTTCTCTACATTCAGAGCTCTCAACTGAAGACCTGCTCCGCCTCGCGATTTGAGGCCAGCAGCCTCACGGTCGCCGTTACTGAGCGCCATGTTAGACACCTACTGCGCTGAAACAAATAAAAATCCACCCAAGAAAGAAACGAATCGAGTTGCAGCCGCGACCAAAATTAAAAAGCGCAAATCCTCAAGGGTCAAGATGCGGAAGATGCGAAAATCGGTGGTAAAAAGGCGTTGTCATATGTATCAGATTCAGGTTTAGATCCGAAAGCAGAGTCAGACCCAGGACAGCACCACTCAGATCGAGCCGAAAAAGTCTTTCATCCTGCGATCTGCCTGCGTTAAGCATCTTTGGGTCCGGGCATTGAGAGAAAAGAGAAGTGATGACGGCTTGCGTTTCACAGGCGATAAGTAGGGCTGGCGACCAGTTGCGGGGGAACAACAACAGTCGGAGCTTAACGGTGAAGTCATGGCCGTTGGTGCCTGAGGCATAATGCACGTGCCATCTCTCACGAACTTGAGCGTGACATTACAAGTTTACAACACTTGGACTTCATAACACATACCAATCATCATGGACCTTGTCGCTGGAGTCCGCAAAGAAGGCAGCCGGTTAATCTACCGCCCACGCACCCCTCACCCTCTCACAGCATTGCAACTAACTTTTATCTCTCCCCAGTGGCGGCCGCGCCGACTTCAAATGGAGCGACGTCAAAGACTCCTCGCACCGCGAAAACTATCTTGGCCACTCCCTCATGGCTCCCGTCGGCCGATGGCAACAAGGAAAAGATCTACAATGGTACGCCCGCGGCGAAGACGATCCCGAAGAAGCGGCTAGGAAAGAGCGGGAGGAGCGACAGCGCGTCAAGGCAGCGGAGGACGAAGCGATGGCGCGTGCGCTAGGATTGCCGTTACCGTCAGAGAATGCGAATCTGGTGCCGCTGGGTGAGGGGGAGGGGTCTGCTGGGCCTGCGGGTGGTGAGGAGCCAGCGGGCGAGAAGGGCAAAGACAAGGATGGTCGGAGACGGAGGCGCGATCGGTCGCGGAGTCCTAGGCGGCATCGAGATGGGGATAGAGATCGAGAGCGCAGGCACAGACGGCATGATGACCGTGAGCATCGAAGCCATCGCAGCCATAGACACAGGTCGAGATCAGGTGATCGAAACAGAGAACACCGCAGGAGAAGATCGAGCACGCGATCAAGAAGCCGGGATCGGAATGGCAAGGCCAGATACGAAAGACGCCGAGACGACCGACCTCGCAGACGAGATGAGGACTCTCACCATTCACGACACTAAATTATGGTTTAAAGTTGCAAGGCATATGTGGAGTCAGGCGTTTGTTGGATCACATTTACTCGAATACCACCAAAGTTTTTATCTATACTACACTTCTATATATAGCCGTCTTCCTGAGCCTCAAAGCTCATCGTGGCTGGTCTTTCCGCTGGCGGGGAGGTCGGGCATGGACATCATCTTGACGACCAAACTGGTCCAGCCGGTGAAATGCTGCGTCCGCTGGCCCTTCCCTGTGTCTGGGTCATATTGTTCCCAGGCGAATCCAGTCTTCTGCCACTCCTTGAATACATTCTCAACCAAGTTCTTGCGTAGGCTGGAGTAGGTTGCCGCGGCCCGGCTCTGTTGAGGGCCTGGTGTAGTAGCGATGTCCTAAAGCGAGCGATTAGTATCAGGCCACGTGAAGTGACAAAGTGAACTTACGTAAAGGTTCTTCACCACGAGGTAGTTGATGTTGATCCAAATTGGGCTTCTCCAGTAGTTCTCAGCGGTGCCATAGAACTCATCCTTTTTGCTGAGACTGCGGATACCGTACTTGCTCCATAGCTCGGTCGGATCCTCGATCAAATCCAGGATAGCCTCCAATCGAGGGCTCTCGGAGCCGATCATGCCAGTCAAGAAGGGCATGAGCGAGACGTAACCCTTATGGCAGACGTGAACGGACTCCTCGTATTCGTCAATTGTCGCGTCGCAGTAAGCCTTTGCATCTTCATCCCAGTGGAGGTCGTCGATGTTTCGCTCAATGGCAGTCTCGTATTTCTTGAACTGCTCGGCATCCTCGGTCTCTCCGAGAGTGTCGGCAATGCGGCGAAGAGCTCGGGTCATCATGCCCATCCAACTGATCAGGTCGACATGGAGCTCACCAGGGTGAGGAGGCTGAGCGCGAGGGTAATCGTCCAATCCGGAAGTCAGAATGTGCTGAACAGACCGTCCGCGCCAGCGATATGCTTCCTTTGTCGAATATGCCTCACGATCGTAAGACTTGACGTCACCAAACTGAGTAGACCTGTACCAGAAGTAATGCTTTTTGAGAAGCGGGTAGATAGTGCGGATGAAATCCTGGCCGAGTTCTGGCTGCTTCACATAGACAGAGTGCTGGCCCTTGTCCTCAAGGTAAGTCTGGGCTGACTTATCTTTCGCGTCGAGCTTATCAACGAAAGCCTCGAGGACCATGAACAGAGTCGGCGGGTTTGCGTAATGAGGATACTGGATGGTGAACTCTGGTGGAACCTTGCTACGAGCCTCGCTACCCAGGATTTGCTCGCGGGCAATCCATCCATCTTCATCCATAAGACTGAACCAACTCTTCATGATTTCGAGTCTAGAATGAAATCAGTAATCAAGCACATACAGGTGCACAACGTAAGGAGACTGGGGAACATACGCCAGATCCGGATCCCAGTCAAGAACGGGAATCAAGTGGAAGCCCTCATCCCAGAGGAAGCCTCGAGGGAAGAACGGACGGGATGGAACCGATGTGAAGAGCTTCTTTGGACCCTCGAGTACGGGCTTTGCGCGACCGCGTGCTTCCTCGGTATCCTCCCAGAAACCCTCATCTTCTTCCTCGTATTCTGGGGCAGCCGAGCGGTCGACGATATCGGAGCCGTGGAAGAAGCCAATACCACCAATCAAGTTGGACAGCATGGATTTGCCGAACTCGAGGTACTTCTCGGAGGTGAACGGTGCCTGAGGGGAAATTATCTTCTTGAATCTCTCGGAGTAAGAGAGCGAAGCGCTCTCGATTTCAGCGGTGATAGCTTCGGCTATGAAATCATCAGCACTGGTTAACAGTCCACGATAGCGAAAGGGTTGACTTACAAGTAAGAGGCTCCGGGGCGGAGCCTGAGGAGAATAGGACGTCAAACTGCGATTGTAAGCTTGAGGGTTGTCAAAGCGCATGGGCGTCATACCTCGAAAGCACCAACGAAGACTTTCTGTACGAGCTGGACGTTGCCTTCACCAGGCGCATTGTTGATGGTGAAGACCTGAGCAGGTGCAGGAGGGTTGTCCGCACCGTATTTCGCCACGGTCTCGTCGACTTGCTTCTTCATCTGCGAAAACAGAAGGACTGGACGCCATCAGTATGAGTCAGCGAATACCCTTACTGACACTAGAGATCAAGAACTAACCCTTAGTTTGCCATGTATGCTCCGGCTGAACAGCCATACTCGACACGAGCGTACGATCCAGCGGCTTATCCTCATACGACGGGTGATCATATTCCGGATACCCATTGCTCTTCGGGCCCTTGGTGACATCAATCGAGAAGTCACCAAGGTCAGAAGTATAACCCTTCAATTTCACATCACCCTCAAACCCTCTCGGGTCGTCGTTCTCCGTCGCAATCTCCAAGCTACCGAGTCCCTCCATACCAGCGTAGAACACGACCGTCGTGGGCTGGTCGGGCAAGGCGTCCTCGCGGGGAACACCCTTCACCCGTGCAGCCCAGCTACCTCCGTGTTGTCCCCCGGGGACCTTAACGAAGTCAATTGTCAAGTCGATCGAATTACCGGCGTCGTGGATCGTTTCGCGGCCACCTTTTCGGACGTCGTATTCTTCCCAACCGTAGCCGGCCATGCCTTCATTTTGTTCGCAGGTATGTCTGAAGTCTTTGAATCGAGCATATAGTCAGCAACTGAAAGTTAAGATTTAATTGACGTAGATCACAATTGACAGAGCCGGGGGACATACTCTCTTGAGCCGTGGCATAGTTGTCGACCTTTGCCCACATCAATCCCGCAAACAGACTGTTCGCAATCCGAGGACGAACTCCGAAGTACAAGTTTGGCTTGTAAGGTCCCCATAGAAGGGACTCATTGCTGGCTTTGGCAGCCTCGTTGGCGAGCGTCGAGACGTCCGCTGTAGCTTGGCCGGCCAGCGCTGCGACCGCGCATAGCAGCGACGTTGATAGGGAAGTGGTTGATATATGCATTATGATGACAGCATCAAGGAGAACTCGAGGGCCTCATATGTTGAGGAAAATCTTGCGAGAGCTCAGTGGAAAACAGCTCTCGCGCTTTGTTGTGTCGGAGAAAGCTGCGGAGTACATCTTATCTGGCATCAGCGGGAGCTTGCGCAGCCTGGCTCCGCTCCGGACATCACTTGGTCCAAGCTCCTTCATATGTACTACGGAAAACGAAGTGCGTAAATGATAGCAAACATGGCCTTCGAAGATATTGTATTGTGGTCTCTAAGTATGTACAACGTCTGTCTATGTACTAGTTAATTATAACAAATTTCTGGGGTCCAACGACCCAATCTTAGCGCTCTTTGCGCGGCCATCAAACACAAACTCACTGATGAGCTTGCCTGTGCCAGGCGCATTCTGGATGCCCCAGCAGGTGTGACCAGCAGCAAGGTAAAGACCTTTTGTCCCAGTATGGCCGACGAGCGGGCCACCGCTGGCAGCACTCACGTTAGGCAAATAGCAGGCCTGGCGTGCCGTGACCTCGCCGTCCCGCAGTGCGTCCGAAATAGATCCAACCTGGTGGATTATTTCTTGACATCGCTTAGGATCTACCTCAACATCTGCAGTTGTCTTTGGTAGAGGAACCACCTGGTCACCTTCTCCGCAAGCGTACACTGTGTCGTCAGGACGAGCATAGATCTCCGGGGAAGCGACCGTTGGTCGAGAGGACTTGGACGGATCAAAGTTGGCAGGGATCTCAATATTGGTGAACAAAGTATGCGCACTTGTTGGCCTTGTCGGGCGAATGACTACACTGTGGGCGCGCATGGCTGAAATCGGGGCCTCGGGCAGAATGGAGCTGGTCCACGGACCAGCAGCAACGACGACATCGGTAGCCGTAAGTGTTTGCGTCTGGCCGGTTTCTTTGTCTTCATACGAAAGAGATTTGACACCATCACCGCTGTAGTCGATCTTAGAGACAGATCCTAGAATGATCTTTGCGCCCTTCTGTTCCGCCAGCTTAGCGATTGAGGTTGTGAAGAGGTAGGGATGAACCTGTGCAGTTTCGCCGGGGTCGCTCATGCTTTCATAGCCTCGGACCAGATCAGGCTCAATCCAGTCCAGCTCCTGGGGCGTTTTGGCAGTCTTCAGCTTCCCCATGGCGGCTGCGCTGCGCTTCTGGAGCGACAGTGAATCTCCGACATTGTCGCCGCCTTTCTTTTTGCTCAGTGGGCGACCTCGTGCAATCAACTGAGCGCATCCAACTTCTCTGTATCCCCATCTGTCCTTGCCATTATGTTCTTTAGCGAGCTCTGCATGAAGCTTGTAGCTTAGTGGGACAATGTTGCTCGGGTATGCCCATTGCGCTAGAAGTCCGCCAGCCTTTCCTGATGCGCCTCCTGCAATATCGGACGCTTCAATGAGGGTCACGGAGTGTTTCGAGGGGTCAAATGATGGGTGTCGCGTAAGATAATAGGCAGAGCAACATCCGATGATGCCACCACCTGAGGTACGTTCGTCAGTGCCTACGGTCTTGTAATGGTCCCAGGAACCTTGCGGGATAGAATGGAGGGGTGTTTTTACCAACAACGACGATATCGCGACGGTCGTTTGATGCAGACATTTTTGCGTATTGCACGATTCTAGAGCCAACAACTCGAAGGGAAGCCACGATGATGAAATGTTGGAAAAATTTGAAGAGGGTTGGCTGGCGACAGTGATGTCCGCCCCAAATACGTCACTCAAAGTCATGTGCAGTTGGTCCATCGGAGCAGGACCGAGACCGTGTAAATGAATCCCAAGTAAACGAAATGGTCGCCATCCAATGAGTCGCATGATTTTGGAGAATTCAATAGGAAATTATCAAATTAATTGATGAGAAGGTATTGTGCAGCATCGAGGATATCGATCTTAGAGTACATGACAGGGAAAGAAAAAAACCATCGCGGAAATGCGAATAAGGAACAGCCCAAACACCAAGAAATGCATACAATAACAATTCCGATAATACCCATTGAGCCAATAGACAGAAGCTCCAAGGACGTAAAGGTATAACAGCAGAGAGCGCACATGGGATATCGTGCTTCTCACCGAGATGGACTGAGAGGTCTGTTGAACCCTCCTTGGCGGTTCATGTACTGTCGGTACTCCGTTTTCTTCTCCTTGCGCACACCATAGGCATTATTTCCAGGAACCTTGGTGTTTTTGGTGCTTCTGAACTTGGAAAATCCCATGCTTCGTCGCATGAGCTCCTCGATATCATCTTCTCCGTCGGCATCGTCTATGTCCATGTCTGTATCTTCTCTTGTTCGGTCCGTTCGAGGCTTAGGGTCTGACACACCATTTGCCCGGTCACGGTGGTCCCTCCGGTCAATCCGTCTATCTCCTCTCGGGCCACGCCCCGGTGGTGTCCTATCCCGAGTTCCGTTTCGAAGAGGTGATCGCGAACGGTCGCGGTATTTGTCGCTCTTTGGAGGATAGCCTAGCCATATGTTTAGTATCTAAAGCCAGAAGTGAGGGGTGTTAAACAAGTACCTCGTCGGTCTGTGTATCTTTCTCGGCTGACACTCCTGTCACGAACTCTGTCCCGCCCATCCCTGTCTCGGTCCCTCCTGTCACGATCCCAATCTCGGTCTCGATCACGGCGATCTCTAGACCTGCTTCTCTCTCTTCGCTTTTCCCGCCGGTCTCTGGATCGCGAGCGATACCTCTTATCGTCGCGGGGCCCGTCGCGCCGGCCGTCATCGGACGGGGGACCGCGTCGAGGGTTTCTCTCCATATCCGAATCAAGTCCAGGGGATCGTGTCGCTCGATCATCCATATCCCACATAGCCGAACTATCGACACGGCGAGAACGCTTCGAGGGTGGCTCTGTCATTGTCAAGTGATGAAAGTTTTAGGGTGCCCGTGCGGGTCGGGGTGATCGCTGGGAACGCGCAGTCGATGGTCCTGGTTTTAATATTAAACTATTTCAGATAACCAAGCCCGGACCGGGTGCCGAAAATCGTGTCAACGCAAAAATTGAAGAAAGCCGGTCGCAAATGTTCAGATGATGGTCCGTTGTTCGGGGAAGTCTGAAGCTTCGTGCAAGATATTACGGGCGACGAGACGGACAACTTGTGCCACTTCTTTCTATCGGCTCTAGCCCGCCCAACAACCAACAACAATACAACGTCTTGCTTCAGTCCTACCCCGAAGGCCAAACAACCTTCTTCCCTGCTGAGGCTTTCTGCATGACTATAGATGGGCTAACTCAGCAACCGCAGCAATGTTTCATTTGCGTGACTTTCTCTGTATTTACCTCTACTTGGGCCAAAAACAGCCGCTCCATCACTACTTCTTACAGAGGCGGGTGCTACCCGTACGAACTACGAAGCATGTCAACTTCTTTATAAAGCTTCCACCCAGGTTCATGTCTTTTCAAGTACTTATCCTTCACACTCATTAGCACTGGTCAAGCAAGTTATTATCACTATCCGAATTCTCTTCACATACAACAATTACCATGGCCCTGAATGGCAACTCCCAGCCCCCGTTACCCAGCGATAGCAACTCTCAACCCCCGTTACCCAGCGATAGCATTTCCTAACCCCCGTTATTCAGCGATAGCACCTCCGGTACTAATGGTGCCAACGGTACCAATCCTGTCAATGATAACAACCTTGTTGACACCAATGCTACTCCTGTCTTGGGTACCACGCAAGTTAGAGACTTCGCTATTGGCAGTAACGAACCACAGTCTCCTCTCTCCTTCTCCGGCGAAACAAGAAGGGAACACCTTCTGGCAGCTGTCAGCAATTTGGAACGCGCCAGTAGCCAAGGCACACCATGCTTCCTCAACGCAGTTGAAGCCGTGGCTTTAGGCAACTGGTTGAGGGTAGTAAAACCATAACAGTACATAGTCTCCGTCGGGCTCAACACGCACATATTTTGTTTCTCTTACTGACGCCGTGCACAGGGTGCCTACAAGCGAGATTGGTGATACTCTGACAGCAATTGTAACCATATTATAAGAACAAAATACCGGGACCGTATGGGAATTGACATTTGAGGGAAAGGCTGGATCATGGACCTAAAACCTTTCTCCTGGTCGAGCGCTTGACCTTTGACCCTTACAGTCAGCAGTACGGTTAATTCACCATGAAGATTACATTTAGATACCTTACTCCACTCTCAGTATGGGAGCTTGATTCTAGTAGAACTTTCACCGCCCTAATTGCTCACGAAATCATAGTGCTTCTACATCACTGTCTTGTAAAGCGGGCTGCGCTTTGGGTCTAAAGATCATAACATTGAGCATGCCAGTATGATTGATCCTTGCTATCCTTTGACTACCAACTTTACAGTTGGCGAGTGGATGGCTTTCATGCGGTTTTTAATAGTCTCTGTAAACTTTGAGGAAGTGTAAAGAAGCTCAGCATAATTTGACCTCGTTTATCTCCGTAAAGAGGTCTCAAGAGCAAATTGGCTGATTACTTCCAGGATCTGAATACCGCTCTCACAATTCTTAGAGACCGAGCTCTACAAAAACTGTGTCAAGCCAGATATGGAATATGGAATAGTGAGCGGCCCGTCCCGCAGAGTCTCAAGCCAGACCAATACAAGCAAAGATCGTCCGTGCTTTGGAAATCTTTTGCGCGAAACCCCAAACCCCTCATGCCGACGTCAAAGAGCCCCGCAGTCTTTCCAACTCTTCTAAACAGAACATTCCATCTTTTATAGTGGTATCGCAATACTGAACTTGGGCAGCATGGCTTCTTCAAGCCTGTCACATCGTCAGACGCACAACCTGCTTCTGATCTCGAAGCTGCTCAATCTCAGAGATACTGCGTCACCGCTAACACTTCTGCTGGATTCTCTGGAGCAACCCGCCACATCCTTGATCAAGGAATATATACGACGCGCCAAAGTAGGTAATCTATGTTCCAGAGAGGTGTCAGACAAGGAGCGCGAGAGAGGAAGCAGCCCGCTAACTTAACGCAGCTCTCAAAGGTCCATGTCACACTCATCGCCTTTGAGGCGCTGAAACCGTACGACGGCGTCGATGCCTTCGTGTCCGCCCGACAAAAATCACCGGCAGATATCCTCAAAGAAGTCGGTGCCGCTTATAAACCAGATACGGCCGGTCCTAATCGCAGTATGCACTAGCCCTTACCGAGGCTTTCACATTTGGTGGTTTCATCGCTAACTGATTGCTGAACTAAAGGACGCCTAATCCTCATCGACTCAATAAACCCTCTCCTGCACTCCACACGCCTAGATAGATCATTCCATCTTGCGACTTTCCTGAGCTCCTTCATCGTCCCCGCCGGTCCCTCAAGCAACAAGCCCGATGCATCGCTCGTCGTCACATTCCACCAAGATGTCCCCGGCCGCCCCGCGCAATCGCCATACACACCTACTCCGCTATCACTTCTAACGTATCTCGCGACGACGGTAATCAAACTACACTCCTTCTCACACATCCTCGCGCAGAAAGCAGCGCGCGACCGCAGCCTGGTAGCACCCGTTTTCGGTCTCGAAGAAGAGCAAGATGGTGTTTTGCTAGGCCGACTCGATAAGCCAATTGGTAAGAACACAGGTGAAGGAATAATATTGGAAATGGAATACCGACGGAAGAGTGGGCGCGGTGTGCTGGAGTGGTACCATCTACCTCCTGCGTCACGGTACGCGGCTACGCAGGTCAGGGAGGTTGTTACGCTGCTGGATGATCATCCGCTTTATAGGCCTGTTGAGGGACCGCAGACTGGGGAAGAGGAAGAGCCAGGGTCGACGTTTGAATTGAAGCTCACGGAACGGCAGAGGAGGGAGAGGGAGGGCGTTGTACTGCCTTACTTTGATGCGCAGCAGGGTGATGGACCTGGAGAGGGTGGAAGGATCTTGTATGATATGGGTGAGGAGGATGATTTTGATGAAGAAGAGGATGAGATTTAAACTCGCGAAAGTGGAAACACTACTCGCAGAGTGGCTGCGACTCAAGAAAGGTGCATTCTACGATCAGACCTCCACGCGCATATAATTCGAGCTTGGAACGACTGGTGGAGTCCTGCAACCACCGGATACATTTCTATGAAGATAATTACAAACGGGTAGGTATGTGACATGGCGTAAGTAAGAAATGAACTAGAAGAAACGCCACCAAAGGAGGAAAATGAAGATCAACCCAACACCTGCGAATGGACCGTACTGCAACGAGTCAGAAGAAAAATATCTCCAAAGACGGTGACGACAAACTCACCTGCTTTACCAACAATTCCCAATTAATGCGAACTGCCGCCTTTCTATACTTCTTGCTGTCTTCGCGCAGGCGGCCGGACAGCTCGCCCATGCGTTCCAGGCTGTCCCCTCGGTATAGCAAGTCTTCGATGTTCTTTGTCATAACTTTCGTCACGTCCCGAAGCTCGTCGTTTAATTTGTCGAGATTGGCCGAGGCTCTGCTATCTTGGTACACCTTCTTGCTGCGCTGGATGAATGTGTCGAACTCCACGAATGCGTACGGCCGCAGGCTCGGCGACTGGTATTGTGAGGCTGGGTATGTATTGGTGAATTCAGTCGCAATGTCGGAGAGATAAGTAAAGGCGAGTTTGCGGGGGTATGAACGGTCGCAGATGCAGAGGAAGCAGACGTCGTCTTTGATCAAATAACTTTTATACATATAAGCCTGTGTTTCATTTCTGATGTTTGTACCTTTGTAGCGAAGAAGACATACTGAAGGTTATATTGCCCTGATTCAATGCTTGCTTGTGGTGCTGAGTTGCGGCTCATGCGACGAAAGATCATCTTGGCTTGGCCTTTGATTTCAGAGAGCTCCGTTTCCGCCTACATTGATGGGGTTGAGCGCATTGGTCTTGCGTTTGGTTCAAATAAAGGATATAAAGTGACTTACCTGCTCATCATCTACTGACGCCGCCAGCATCAGGCCTGTCTTCCAACATTAGCTCTTCCGTTCACCTCTCCACCAACACCGCATCCCCACACTTGTATCTTACCATCAAGCCTGGCGATCTGTGTTGATTTGACCATTTTGGCAGTCTGTATATATCGCCTTCTTAAGTTTCTCGGTTCCACGGAATAAGTCTGTTGTTCTTCGCCGGTTGCGATCGCTGCTTTGTTGTCCTGAACTACGTAAACGGTGACAGGCTGCGGAACAATGGCCCGCGGACGCAAGGCGGTCGATCCCGGCAGTATGAGGAGGCAGCCAACGAGGTAAGCACCTATTCACTTTCATAGCTCTGGTTCGGAACTTAAGATTGCCTTGGCGATATTCACTGGAGCTGAAGATCAATTCTGAAAACTATGTGTCAGGTCTTGTCGTCAACGATCTTCCGCTGAAGCAGCTTTGCCGAGGGTTGTAGCGAAACCTAGCATTCGAATGGACTCATCGAAACCCAAGCCGAAGAGAACCCCTCGGAGGGCTGCGAAGGATCGATACGAGGAGGAGAAATTGATGACTAGTGATAAGTCTCAGCTTATTGATCTGGACTTGGTGGTGGGCTCAACCCGGCCACTCTTTCAATTGGCCTGTGACCCTTATGCTAACGTCCGTTTGATAATATAGAAACTACTTGCGCTTCCCGAAGCCTGGAGCTGTCTGGACGAAGCAGAGAAGAAAGAAATCCTAGATCAACTTCCCAGCGACAAAGATCCCAACCCATATCCATCACCCAACGACCCAGACGCCGGAATCCCTCCTTTGCCCGAGAACTTTCTGCGCTACTCGAACGCCTGGCGCGACGGTATCCGCAACTTTCAGCTAGACCTCCAAAATGGACGCTATGACCCTCAGTGGATGCGGGAAGCCGAAGAAGCTGTGCAACAACGAGCTGCGGGCAAATTTGACAAGTTCAAGGAGCTAGAATTCGAGGAGTTTTGGGGACAAAAGCAGAAAATGGACAGGGCTTTGGCTGCCGGCGCGAGCTCTAAGATCAAGCTTAGTACTCTGTCTGAGCAAAATGTCGTCCGAAAGGGTGATATCTGGAAGTGGTCAAGAAGCTTCAAACGACAAAAGTCCCTAGTTTTGGTCGAGAAAGAAGCTAGAGTATGTTTAATTTTCGCGTCTGCCATATTTGCCGCTGTTGCGAGCTAACTCTCCCTTCTAGATCATTGACATTAATGGTGACAAGCTGACTTTCGCTGTGCCACCCGGGCAGGACGTCTACCTCAAGACGTCATTCAATCCGGATGCAACGACTCCTGCAAACTCGACGCCCGCAAAAAGGGTAGTGCCAGTTCCAGAGCCTCCTTCATCAACACCATCCAAGGACGCAGCCATTGCCAACGGTGTAGCGGCAACGGATGCAAAAGCGGACTCAAACGCACACGACCAAGAGGCGGGTTCCTCTCAGAAACGCAGTGCTGAGCATGAGGTTGAGACCAAGCCTGCAAAAAGAACGCGCCGCAGTCTGCGCCCACATGAGCCCGAGTCTGCGTCTATTGACTTGACTGAATCAAACGTCACAGTAGAGATCACGAATACCAAGACCGAAGATGCAACGGCTTCGACTTTATCCAATGCCAATGGCAACCTTGAAACGCCCGTGGCATCGCAAGACGATGAAGGTAAAGAGGATGTCAAACGAGACCTTTCGGCAGCTACCACCAAAGATTCCTCCTCACAACAGGCTCCTGAGACGGACCGCGAACCCAATGAAGTCATTATCCCCGACGTACAAGGCCCCACTGCGCTCACACTCAAGATACTGGAAGTGGATGGCCGTATCTCAAAAGCCACGAACGGAAACGCCTGGAAAGAGCTGCGCTGTTTCAGGAACAACCAGGACATGGGCACTCTCTGGGAGGTGCGCCATGCTTGGTACCTCAGGAATCAATAGCATTTTGGCCCGCCAAGATCCCCTTTACCATTCCGACTTTCTTTTCTTCCTTACGTCGATTTTATATCCTTCAGAGCGAATAGATACCACACCACAGCCAATATTATCAGAACGTTTCATTGTTATTACCAGTTCCAAAAACATTGTCCTCCCTAGCCGTAGAAGGCCGCCCCTGCTCCCCATCAACCGCATAGTCAACCGCAAAGCTACACTGTATGAAGTCCTCCAACTCCTCACTAACAGTCTTCAACTTCTCCTTGACGCTCGCAACACCCTCCTGCCCCACAATGTGGCGCGACGGCGGATTCTCATGTCCTCCAATCGCCGTAACGGCGTAGACTGTTTCAGCAACAAGCACTTCCATGTGCGCAGGGCTAAGAGGTGGGTATGTAGAGGTGAGGTCTGGCCCTGAGAAGGGTCCGTCTTCGACGCTGGAGACTGGGTTGTGAGACCCAGACCCATTCGTGTTGGTATATGGGTTCTGTGTATCTGGTAATCGAGGGACGAGACGGTTTAGGATGCCTCGGAACAAGGGTGCCGGGTTTATGCCGGGGGCGTAGGCGGGGACTATTGGGGGGACGGTGGTGACGAGGTTTGTGAGGATGGGGATTTCGAGGCTTGCTTGGAAAATGGTGAGTTTTATGTTGAAAGGGGCGATTTCGTAGGCGAGGCTCTGGAGTGGACAGTATTGTAAGCGATTGTTCGTTCAAGTGCTGGGTCTAGTATGGAGCTGGCCTTACATCGCAGAATCCCTCTAGGGCCCAACCAGCGGCGCAGTACATCCCAAGTCCGGGGGTACCGATGTGAGCGGCTATTGCTCGTTAGAGAGATTTGCACTTTGGAATTGTCATTGGGGTCATCACTCACTGATTCCTGAGATAATCATGACATGCCCTGCCTTCTGCCGCCGCATATGAGGCAGCGACGCCTTGATGATGTTCAGCGGACCGAAGTAGTTGATCTCGAATTGGTCGCGGACGAGATTGAGCGTTTGTTGCGATGCGGCAAGCTCTTCGACGGT
Source organism: Aspergillus stella-maris (assembly GCF_047715825.1). Lineage (NCBI taxonomy): Eukaryota > Fungi > Ascomycota > Eurotiomycetes > Eurotiales > Aspergillaceae > Aspergillus > Aspergillus stella-maris. Next base: position 328,877 of record NW_027396808.1, on the reverse strand, counting down.
TCCGACGAGCGCTAATTCACTGTTAGAATTTGTACACTAGCGAGGAACAAGCTCGAGATGGAGGTACCTTGACTGGTGCAGCAGAGCAGAATGTCCACCCTGCCAAACGCCGCAACAGCTTCAGCAACCACTGCCTGACACTCTCCGACAATTCTACAGCGCAATTGTCAGCCAATACCATATATCTTCCTCGGCGCATTCGATGCGCACCTTATGTCCAGCGGAACAGCCTTGAACCGTTGGACCCAGCCCTCGTCGCGGTGTGCTTCGACCTCGGCCGCGAAGGCCTCAAACATCTGCCGGCGACATTCATCGCGGTCAAGATTTGAGTATGCTAGACCTACAAGAGCAATGTCACCATGCGCAAGGATATGCCGCGCGACCGAGATTCCAATGGGCGAATCCCCCGCGGTGATCACCCATATTCGCGAATCAATATGAGGGGGGAATTGCGGGCGGGAGTAGTCGGGGGAAGGGTTGTTCTCTGACATAGGGACGAGGGTGACATTCAAGAGGCCAGCATATCCATCGCGCAAGTTGGCACTCCCTTCACTCCAAGCCCCGATAGCTGTATTTTCTGAAGACGTGATGGTTGGAGCTGTGGAAATGCGGGAGTCAGTCCAGACGTGGGGGAAGGTTAGCCAGGTGCCGAGCTTCTGGACCGCAGCTAGTCTCCAATAGTCCACTCTGAGACTAGGCCATTCCATCATATCTTTGCGCCATCCCGTGGCCTCTTCCTTTCTTTTCCTTTCCTTTTCTTCCTTGCCACCCCCGCCGTACTCGAGCATTCCAGGTTCACAATGCCTGAACAGCGGCAGCAGACAAACGAGGAGGAAGGTGTATGTGTGATCCAGTCTGCAAGCAAAGGTTACCCACCTAACGTTTATCGCTAGAGAGGAGGACTCGTCAGATCTCTGGTCCAAGGTGCCACAATCTTCTTCGTCACCCAGTTCTTCATCGGGCAATTCTTCGGAAACAAGCAGAACAATGCTACTACTCCTGGCGGAGCGCCTGGTGCCGTGACGACCTTCGGTGATCGCCCTCTGGCCGCCCAGGTTGAGAGTTACAGCTCCATTCCCGACACCATCGCGCCCATCTGGCCCACGGACAGCGCCCTGGATGTCAGCGTCTACGTTTCTCCATCGATTGTTCTTCCGCCGTTCAAGTCGCTTCCGGCGAGCTCGCTCGTCTTGGAGGAGAAGAAATTTGGTCTCGGAAATTATAGTGATGTCAGAGATGTCGAGACAACCATTCAAATTCCCAAGGAGGTTCAGCAGAATGGAACTCTCTGGGCTCATTTCTTCGTGGGATTGAGTGGACACCAGCTAGACCCTGCGGCTAAGGATTACAGCACAGACACGGCCGTGCACTTCTTCCGACCCCTCAACCAGTATCTCCCCAAGCGCAAGGCTAAGAAGCTCAAGAACCTTCTCGCGAGCGCCGATGAGACCGAAGAGGAGGAAAATGATGGCCGTCCAGACGTTTACGTCGCGTCTCACTACCACCCAAACTTCACGCTGTCTATCATCCCTGATTCGGGAAACATGAAGTATCGTCAGGTCCATCAGTCTGTTCGTCGTCACACTCAGCTCGAGGCAACTGGTGCGAGGGACGCTTCCGGTCAAAACGGATGGTATTACCCCATCGTCTTCTTGAACACTTTCTGGCAGTTGAAGACCCACATGATTGAGCTCAACTCGACCGTTGAGACCGTCCCTCTGCGCTTTACGCTCAACAACCTCCAGAACTGGAAGTTCGCGATGATGGCCAGTCTTGACGACAATGCGAAGCAGACTTCTCGACAAGCCGCATTTGGAGGCTCCACTCCTGGCGGTGGTGATGGAAGTGAGTTCGAGATGATCAAGGAAGTACTCTTGGACACCAACATCTGGCTCTTGGGTACGACCGGTGTTGTCACAATTTTTCACATGCTGTTCGAGACTTTGGCCTTCAAGAACGACATTTCGCACTGGCGCAAGAAGAAGGACAATGTCGGAACTTCGGTTCGCACTATCCTTGCAAACGTTTTCATGCAAGCCGTTATCTTCCTTTACCTCATGGATAACAGCGAGAACACCTCCTGGATGATCCTTGCTAGTCAAGGTTTCGGAATCCTTTTGGAAGCTTGGAAGGTTACGAAGACGGTCAATGTCCGCCTGCGTCCGCCTCCTGCCGGGTCTTTCTTCTCATTCCTGCCTTACGTGATTGTGTTTGAGGACAAGCACAAGCTCACGGAAACTGAGAAGAAGACCCAGGAGTACGATGAGATTGCGTTCCGATACCTCTACATCATCGCTGTACCGCTTCTCGGTGCCTACGCCGCGTACAGCTTGATGTACAACACCCACAAATCGTGGTACTCGTACATTATTGAGACACTTGTCGGCAGTGTTTACGCCTACGGTTTCCTGATGATGGTTCCTAGCCTGTACATCAACTACCGTCTCAAGGTTCGTAATTTTGCTTTCATATTTCGAGACATAGCTAACTTTTTTTATCTAGTCGGTCGCTCATATGCCCGGAAAGGCTATGACCTACAAGTTCCTCAACACGTTCATTGACGATCTCTTCGCCTTTACCGTGAAGATGCCCTGGCTCCACAGACTCGCCACTCTGCGAGATGATGTGATCTTCTTCATCTGGCTCTACCAGAGCTATAAGTACAGAGTCGATTACTCTCGTGTCAACGAATTCGGTCAGGGAGGCGACAGCGACGATGAGGAAGAAGAAGAGAAGAAGGAGGAGGCCGGAAACATCGAGGAGAAGAAGGAGGCTGTTCAGGCATCTGGAAAGCAGGCTTCCAAGTCTGCCCGCCGGAGAAAGTGAACTCTCTGTCATTGAAGCACGGAATTCGACTCCGTGTTTTGGTTCGAATGGTGATACGCGATTTACGATCAGATGTGCTTCTTGCTATTCTTACGAACATGCATGCAGTAGATGATCACAGAATTATTCCAGCAGAAGCTTATTGCCGTATATAAGTACTATCAAGTATTCAAATAGTGAATTTTCTCAATTGCTAGTTAAGCATAGTATTTGATGTCAAGAGCTCAGGGCTTGTAGTTGTAACTCCGCCAGATTTGGTTAAGTCCGAGATTTGCCCGTCCACCCAAACAATTGACCAAGAGCATGTGAACCAGCAACAACTCCTAGAAACCACGCGACTGTGATTAGCATCGCACCAGGTATGCACTGATAGAAAGAAACTTGTGCCGAGGACTAAAAATACTTTTGGATAATATCGCGATTCTTTGGAGTATCGTGCTCAATTGAGATCTCTTCGTGGTCTTGGGATAACGCGACGCATTCTCGCCCGCTTGTTTAGGGCGTGTCAGGGAGCATCTCAAACACCCACGATAGCGCCATCTGCTTGGGGGAATCCCTTTATAGTCTACTTTATCTGGTTTAAAGGTTCAGCCAATGTCTTCTGACGCAGAAAGAGGTGCGTGAGCCCATCTCCAATGACCGAGCGGCTTCGCTAACACAAGAACAGATGAAGTGAGGCCGGGTAATCTGTCGGATGCAATTGAGCATCTGGAAGCAGGTAGGTGCTCTCCGGTGCGTTGCATTTGGTCTTTCTTTCTAACTTCCATTGGCAGTTGCTTTCGTGCCGTCGAGGCAGCGGTATACAGACGCTGGACAGCTGGGGAAACAAATAGCGGAATTCGCATATGAGAGCGGAGTCCCCCCAGCTGCGCTAGAGCGTCTTTTGAAGCCTCTTACGCGAAGCAATCATCTGGATCAAGGAACAATTACTACCCTGATCAAGAACCTTTACCCTTCGGAAAGGATAGCGGACAAATTGATCACTCAGGTTGTGTGCTGTCTGGGTCCGACGAAGAACAAACCGAGCCCCGCGACTCAGGCTCTCTTGCTACGATGGCTAATTCTTGTCTACGATTTCCTCGAGAATCGTTCTCATTTGTCGAAGCTCTACGCTGTGCTCTTTAATCATCTTGATATGATTAGCTTGCGGAAACCACTATGTCATATCCTTTCTTTCATCACACGGCGAAAGCATGTCAAGCCTTTCAGAATTCAGTCGCTCATGGAGTTGGTTGGTACGTCAGGTGGTGATGATAGGGAGCTCGTCTCGCTTTTGCGTGTCTTCAAGAACTATTACCCAGACGTTATTGTCGGAGACCCTGGCAGAAAAGGCCTGTTCTTCAAGCATCCAGATCCTGAATGGACAAGTCACGCGCGGCAAATACAGCAACTGAACCTGGTGCGAGCACAGGGAACCACTTTTCAGGTAGTACATCGTGGACTCACGAAGCGAAGCAAGGTTGAGACGATTGTGCCCGATGTGCAGACCTCTCGAGTTGCCCATAACCGAACTTCGCTCGAGGAGCTGCGCAATGTTAATCATTTCATCGAACGCCTCGACAAGATCGAACTACCCAACCAGATCATTTCGGCACTCACGGACACACTAGCTCAGAAGTATCTGTTCTTAGCCCAGCCAGAGATTGCAGATCAACGACTTGATGACTGGTTGAAGGCTTTCTTGAGTGATCATTTAAAATATGCTCAGGATTTTGATGGTGAAGGCACGGAAACCCTGGGATATGTGCTAAGTCTCGCTGTCAATTATTCTCGGTACACAAAGGTGAGGCTACTAGTCAACACGTTGTCGACGATTGTGCTAATTATGTTCTAGACAACTCCTGAAGCCTTTCTTGTCTTTTTGGAAGATTATCTGCCCGATTGGAATGGGCGCAATAATCGACAACCGATACTTGAGCTCCTCGAGTATATTCCCATTGAAGACTATGACCCTCTACGAATTGCAATTCTAGACCCTTTGGAAGCTGCCTTCTTAGAAGATACAGCCTCTTCAAAGGCCATTCTACTCGACTTTTACTCGGCCCTCATCCGCCAATGGGGCGTCAAGCTGCGAACTGAACCATTTACGATCGAAGCATCGCAGCCTATGAGCCGCCTAATCTCACACGCAGAATTGTTAGCTTCATCTATTCTTGAAAGCCCTCCGGAGGATCCTTCAGACATCGACGCCGATGCAGACTACAGACCGAGCATCCTCTCCGTGCTCGAATTCTATCTCACTTTGGCAGACTTGTTCTCCTACGCCCACCTGAACGGCAATATCCGAATAACCGTCCCGCTTGCTCCAGCGGTATACAGCCTCGTCTTCCACCCCGTCGCCTCCGTCATCTCGATTATGAACACCATACTTTCCTACTACAAAGCATCATTCGAAGAGTCCATGGTCTCAGAAACACTGCAGGCTCATACACCCACAGACCCGCTCTACTCCCAACAGCTAGTCGGTCTATTCAATGGCTACATCATGGACATCTGCAATCTCGTCTGGCGAAACCGAGCCCTCAATTCTGAGGACCCCAACGCAGTGGGCTGCTTGATACCACCAGCAACAATCACTGCTCTGACCCAGTACCTCCGCGACGTTAACGAGCGGGCTCGCAAGCGGAACCGCGAGAATGCTTTCTCTTACACACTCGCATCGGTGTTTTCGCTCAGTCATCATGCTGCGCTGTGTAACATGTCTGCTTCTTGCTTTGCGGATGTTGAGCGGGAGAATGATGTGAAGGACGACCAGCCGAGACTCCGTAAGCCTGTCACGCAGAAGGCGCTGAGTGCGCTGGAGAAGGATGGGGGGATCCAGATGACTTGGCAGGATTTCAGAGTGCGAATGCTGGATTGGATGGATTCGACTGGGGGCAATGGGGTTTCGAATTTGATGCGTACGACTATGAAGGCGTTGAGGAAGGAATAATATTATGTCCTTTGTTCTGTTTATTCGAGTTGATACTGACCACCAATATATATTTCACAATGCCTTGGCTCAAGGTTATGGGTATCTATAATCTAATGTACATTTGGCGTAATCCACAGACGCAGCGTATCTTACGCTTGCAGTTCTCAAAAATTCTGAACAGTATTCAAGTATACGTCACGGACACTGGTATCTTCGCGGATAGAAGCCAGCGCATCCTCAATTTCCTGCACTTGCTCTTCCTTTTTCAGATCCACCATTGTATCCTCATTTGGAGCCCAGATAATTTCCAGCTCTTCGATCGTTAGACCAGCTAACTTCGAAAGAGACTCGCCAACACTCTTGGTTTCTGTCGGCTCCGTAAAGACCACGATCTTTCCTTCTTCGTCAGATATGATATCCGTGGCTCCCGCCTCAATAGCTTGGTCCAGGCAGTCGTCGGCACTAACCCCCTCCTTCTTCTCATATACTATTCGTCCTTTCTTCTCGAAGAGAAACGTCGTCGGTGTAGCGGTACCTCCAGCTTCCTTGATGGCGTATCGCAGGTCTTGTAGAAGACGCAATTTGTTTTCCGTCTGGCATTCGATGACGGCGGCAACGGAGTGCGGTAGCATGGCTTCGATGGTGACTGACTCTAGCGTTTCACCAGAAACACTGACGCCCTTGCCGCGAGCTATGGCTCCTTCGATGAGTGTTTTGGGAATTCCGGCTCGTTTTGCGTTCGCAAGGGCGAGTGTTAGCCGCGGGTTGAATCTCGTGTCTGGTCCCCATACTGGGCATTATCAGCACGATGCACAGAGTGATTGACGGGTTCGGTGTGATATCATACATCGAACAGCAGAGCTAATTTCTTTCGATGTCATTTGCCGTTCTCTGCTCTTCGCCTTGTCATTCTTCGCTTTGTCGTGCTTGATTGTCGACCACTTGTTGTGTCCCGAGGATAAGGTTGGACAGGTCGTAAAGCTGCGACAAAGCTCCAATCCAGACTGCCTAGCGCGGGTGCGCTGCTGCACCAGCCTCCTGCTCACAATTGACACCATTGACGCTCTTTTCTTGTTTTCCGCAGAGTATCAGGCAATCTTGAGGAATGAGGCTATAGAAATGCGGAGCACGGACCGAGAGTTTATCCGAGCGCCCTCCCCGGACAGTGGGTGGACACGATTAAGGAGATGCCATGCACCACAAGCTCCATTCATAGCTCCTGCTCATTGTCATAGCTTATTTCGACTCTCCAGAACAATCTCACAGGGGAGACGCCTGGCTGGTACAGTCAATCCCCAATGTCTTCAGCGGAAGTAGCCAGGCCTTCCTCCTCCGCCGCCGACAACAATAGCGGTACTACCAACGATGCGGCCGCTCCCCCTCGTGCGGAGCTCGATATCACAAAGCTCCATGCGCTGCCCTCCGAACAGCAAGACCTCTACCTCCTAACCTTCACCTCCGATCTCGTCCAGCATATTTCCGGTCTCGATAGACCGCAGGTATGCGCCGAGCAGAAGTTCCTCAAGCAGGAGCTGTTCAAGGTCCTTACGCTGTCGTCACCGGTGATCACACGAGTTATCCGAAATAACCTTGGCTTGTGCTTTGGTGGGATATTCACGAAGGGGGACCGCGGGATACTCTTTGAGACTGTGACTGATCTGCTAGGTGTGCTTAATGCGGGGAAGAGTGAGGCTGATCTCCGGACCAAGTTCGCTGCGGCGCACTGTCTAGGTGACGTCTTTACCTCTGCGGGCGAGAGTGTCTTTGCTCAGGCTGGCGCTGTCGTCACAAGTCTGTTGAAGCTTCTTAAGCCGTCGAGTAATCATGCGGGCTGTCGGGGCTCGGTATTCTCGGTGCTCCGCAAGGTGGTCGGTGGAACTGGAGTGCCTGTGGACGAAGGGACGGCGCGAGATATTTGGAAGCAGGCACGCAATGCCGCCACAGGTGACAAGTCGACATTCGTACAGGTCCATGCTTGTCGGTGTCTCGAACAATTGCTCAACGCGACGCCGTACTTCGATAACGCGAACGACTTCGAGACCCTCAAGACGGTTGTATGGAAAGTTATTGATAGTCCGCTGGCGCCAGTTCGACATGCGGCCGCAGCCTGCCTTGCGTGGGCGTTGATGAAATTACATGCGAAAGACGCCCGAATCATGCCCGCGCCGAAGCCCAAGTCCAAGAAAGCGAAGAGACAGTCCAAGAAGCCCGGCGCGAAACCTACAGAGGACGAAGATGAGGCCGAGGTCTCTGAACCTTCGACGCCGAAGAAGTCCGAGTCGAGGCTATACTTCCTCCTTCCAGACCTTCTACGCCAGCTATCATCGCAATATCTCCGAAGCACGACCTCCAACCGAGCACGAGCTGGAATTGCAGTTTGTTACAAGCATGTTCTACGCATCTTAGGTGATAAGCTTGTTGAGGAGCGGTATAATCAGGTTGCGAACCATCTATTGTTCGAGCTTCTCAATCATCCGACGGTAACATACAACCGATTTCGAATGCTCATGACAAGAAAGGTTGTGGGCAGTATTCTTGAGGAAACCGTTGGTCGCGACTCACTTCGCGAGAACAGTCGACTCACCGCCGCTAGATGGTTGATCAACGAAGTGCTCAAGGACTACCCCCAGGTTATCCAGGAGCGCCGTGAGCCGAGCAAGTACACTCTGACTAGTGCCCTCAGTGCCTTGTCGTCCCTAATATCGTCGCTTGGCTCTGCCTTTGCTTCCCTAGCGGAGAGCTGCCGCGATGCTCTGATCCAGGTTCTTGCCCACCCTAGCTATACAGTGCAAATCCACGCCGCGCATTGCCTGCGTACCTTCGTCCTGGCCTGCCCCTTCCAGCTATTGTCGTGTGTCACTATCTGCTTGAACAGCCTCAATCGAGAAGTCGGGCAATTGTCAACGCCACGCCAGTCCCCGCGCCGTTGTGTTGGCTATGCCAACGGCATGTCGGCAATGCTAAGTACTTCTCGATTGCAGCCGCTCTATGGCTCGGTTGATATCTACTCCCGTGTTTTCACCCAGGCCACCGATCTCCTGAAAACAAGCAGCAACTCTGAGCTGCGAGCTGCTAGTACACAAATTCAAGTGGCCTGGATCCTCATCGGCGGACTGATGCCGCTCGGTCCCAGTTTCGTCAAGATCCACCTCTCCCAACTCATGCTACTGTGGAAGAATGCTCTGCCAAAGCACTTGAGCCAAGAGAACTCCGCAAAGAAGGGCTACTTAGAGATGAGCTTCCTAGCGCATGTTCGCGAATGTGCTCTTGGCGCTCTGCTCGCCTTTATGGAATTCAACGGCAAGATGATCACCGCAGACGGTGCACGAAGAATTGCTTCCATGCTCCAGAATACTGTCGAGTTCCTCGACGAGATTCCACGCCAGAAGTCCGTCATGGACATATCGCAGCGTCTGCACCCTTCCTTGCAGTTACATGATATTGAGACTATGGTTCGGCGACGTGTGCTTCAGTGCTTTGCAAAGCTTCTCAATGCCCATCCGCTCAGTCATGCAGATGTGATTTCCCAATCGAGTCTTTTAAGTTTGGCAATCTCGTCCTTTGCTGATCCGGATGCCACACAATCAAATCCGCTGGAGAGCTCAATTGCGGCGTCAACGGCGCAGTTCGATAATCTCTGGGATCTGTGTGACAATTGGGGCTTTGGGGTGACAGGTTTAGCGAGGGATTACGTCCGTGTGACTCTTTCTGGGAAGCAGGAGGGTGAGAGCGGTCCAGCTTGGTCCGCGGTCGAATCCACAGACCAGGTTGTCGATGATGCTGTACGTGACCATTTAACGGCTTAATTGAAGGTCAAGCTAACACTAGCAGTTAATATTCCCCATCTGCCAAGCAAGCGAGCATGACTCGGTTCTGCTCTACTCCGCAAGGCAAGGACACCGTCTATCAGCCGACCCACACTCGACCGGTGTGGTCAACGCTGCCATTGAGCTGTTCGCCGTTGCAATTGGGTTACATGCACCGAAGGTTCAGGAAAGCAGCGTGGAGCAGATCGCGACTTACCTCTCTTCGACGGGGTTGCAGCGTAATCCCGGACGTAAGGCAGCTATGATCGTCAACATATCCGTTGCGCTGCTTCATGCGTTGAAGGTCGCTGTGAGAGAAAGTGGTCCGACGGCAGGAAAGCTCAGCCCTACGACTGAGAAGGTTATGCAGGAGCTTATTCAGGTAATAATCATTCGTGTTTGGTGTGGAAATGGTAACTAAATATTTCAGAAATTTGTGCTTGATCCTGACCCGATTGTTCGAACAATGGGCGTGGAGGCGATTGGGCGACTGTGCGAATCATCAGGTAATAGCTTTACCAACGCTCAAATCAACTGGGCAGTTGACACGATCGTCGAGAATAGAGAGCCGAATGCTCGCGCTGGTTGTGCTGCTGCCTTGGGCTGTATTCATGCTCAAATCGGTGGTATGGCAGCTGGCCTGCATTTGAAGACCATTGTTGGAGTTTTGATGTCCCTTTGCAATGACTCGCATCCGGTTGTCCATTTCTGGGCTCTCGGTGGCCTCGAGAAGGTTGCAAACTCGGCAGGCTTGACGTTCTCGCCATTCGTCTCGAGCACTCTAGGCATGCTGGCCCAGCTGTACAATGCCGATAGCCATAATGAGGAAACTGAGACTGTCGCCACATCCAACGTCGAGATGTCATTCTTGACCCCCGTGGTCATCAGTCGATGCATCGACTCCTTGATCAACGTCCTGGGTCCCGACTTGCAAGACATCGCAAAAACCCGAAACTTAATTCTCACGCTTCTGCGGCAGTTTCAACTAGAGGAGAACCCTGCGCTTGTTACTGAAAGTTCAAGGTGCCTCGACCATCTGTCGCTCTACGCGCCAGGGTATGTGGACTACTCTGGCTACGTTAAACGCCTACAGGGCGAGCTTTCGGCTCAAGACCCCTTAATGAGAGATGTCGCCATTCAAGGCCTTACGAATTTAATGAAACGAGACGCAACTTCTGTTATTGGCGCTGCTTCACCGGCGTTGGAAGAGGAAATTTGGCTTGCTTTTGACGATGACCCCGAGAATCCTATCTTGAAGAGTATGATTCGGGATTGGCTGCAGCAGACGGCTCTTACAGAAACGGAGCTCTGGATTCAACGCTGTCATGATACTCTTACGAAGACACGCGTGAAAGTGGAAGAGCTGCCACCCATTTCCGCAATCAAGCCCACGGCTACCGATCTTCCAGACGATGAAGTTGCGGGCTTTGCATCTGCTATTGCGGGCGCAGGGCAGGAAGATGCTACGGGCGATGCTGTTGCTGGACAAGAGTTGTTGAGGTGGCAAACTCGGAACTTCGTTATGAGTTGCCTTAGTGAGTTGTTAGAGTTGGTTCAAGAGGCGATTTTGCCTGACCAGACGATCCCGGCGGAGTTGGCTCTGCAGCAGAAGGTTGGCGATATTGTTCGCATGGCGTTCTCTGCTTCAACTGCAAACGTTATTGAGTTGCGTGTCTGGGGCTTGAAGATTCTTGACCAAGTTCTCAAGGTAATTCTTGTCCTCTCGTTCTATATCCCGGCGACTAATCATTTTTTAGATGTTTGGCAAAACTCCCGACCCTGACTTTGCCGAAGCTTCACTACTGGAACAATACCAGGCTCAGATTGGATCCGCGCTCACCCCGGCCTTTGCTGCAGACTCTTCTCCAGAGCTTGCTTCAGAGGCGATCAACGTGTCCGCTACTTTTATTGCAACGGGTATCGTCACGAACGTGGAGCGAATGGGCAGGATTCTGAAGCTACTTGTCCTCGGCCTTGAGAACTTCTCCGCGAGCCCAGATACCACGGAAATTGGAGACCTGAAGGGCCTCAACTCCAACGCAAAGGTCATGGTCAAGATGGCCCTTTACGCGGCATGGGCACGCCTTCAAATCGCTAGTATCGAGCACGAGTACCTGAACGAGGTTGTTCAACCCTACCTTCTCAAGCTTACCCCGCTGTGGCTGTCTTCGCTTCAGGAGTATGCTCGATTACGTTTTGAGCCTGATATCTCGGGGAGCCTTGGTACTGGGCCTGAGAGCGGCGATTTGGATGAGGTCTACGCCGCTCTCAATCGGGAAACACTTTTGAAGTTTTATCAAGAGACCTGGTTGAGCCTTGTCGATGCTATTGCTGGGCTTGTGGAGAGGGACATTGATTTCGTCTTCGATGCTTTAGATGGGAAGGAGGAGCTCGAAAAAAAACCGGAGAAAGAAGACGGTGAACTCACAAACGGCGAGCCTAAAGGCAAGGGACACGACATTAACTACCGCGACGAGCCAGTGGCGTTTTTCTTCGTTCTCTTTGGTCTGGCATTCGAAGCTCTCGTTGATCAATCTACCTCGGCCTCACAGAGAATGGAGATTCTTCAAGCTCTCAAGAGAATCCTGAGACCAATCATCTCGGGCAATGCTATCTACCAGGATGCTATCTTCTCTGAAACAATGGACAGCCTCGACCGGCTTGCTTTGACCGAAGGCACGCCCGTCCAGAATGTCATTGTTGAGATCGCGCGAAACCTGGCCTTGGACCATCCCTCTGCAAAGGGTGGTGAAGACCGCAGTGACCATCTCTCAGATGATATCGAGCAGCTGTTTGAACTGACAAGGAGCATTATTCTCGTCCTTGCGGGTCTCCTTCCCAACCTCCGGGAATCAACTGTCATTGCACGATTCAACGTGGGGTCTGACGACGCACTGGCTCTCATTCGTCTATCTCTTTCATCCTTGGTCAATGTTGCTTCAATATTCCCGTCTATTATTCGAAACGACCTTAACGCCTGTATTCTGCACATTTTCAGCACGATCCTTGCGACAGGTCTCTGTCAGCAAGAAGTCGTGCCGCAAGCCCTCCCGACATTCAAACACTTTATTCAAACTATCAGCAACCAGAAGGAAGACTCTGGCAACCCAGAGAATCAAGCTGTTGTCTCCCACCAGCTCCGCGGCTGCCTCGTCCGCTTCCTCACAACTCTAACCCTCGCTCAACGCCGAGAATCCGAGTCTTCATTACCCTGTGCTAAGAACACGTTATTGACGATCACTATCCTTTTAACAACAGGAGGCCATCTTATCCCCCCACAAGACCCCATCCTTCCCCAAATCCTCAACGAGCTCCTCGACTGCCTCCAAGATGTCGGCCTCGCCAGCGTAGCAGCAGGCTGCATCCGCTCCATCCTCCTGTCGCCTACATCCAAATCACCCACAGACGAAGTCATCGCCAGATACTTGCTCCCCCGTCTCATCTCCTTCCTCGTCGGCACGCCCTCTGCATCCGGCGATGTCGCAAATGACCCGGAGAACTCAAAGACCATTATCGCGCGCACATTGGTCTCCTGCGTAACAAACGCAACTCTTTTTGCTGCACAGGAAGCCCCGATGGCTATCTCGCTAGTCATGTCTTCCCTCCTTGCACGCGCCAAGCGCGAAGGCCAAGCAGTCCATCAGGAGACAGCGGCATACCTCCTGGAACTGGCCAAGACCAACCAGGTAATTTTCCGGGCGCTGGTCGCGAGTATGAACCCTGACCAGAAGACGTTACTTGAGGAGGTTCTGCGCAGTGTGAATGTTGGTGCTGGGGCTGGTGCGAGCAGAGAGGTACAGGATAGCGCACAGGGCGCTGGGCAGCAGCCGAGTATTGCGCTGCGGTTTGACTTCTAGCGTGGTGGCCAATGTGGCTTTAAGCGTTTCGCTTATGTCTGTTTATACTAGTTTATTATTCTTATACCACAATGTATATCACTATCTTTTTAACGCTCATTACTAGTTTCAATACAGCGCCAAAAACTACCTATTACCCCCCGCCTAGCGCGCGTTCCTTTCTTTCAACAACTTCCCCCCATTGCACCTTCCACCTTCCAATATCTCTCTGCCATGCCCAACCCAGCAGACCGTCCAAGATAACTCTTCAACATCATCCTCTCCACGCACTGAACGAAGACGAGAGCATTCAACATCTCATAGACCTCACCCTCGTTAGTCGGTCCTGGTACACTGCGCTAATCCCACGCATTTACAAGGTATGGAATTTCAACGGCGTATGACAGTCATTCCTCACGCTATGGAAGTTTCTGATCACTGTCCTTCGTAATCCTCAATTAGCAGCGGAGGTTCGCACCCTGCAAATCGGCAACTGGGGGTTCTTCCCTGAGGCTTCCAGACCGGCGCCTGACCTCAAGCTCCCAAAGCATGAAGCTGAGCGCGTACTTCGAGCTTTTCGAAATGCGGGACTTGGTTACTTGGAAGCCGATGTTGTCAATGCAATACGGAGGCGCGATCGAAGACCGCTTGTGGCGATTCTATTGATGTGTTTGCCGAAGCTTGAGGTTGTTTTCACATATGTACCGAAGGAAGATCCATTCTTGGCTGCTGTTGTCGAACAATCTGCCAAGGTTCAACACCGAAACGAAGATAGCAAGAAACTTTCGACCCTCGCCAACCTTCGAGAGCTTCACCTGCGTAAAGAGGATGCCGTTGCTCCGCCCAAGCAACCCGAAGATTCAGACTCCGAGTTGGAAGATGAGAGTTCTATTGGCCAAAAGGCTGAGGGTCTTGAGCATCTATGGCCCGTATTCAATCTTTCAGGGTTGTGTAGTCTCTCTATGCTTGGTCTTGATCCTGCGAGTGCCGGTACGTGGTTGAGAACCCACTATTATAGGTAATCAAACATTGAAGACCTCTGCCTGATCAACAGCTGGCAATTGCCATGTAGGCGTCTTGAAGTTGAAGCCCTTATCTCTCGGTCAAAAGCTCTGAAATCCCTCGAGATAATGCTTTTTGATATCCCTTTCGATCCACGACGCAATGTTACTATATCGAACCGCGAGCTCCGGACCTGTCTACAGAACCACAGTGCTACGCTGGAGAGTATCAACATTTGGCGACCGACGAGCACCCACCGTGATGATAGCGGCCACTTAGGCCGTCTTCGCGGATTTTCCAGGCTAAAGCACCTTCGTACCCAAGCGGAGATTGTGCTCGGCGGGTGTTGCGGCTCGGCTCCTGCTTCGTTCAGACTGAAGGATACCCTCCCATCTAGCATCAAGACGATATCATTCTACGGAGTGGAGGGATTTGAGAAACTTGACATAGCCAGCCAGTTACGTGAGGCTGTAGCTGATACTTCTTCCTTCCCATCTTTGACAACCCTCAGTCTAGACTGTATGGACTTACTCTATGGGCCCGACGGTTATCTCACAGAATCTTACCAGGATAACCAACGTTTCTGTGAGGACAGGATATTGTTCTTATTGTTGAACAAAACGGTGGACTGCCGGCTTTTATGCAGCCATGGTGGGAGTTGGATGATATGGACCATGATGGGGCAGCACGGCAACAGGGTGTCAGGAATAAGTCGAAAAATATTGGAGATTGGCAGGAGCTGCTTCTTGCTCGGTGTCGCGGTCTGTGTATGAATACAGATGTCGAAGAGAAAGACGACATCAGTGATGGAAGTGAGGACGAAGATAACCACGAAGACGAGAACTTCCCATCAGAACCTCAAGTAATCCACACCGTCCCCTTTACAGACCTCACAGGGAAACCAGCGTCCATGGTCTTCGAGAACAGCGAGACCAATCCTCTTCCACCACTTTACTCATTTGCCATCTATTTCACGCATCAAAGAGCAGGAGCAAGTGTAGATGAAGACACACTACCTGCCTTCTACAACGAAATCAAACCTGGAGACCACAGCATCCGCTTCGACATCTACTTCCTCCCCGGCAGCAGCACAGACGAGTGCGTCACGCATTACAGGAGCGAGAAAGCGAGCAGAGGCAATTACAAAGACCAGATAAAGACCCTAAGATCCTTCTCCAAGACAAGCTTGCTCGAGCAACGAACACAAACCCGGATCCCAGGAATAATAAACAAATACCCGCTAAAGAGCGATTACCTATCCCTCCTCTTCATCGCCCCCTGGGAAAACTGGCAAACACCGGTCCAGATCAAAGCTGACGGAGCCAAGGACACCAGCGCCACAGCACCAGCCCTCCTGCAAGTCGAGTTCAATCGCACGATCGGTAGTATCGAGGACCCGCGATCGCTAGGTGAAACGGTGAACTACCCGCCGCCGATACTGGTGAGCGGGCTGCGTAGGCTTAACTCTCGTTCTAGGGGGAACGGAGTTGACCATGGTCAATTTACGCGGAGGGAAACGATAAGGGATACGGTGTTTTATTTGGCACATCGGGAAAGGGCGAAGTATGAGGAGCCCTGGAAGAGAGCGAGTAAGCGCGGGTGGAAAGCATGGGTGTGATTAGGCATTTACATTCACATTTAGCGTTGCGATATATCTCTGGGTTTTTGAAAGATCTATAGAATATACGGATAGAGCAGGCTCTAGTCTCGTATTGAACGTGATGATCGTGCGTTCTTCTATCCACTGTTGTAAGGTGGTATCGAAATATGTTGAATGGTTCGAGGACTCTGGGAATGACCAAGACATGTCACAAAACAAGCATACAACTTCAGGATCGGATGAACATAAAAAAGGTCTTCCAATGAGGGTGTCAAAGACAGGCCAGGCAAGCCGTCTAAACAAATCCAACCCCTTCTAGAGTAAAAACAAGTCTATCACGAATGAAATGGATACATAATATACAGCGTTGAGAGAAGTGTTCGAGTTCAGCCCATCGACTCACTAAAGTGAGCCGTAGGCGGAACCGCCTCCTGCGGATAAGAATGGGGCGGGACATCGCTTGAACGGGTCTCGGTGCCCTCCTTAGCAGGCGCAGCCTCTTTCTTCTTCTCGGGGGTGTTCTGCGCGCGCTGCGTGGAAGAGTACCGGAGGAAGAGGAGGATCATGACTGCATCATCCGTTAGTATTTACTTATACCAGGAGTATTGGAAGGAGGGAGAGGGAAGGAGGGAAGACAAACAAGCACTAGTAGCAATCGCGAGCGCAGCGCGGCGTGTAAGAATCCAGCGCAAACCTTCAATCTCACTCTTACTATCGCTGTTCAATGAGACAGTAATCTTGTAGTTTAGCTCCTGTACAGAGGTATCGATGCTCCTCTGCAACTCGCGGACAGTCATCTTATGGTCGTTGAACATGCCCTTAATATCATCCTTCATACCGGAGAGTTCCTGGTTCGTCCGTTGAGAAAGGATATCAGTTTCGTGTTCGAGGGATGCCCGTGACGCGCGCTGGCGCTGGATTTCTGAGTTCCGAGCAGTCTGCAAACTAGACTGTAGTTCCGAGCAGGCTGCGCTGAACAGGTACGTCTCGTTCTCGACGTCCGATTTGCTAGTGAGGTTCTGCTTCGCGAAGTCGAGGTTGTTCTGTAGGATTTTGCGAACAGCTTTCATAATTACTTCGGACTGTTTATCGGAGAATCCGCCATTTGCAAGGTCCTGCACGAGCGTATACGTGTCGAAGTGATGGACGTAAGGAGGGGGTGCCATGTGCGGGGGGCTATTGTGCGGCGATGTCGTCGGGGTAAGGTATGATGAAGGCGAGGGCATATGCAAAACTCCCTCTAACGGGTTCCCATCAAGAATGGGCGCCTTGTGGCGCTCCTCGGCCTGCTTCTCTTCGGGTGTAGGTGGCTGTTTGGCCTCGTGGATTTCGGGCGGGGGGGCGTCCCTTTCGTTCTCTTCTTCCTCTGCTTCTTCTTCGGCGTCTAGGTCTTCTTCAGGTTGGGATCTGGGCTCGGCTGGCTGGACGCTTTTCTCAGGTTCTGGTTGTGGGGGCGTAGCGGTGGTCCTCTGTTGGGATTCTGTCTGTTCCGGGGTAGTGGTGTTCTCCGATGACGTGCCGATGTCCACATCCTCAGATGACTCGGCCGCGTCCTCGCCCTTCGGTTTCGACGGTGGAGGGATATTCGGCTCTACCGCGGGTCCATACCGTCTCTGTATGGAGCCCTGGGCACGTCTCGGGGTAGTATGAAACGGAGCTCGAGCCGTCCGGGGTGGGCGGGCATTCGTCGGGACGCGGAGAGTGCGATACGTGGATGGTTCGCACGACTTGACGGCGCGCATTAAGTTCGGGTAAAGGAATGGAAGCCTTGGAGATGCCATCTTGACGAGTCGGGGATGGCTCTCGTGAGGTTGAAGCTGGAATACAAAGGAAAGAATGCGAGTAGTGTAGTTGATTGAGATGAAGTTGGCCTGATGGAGCAATCCAGGCGGTGGGTTTTTCCCGCGGCGAACGGACTTGACGTAAGCGGTGAGGCAGATGAGCTCCCCGCGGGATCTGACGTGTCATGTGACCTGTATACTTGTCTATACAGACACAGGCTAGTGTTTGGCAAGCCAGCTTTCAATGCTTTGAAAGGTCTATTATTCTGATATGTACAAGGAGTTTGTTGATGCGACTAGGCAGAATCAATCGCTAATAACCCAAACAACAGCCGCGTCCGGACCCAATACTCCTGCGCTCTCTGATCCATAGTTTTGCTGATTGAGTCTGACTCTGACCCAAGACTCTTTCGGATCTTCTCCGCAGCTTCTTGGAGTGGAAGTGACTTTGATTCCTTTGTGTTTGATGCATTGCTCAAGAGCATGGTATCGAAGTAAACTTGCAACCTGAGGTCTGCGAGCTGCGCTTCGGTGAGGGCTTCAGCAGATTCGTCATCTTTCTTCTCAGATGAGGGTTCCTCTTTACGCTCACCCCCGTCGTTGTTTTTGGTTTCTGTCTCGCCTTTAGTCTCCTGTTCGGACTTGTTTGAAGACTTTGGTGGCTCCAGGTCCTTGAGGTATGAGTTAATGCGCTCCGCTAGCTCTTTCTGTAGGACAGTCTGAAGAACCTGCACGGTAGACATATCCCAGAGTCCATGACCATGACGATCCACCGATTCTACTAGCCTGCGCAGATACTTGAATGTAGCGGGTGATGGTTGGACTGGAACCTCCGGTTCGCCCTCCCATAGCGTTCTCCCAGCGAGCGTCTTTGATCGTCGGTTGACCAAGGTCGCCAAGGACAGCGGCCGGGTAGCAGCAATAACATCTGCGGCAAGGCTTTCCTGCAGCCCAGGAACAATATCCTTCGAAAATTCGGTATCGCTGGAAATGAATTCATGCGGACGCTCTCTTCGAACCAGTCGGATGAGCTTAAGCATAAATGCCGTGCTCTCGCCTTTCCTGGAATCTCCGATGGCTTTGTATATATCGCTGAATGAATTTTGAAGTGTATCAACAGCCTTTTTGACTGCAGCTTCGAGAGCATCCCACAGAAGCTTTCTATCGTCTTCATTCAGTATGGCCGCGATATCTATGTCGAGGTCCTCATCCGTAGCCTCATCCAGTATGTCAGGCCACCGAACCTCTTTTAGAGCCTCAATAGCTTCTTTGAGGGCTCCGATGGAGGCGAGCCAAGATTGGTACTTGTCGGTCGCTGTAATTACGTCTGTGTCTCGACCGAGTAGCCTGTCGCCGATGGCTTCTTTGAATGCAGCCGCACCATTGGAATAGTCTAGTGACACCAGTTCGTGGTCCCACATGGACATAGCACTGCCATGTTCAACGGTATCCCAGCTTGAGACTGCCGATCTCACAGCTTGGGCAAATATGTCCAAAGCGTTGGCCTTGTCCGACAGTACGTCCGTTAGGCGGCCATTAAACACATTCCGAATGCCCTCCAGGACTTGAAGGGCTGAATGAGTGGGGGTTGAGCTCCACGAAAGAAGCCACAGCTCTAATGTCTCTTTGCGAAGTTGGAGGAGCTGAGAAAAGTCCACCCACTTTGCGAGGCTGGCCTGGCTGCGGCGCACAAATTCGTCAAAGGCGTCTTTGGACCACTTCTTGATCATCCTTTCTGCGTCTTGCTTCGATTGTTCGTTGACTTTGATCCATGGTGTAAAGTTCACAATATCCGTAGCAATCCAGCGGCCCAACACATCAAGCGAGAGGTCGTCGACGCTACGGACGTCAGGGTCGGTAAACAATGGTCGGGATTTGAGTTGGTTTAGTACATCGGTGAATCGGCGAGAAAGAATCGTCTTGGAAACCTGCAAAGTCTGAACATAGAGCCGCAAGCCCGTTAATATGTTCGCGCCCGAGGTTTTGGCTTCATCCAGCTGAAGTCCAATGACATCTAAGCGAATCTTGTGATAGTACCCAACAGCATCATCCGACGAGGATCCAGTGGCCAAGCAATAGGCAGCAAGAGCCTCAATTACCTCGCCAATGACCGATTTCGCGCTCGCCAGCCGTTTATCAATTCGAGTCTTGAGACCGAGTCTCAGGGAAGCAAGCTGATTGCGCAATGTCTCAACGAACGGTGGCGCAGATTTCTGTTCGGACAAGTTCTTGAGCAGCTGTCGAGAGATAACTAGCAGCTTGGCTATCAGCAAGGGCGAGCCACGTTTCCTCAACATCTTCGAGGTAAGTACCGAGCACCGATGAAGCAGCGCAAGCTGAGCCCCGAGAGCTCGCTTTGCAGCATCTATACCCCATTTATTAGCTAAGAGCCCAACCCCGTATTGTTGTCCCATCACGAAGCATACCCTCGTCCGTAGGTCCACCATTTATCTGGGCGTAGTTTGAATAGTTCTTCCCCATCAATCGCGGGTTGCATCGTCGTCCAATATCGCCCAGCGTCGTATCCACATCCTCCATGCGGCGGTTCATAGAAACGATTGTTTCGGCGGTGCCAACGAGCTCTCGGTATCGGGTACTGTATGCGCCATATTAATTAGCCATCAAGCTTCCAGATATCAACCGTCAATCGGGGGGTTCGCGACATACCCAACAAGAGCCCGGAGCTTCTCCTTATTGCTAGCGATGTCGCGGCGGAGCTCCTGCTCCACGCGACGCACGGTGGGAATTGGGTATTGGAACGCATCCTGCCATGCCTTTAGGTTCTGTGGATCAGGACCGTCAGCCGCCATATTGGAGCAAAGCAGGATGTTGTATGTAGGTCAGTGATCTTGTGGTTATTGAACAGGTAGCTGGATTGACGAGTGAGCTTATTGCCTGAGGCAGGAATGCGGGATATGGGGCTAGTCTGCATCCGGACTTGCTCGGTGCCGCTTTTAGAGCTCTTGAGGCATAAGCATAAAGCATCATCAATATTGCTATGGGAAATGCAGTCATAATCTCGATTGTTGTCTTTACAAGATTATAGTAGTTGGAGGGTGCACCAATTTATAGAGACGATGTGTAAGTAGGCCTCGACATGCCCATAACTTAGGGTTATATATTTGGAGAGTGTTGTCCAGCTCAAGTCTCTTGCCAGCTACAACTAGACTGACAAATTATAGCCATGAGGAAAAACAACCTTAATGACGGCTATGCCTAGGTATACACCTCCTGCGGTTGAATTGTTGGCAGTGGTATGTTCGCAGCAAGCGCCAATGGTGTTGTTCCTGACTAAGAGCTGGGTGGTGCCATCTGCACCTCGGCAGTCGGTTCTATACGACGGACACTGAGAGGAGAAGCCGGGTAACGCAAAGAAACATAAAAACACCTCGGGCCACTGGCTTTGATTTTATTCCAGCATACTCAAGTTTTAAGCCGACAGTAGTTCTACTGCACTGCCTGTTCAGCTCATTCAGGGATTCTGCAGCGTCCATCATGTCGTCACCATCCCCCTGTCTAGCCAACAGCCCAAAGGGCCACATCCCGGCATCGCAAAGAATCCCGGCAATGGCGCGCCCATTCGTTAGCCAGCGCGCCAAAGAAACACTTGATTCAGTCGAGAAGTTTGTTGAAGAAGAATGCGTGCCTGCCGATGCCGTCTACCAGCAACAGCTCGGCTACACTACAGAGCAGCGCTTCAACACCCACCCTCCAATCATTGAAGAGCTCAAGACGAAAGCCAAGAAACTAGGACTATGGAACATGTTCCTGCCTAATAATCACTTCAAGGAAGGTGCTGGGTTTAGTAACCTGGAGTATGGTCTTATGGCGGAGTATCTTGGGCGCAGTTTGACTGCCAGTGAGGCGACTAATTGCGCGGCCCCGGATACAGGTAATATGGAGGTATTCGCAAAGTACGGGACTGAGGATCAGAAGAGGCAGTGGTTGCGGCCGTTGTTGGACGGGGAGATTCGTTCTGGATTTCTGATGACCGAACCACAGGTCGCGAGCAGTGATGCGACTAATATTGAATTGCGCATGACGAAGGACGGGGACTACTTTGTGCTCAATGGCCAGGTACTTATCTCCATTTCTGGTGTGTTTGAAAAAAGCTAATATACCTTAACAGAAATGGTGGGCCAGCGGCACCGGTGACGTCCGCACAAAGGTCTTTCTCGTCATGGGCAAATCAGACCCAACAAATGCAGACAAGTACAAGCAACAGACTGTGATTGCTGTCTCTGCAGATTCTCCGGGAATTACCATCAAGCGCATGCTCTCAGTACTGGGATATGACGATGCTCCTCATGGCCATGGGCACATTTACTTCGACAATGTGCGCGTCCACAAGAGCAACGTCATTCTAGGCGAAGGCCGTGGCTTCGAGGTCGTCCAAGGCCGCCTGGGACCTGGCCGTATTCACCACGCAATGAGATCAGTGGGAGCGGTATGTTTGTTCTATCGGTTGATTAATTACAGTCTGCTAACACGCAATCTAGGCAGAGAAAGCCCTCGAATACTTCCTAGCACGAGTCAATGACCCTCGAAAGAAGCCATTCGGTAAACAGCTCAGTGAGCATGGCATCATGCTGGATCGCATTGCTCGGTCTCGGATTGAGATTGACGCCGCTCGCCTGGCAGTTCTAAACGCAGCTATTATGATTGACCAGGGAGACGCCAAACATGTACTCAAAGAGATTGCAGAGGTCAAGGTGCAAGTTCCTGCTGTGCTCACTGAGGTCCTCGACCGCGCAATCCAGGCACACGGGGCCGGTGGAGTATCTCAGGACTTTCCGTTAGCTGCCATGTACTCAAACGCACGGACGATGAGGATTGTCGATGGCCCCGACGAGGTGCATATCTTGCAGCTAGGCCGCAATGAGAACAAGCGCGGCAAGGTGTTGCTGAGCAGGATCGAGGCCCAGAAGCAGAAGACACAGGCCTTGCTGAGTCAGTACGGCATGGAGGAACGAGATGTGCTACAGCTTGACCGGCGTAGTGGGAAGGCAAAATTGTAGATGATGTCTTTTCTTCGTTGTGCTAAACGCCTTATATGGAACATTATAAGAGCTTGTATTGGTTCTGGAGTGAACACCTGATGCCATGAGCCATATCACTTTACACGTACTAGCCGCTTTTTTTTGATGCGCTAACGAAGTTTTAAAAGGTTAAGAGAGTTATCTGATGTACGAAGCAGAGCAGTTGTGCATAATTAAAGACGGCCCTACAGCGTACTTTTGCTTTAAGAAAGTATTTAGGCTCATATAGCTGTACCTTCAGAAGCTAATCAATCAATAAGGCCGGCTGGCCCAATGGCAAGGCGCTTGACTACGAATCAAGAGATTGCAGGTTCGACCCCTGCGTCGGTCAATTAATTTTTTCTTTTTACTTTTTGAATTCTGTATGGTCGCTGTGGTGGGGGTGTTGAGAAGAATTCGACATGCCCCGCTGCGGACGGCCTTTGCGGAGATAACATGTTAAAGCGGCACCAAACCGGCCCGAATCTGGAATTCCCATAGAGTCATAGTCCTGGAAATTTCTCGAGCAGAACAACAGTCATACTTCTTTTATCACCAACATTTTATATCTGATTGCGAACATGCCTCTTATCGACGAGTCTGATGCGGCTGGCTCCTCAACGGAGTCGCTGCAGAGGCTGCCCTTCCCTCCCGTCACATATTCGCATATCCTGCACTGCTCTTATGATTACTGGCAACCAAAGTGAGCCTCTGCAATTGATAGACCCTGCGGGATATCTTTCTAACTTAGTGAATCAGATACCGCGCGCTCGCGCCCAAATCCCGGATCATCCCCTTAAAACCCGAATTTGTCTCCTACCTCCACGCGGACGGCATCGTCCTTCCACCAGAGAATACCCCGCCAACCGACGCCGTCGACGAAGCCCTCAACGACTTTGAAGATGACCCCGACGCGCCAGAAGAAGGAGACCCCTCAAAGGAATGGCCCGAGATCCACGCCCAAGTCAAGGCTACCATCGCCGAGCTGGACGGCAAAGTCACGCCCAAACTGAACTGGAGCGCACCGAAGGACGCCACCTGGATGTCCGCGACAAATGATACACAATGCCGCACGCCGAACGACATCTACCTCCTTCTTAAGAGCAGCGACTTTATTACCCATGACCTCGAGCATCCCTTTGACGACTGTGTACCTGATACAACGTACTCGCCTGCGCCGACGCCCAGCGCGCCAGAGGTGAAATACAGTCTTGTCCTGAGGAAATACGTCAACTTCAACCCGTCGCTGGAGTTCCGGTGTTTCGTGCGGAATCGCGTGCTGCTTTGTATTTGTCAGCGGGACCAAAACCACTTCGATTTCCTCTTCCCTATGCGCGATATGCTCCGCTCCCGGATCCAGTCGTTCTTCGAAGAGAAGCTTAAGCATACCTTCCCGGACTCGAGCTTCGTCTTCGACGTCTATATGCCGGCGCCGCATCAGCGGGTCTGGCTCATCGATATCAACCCCTGGGCTCAACGGACCGATCCACTCCTCTTCAGCTGGCTGGAAATCCTACGAATGAAAGATCCCATCGGGATCCAAGAAGAAGACGACAGCGCAGAGGAACAATTCGTTCGAATCCCATTGAGACCAAATGGTGACATCTCACTCAGCAACGGCGAAGTCCCAACCCCAGGCCCTGTCCAAGAGGAAGAGTCCGAGTCCGAACCCGAATCAGACTTAGAAAACCAACAGCCCAACCCAGACGACGCTCCCCTCCTCCCTGAATTCCGACTCGTCAAGCGCGACGACCCCGAGGCTTACGCTTTTACTACACCGCAATACTCCGCGCATAAATTGCCGCAGGAAGTTGTTGAGGCTTCGATGACGGGGCCCGGTGGTATGAGTGAGTTCCTGGGACAGTGGCAGGATATCCTTGCGCGGCAGGCGCAGGAGTCGGATACGGAGAGTGAGCGTTAAACTGATCATTAGGTTGGCTCTGCGTACTTTGCAAAAATAGCATTGGAGGTTGGAGTTTGTGTATTTGGCGTTCTGGCTTATTTCCATAGATTAGGTAGCGGTGGAAAAGTTGGTAAATTATTTACTTTGCTTAACATAACAAGCGCAATGCGAAGGCAAGGCTGAAACGAATCTCGTTATACGGGTTCAAATTCCGATCCCCTTTGAAACATCTATGCGCACAGAAGCATGAAGAGAGAAACTACAGCTTATGCCTCTTCTCCCCTGTCGCCAACTTCCTAAACTCCTCCTGCGGAATACCCGCCAAAAACCTTTGCAGCCCTCCAAATGCCTCAATCGTATTTTGGCGATCCATGATTTCCCTCCCCGGCCGTCGAATAAGCTCCTTAATCCTAAGCAACGAACTCTGGCTCAGATGCTCGCCCATCCGGTCATCAACCTCCTTCAACACCTCGCCCAAAAACCCATCAGAGTCATCACTCTTCCCGCTCGGTGCCTTGATAACTTTATTCACGAACCCCGCGGCAACAAGTTCGTCTATTGTAATCCGTTTACTCTGGATGAGGGCTTCGTTGGCCTTTGCGATGCCTAGGCGCTCAACGAAGGCGGAGCTCGCACCGCCTTCTGCTACAAGACCGAGGGAGGAAAATGGAGTTAGAATGAATGTGTGCGGTGCGGCGTAGACGAAGTCAGCGAGTGCGACGAGGGCTGCGCTCAATCCGACAGCTGGGCCGTTCAATGCTGCAACCAGGATCTTGCTGTGGTGCGAGAATGTATGTGTGATGTCGATGTTGTTGACGACGAAGTTGCGGAGGAGTTCGCGGCGGACGCTTGTGCCGAGGCCCGCGCCTGGGCGAGCGGAGGTTACATCTGCGCCTCTGCAACACATTATTAACATCTGGCCTAGGATGCCTTGTACAGTTCATCCTTGTCGATTTGTGCAGGGGGGATAAGGGGAGGGGGCGTACGCAGAGAAAAAGCGCCCAGTCCCCGTGAGAACAGTGATCGTAATGTCATCGCGCTTGTCAACTTCGCGGAGGCGCTCGCCGAGCAGGTAGTAGTGGTCTCCGCTTAGGGCGTTGAGTTTTTTGGGTTGGTTGAGGGTGATTATTGCGACGCGGCCTTTGTAGGTAAGTGTGATGTCCTGCTCGGCCATGGTGTTTGCTTCTTGTCTCTGTCTGATCTTATCTCTATTTCGGCGTTGCTTATCGGTCTATCGATGGTGATAGGGGCGGAGTATTTCGAGACCGACTGGAGACGTTGCGATGCCGGCTGAAGATCTTCAAGACTGCAGGTAAATTCAGGTGAGGTACACAAAAGGTAAGCAAGCGTGGAAAACACCAGCAGCCCGCTCAATATATGGATGACAATCAAGTACCGAACATCCCTTCTCCAGGCCTCCCAAAGCCATGGCTTTGCGGGGAATTGGCCGACGGACCGACAGGGCAGCCGAGGCTCAACTGCCGATTACGTGATACTGCAGATCAGGTGACTGCACGTGCTCTAATTGTTCTGGACCGGCAACCAGAGTGTCAGGTCATGTGACTCTGTAATGCAGGCGGTCTGATAGGCCCGCCCGCGGCGGCTTTCTTCGACGGAGGAGCTTCGGGTTGGGATCGGACCATACCTATCGATATTGAACGAATTTCACGAACTCATAATCCCGAATCCAAATCCCGGTTGAGATTTGTTAGGTTAGGCCGATTGGATTGCAAAAACAGTTTACCTTTCTATATCCGCTCCAGTCCGCGCATCATCCCGTCCGTCTTTTCTACGTCGCCGCCGCTGTCATACCACCGCGTGAACTCAGCGTTGAGCTTCAGCTCAGTTACTCCAAACCTCAATCTCACATTATACCCGTCAACTCCGATTCTATTAGCCCTGCAAAACCTCCGTAAAATGTCCTCCTTCCTCCGCCGCCTCCAAGGCGGAAACCTCGAAATCTTCAAGGTACTTTCACCCCCCCAATTCCCCTCCACACCCCTCCCTTGTCCCAGCCCAACTAACTGTATTCCTCTACCCAGTTCGGCATGTACGTAATCTTCCCTATAGGCTGGATGTACTACTTCGGCACGAACCTCGACGAGCGCTTCAGCGTCCCCGGCTTCTGGCCGACCGCCGAACAAAGCCACAAGATCCCGCTTGATAAGGAGGATATTGATAAGGAGTTGACGCGCATGAGGATGGCTGATGGGGTTAAGAGGGAGAAGAGAGAGCGGGAGTGGGCAGTACAGATGGCGCAGATGCAAGCGCAGGAACAGGCGCAGGGCCAGGCGGGTTCAGGGTCTGGGTCGGAGTAAGTGGGATGTGAGGTTTGATTTGGCTGCGTTAAAAAGAGGAAGGGGAAAATGTGGTGAGCTTTGTGCTTTATGTTTGTGGAAGTGGACGACCTTCTTTGCATGATTTTTTATACATATAGGGTGGAGTTCTTCGGTTTGTTCTATATCACATGTATAATATGAACGAGTATTTTTTTATTGCTCGTTGTATAACACCCTCCTCTAAACATCATGGAGTTTTGGAGGATTATGGTATTTGAAATATATCCCTCAATTCAAATTATTGGAGATCTGGAAACTGAATTGCTTTGGCCATTGATTTCAATTTGGCTATTGAAACTGACAGAACATGAGCATAATCGCCGGGTCAGGGGAGACAACAAGATAGGCCCTGCAAATGTAAAATTCCAGAGACAAACTCAAGCCTAGTGAACAATGATGCATAAAAAGCATGTGCCAGTTCGGTCCACTCAATGAAGCATAAAATTCCGGATGCTACCAGAAACGCAGCCGAAACGCCTGGACACGAACGCCGTTTCAACTTTCCAACTCCCTTGAAAAACATCACAAACGCCAGTATCGGATCGAACGGAATCATGACAAAACCGAGCTTCCCACTCCAGGTCCGGCTGCGAGGACGGAAGTCATGCAGATAATGTGGAGAACATTAGGGGCGCGGGTATCAGGTATCAGCACCAGGAAAGCGAACGAGAAGAAGCGAGAAGAAATTATAAGATATAGATGCAAAAGTCGCCCATTGTATCATGAGAATACACTAGCCCAGTCTTTGCGCGCTACCGACAGCAAAAACAACCCGAAGATATCAACACGAACTGGAGGAACAAAAGTGTCAAGCACTACAACTCTGGGACTGCCGCTGCTGCTGTCGCGGTATTCTGGGCTGTTTCGTACATCACTTCCAGAGTTTGTGTGCCGCTATCGCGGAAAGCTGTGCTGATGGCTGCGATGCTGTTTGCGAATGGGCGCTCGCCGGCCCAGTAGTAGTATAGGTGGCCGTATATCGTTCGGATGTGGTCGGGTAGGTAGACGTAGATTGCGGTAAGGATCATTGAGAGGAGGGTGAGGATAATAGAGTCTATTGATAATTGTCAGCAAACATTCTGTAAGATTGCAAAGAGCAGACATACTGAAGATGAATTTCTCCGTAGGAGTAAGCATGTATACAGCGAAAGTCACCTCATACTGATAAATCTTCAAGCGAACCCAGCGGACAAAGGCGGCCGCAAACCAGAGGAGTGTCATTTTGTCGATCTGTTTGTGTAAAGTGTTGTCCAAAGGAAACGAGCGATGCGGCGAAAGGTGCTTTTGTCTGAGATGTGCGGTGGTTCAGGGAACGGGGTTCCGGGGGGTTGTGGCAGATTGCGCAGGGGAAACTTGTCCGCAAGGTGCAATGTCGAGGTGAGGAGGTCAATTGTGCGCTCGGGTCGACAGCATGATCTGATCAGACTTGAAGGAATCGGATCTTGACGTCTGAAGGAACAAAGGACGATCGATGTGGACTTGAGACGATGATTGCGCGTCGATCGACAACTGTCTGGTGTGGCTTGCGGATGCGGGGAGGCAAAACCGAGGCAGAATTGAAGGATTAGGAGTAGGAGGTTTTTAGGAAGAAGGGAAAGACCAAGATCAAGGGGTAAAGGAGGTAATAACAATAGCGATCAAGAATATCTGGCCAACGGCAAAGAATCTGCTAAGAATATCGTCTAGGTCGAGATTGGAATCGACGGCGTGAGACTGGAAGGCGTGCCAGTGGTTGAGCATTGGGCGGTCCACTTCAGGGTCCTGTCAAATGGCTAACTAGCGGAAGGCGCAACGTCTGCGAAGATATCAGTGCCTTTCTGCCCACCCACCGCTTCCAAAAGCGAAAGCGGTGGGTGGGCAGAAAGGCACTGATAGGAGGCGGACTTTTAGGTAATTGGAAAGAATTGTTCTCAATCTCTCTGTCTCTGAGAAAGGATTCCATGTATCTACCACTTCCTCTCAACTTCAGATTCTTGGATGGACCTTATTCTGGATTCAATTCCATGTCAGCACACGTAAGTCCGGCCTTGGCACCGTCAACGACTCAACCGTCTTCAGGCAACCAATCTCTCAAAATTAGATTGGGAGTTCCTTGGGTATGAGACAACGGCTTGGAGAGTATATTATCTGAGCCAAAATAATGAATGCAGGCACCGTAAGCAACATGCTGGGTCTGCCCTGCAATCAGCAGCCTCGTAATCGTATAGATATTCCCTGCTACCTAGTAATCAGATAAGAATCTCACCCAACCAAATCCAACGCTCCTCCCCACACCAGGTAAGCTCTTTGGAGTCGGAGCTCTGCAATCTGCAACCTGCACTGGCATTGAGCCTCTCTGCTTCCGCGGAGTTGATACATGCGCCTCGTTCATAAGATGCGCCCTGTGCGCTAGCTACGGCTTACAACGACCATGCTCTCTATGCTTCGTCAATCAAGACTACTTCTCTCCGGCATCACGACGAAACTCCCATCATCCTTCCGCGCATCAACGCCAATCCCCCATCGAACCATCTCCGCGTCGCCCTCCCTCGCCGAGAAACCCCTCCCACCCCGCTTAAAGCTCGACGATGCCGACATCACACTCTCCTACCTGAAGGGCACCGGCCCCGGAGGACAAAAGATTGTACGTCCTCCCTTCGCTTTTCCCATCCTACTACTACTACCCACTAACAATCTGTCTCCTCGACAGAACAAAACAAACTCCGCCGTTCAATTAATCCACCATCCCACCGGCATAGTCGTCAAAAGCCAAGCTACGCGCTCGCGCTCCCAGAACGAGAAGTATGCGCGGCAGATTCTGGCTGATAAAGTCGAGGAGATGTTGAAGGGGGATCAGAGCAGGACTGCGATAAAGGCTGGAAGGGAGCGGAAGAAGGCTGCTAGTAAGGCGAAGAAAAGCCGGCGGAAGTATCGCGCTCTTGAGGCGGAGAAGGAAAAGCGTAAGGGTGAGGCTGGAGATGATGGAGAAGTGGGAGGTCGAGAGGGTGACGCTGTGGCTGGGACGGACAGGAAGTAAGGAGGATAAATAAATTAATAGGTCAGGCTGTTCTACTATCTTGAGGAGCTGTGCTCTCAAAAAGCTGTCTGCTCGCCATGGGGATGCAGCAGTTCTATTGTATATCAGCTGAAGATGCCAAATCACGTATAATAAAATTTGAAGAAAGATCCCATAATAAGGGTGTTATTGGTATTTTAAAGTCCTATCTCGTAATTAAATTTCATGCAATATAACTGCCGAGCACGGCCTTCGCCTCGGTTCCCAACCGTTCCTGGGCAAATCCAGAAATCCTTCCGCCGAGTCTCTGATCAGCCTCCTTCAAATACTTCCCAACCCAGACCTTGAGATCGGCCCCTGTGTCCGGCCAGGGGTCTCGGACCTGTGGCTTGATTGTGACAAGGGCTGTGTATCCTACTCCAAACGCCATATCTTCCACGTCGTGTTCGGCAATGACATCGTCCTTGCTGGCGGGAAGCGGCGGCAGCTCCAAAAGCTTCAGAAGAGCTTCGCATGTGAAACCCCATCCCTTCTTGTACTTGCTGGCGAAGGCCTCAGAGTTGGCCAACGTCTTGGTAAACGACAGCACTGCCGTCTTGCGGTCCAGCGGGCGTGCAAGCTTTTGTGATTCCGGCAGGATGACATTGAGGTACAATTGAACATAGAGTCTAGTTGAGGTCAGCCTTTGGTTCATTCAAGTTCTCAAATCAGGCTAGACTTACCCTTCTTGTACTTTGTCGATGACCTGAATGACGAAATCCGCGCTATAGCCCTTGGAGTCATGGGCACACATGAAGTGATAGAACCGCACAAATCGAAGTGTGAGAGCTTCTGTCTTGTGGTTTTGGAGGCGGGTGAGGATAATCTGCATGATATCGCCAAAGAACGGTTCAATTGTAGCCCTAAAAAGTAATGTCAATAAGCGGCTTTATGTTATCTTGGAAAGTCAGCTTACGATGGGAAGCTTTCAATCACAGATTCCAAAAGATTGAATCCTTCGCTTTCGTTGGTCCGAGAAGACAGCAGCTTCTGGAAAATACCGAGAATGTTGATAAGCTGGTTATTCTCCACAACATACTGCGAGCCTCGGCTGATGATGGACGACAGAAGTCGCACGAGCGCAGGAATGTTGCCCTTGGATTCCCAAACCTGCGGTGCAAGAATTGGCGCGATCAGGCTCTGGTAATAAGCCGGCAGTGTGCCTGATGGGTTGGCTTCAAGAAGAGCAGCGAAAAGCTGGAAGACATAGGGAACAAACTCTTGTACGTCTCCCTGGAGGATAGCTGAGAAAGGAGGGTACAGGGCTTGTTCAAGTTTGTCTGGGTTTGCAGGGGCAGCGAAGCGAATAAATGCACCAATCGTCTCAAAATGATAGTAGTAAAACCTTGGGTTACTGGGGTTTCTGCTAATCACTTCGGTGATGTTGATCAAATGCTTCAGCACATTATCCGCAATAGGGACAACAGTCTCCTTGATCACGATCAACACTCTCATAGCGCACTTCATGATGAACTCGTTCTCCTGCACCTTTTCAGGAGCAGGGTCCTTTTGAATCAATGAGAAGATATGCTCCAATAGGTCCTTGGCGAGAGGTTTGATCGTGTCTGCTGAGATAATTGGCTGCCCTTGGTTATCAGTGAAGTAAAGCACCCGTTCGACTGCAATCGCCGCGTAGGTATAGACGACAAAGTTGGAAGATGCGAGGTGGTTCACCAACAAGGGAAGCACTTCCTGCCATTGCTCCTTTGTCACGATGCTGCGGAAGAGGTAGAGGAACTTGATGGCGTCAACCTTGAGAATGGGGTGAGTTCCCTCCCCGGCAACCAAGTCCGCGGCAAGGTTCTTCTGGAAGTAATCGGTGATGCCGATAAGGCTGTTGGTGGCTGTAATTCCGTGACTGGCGGTTGCAACACCCTTGGCGGCAATCGCGATGAAAAGGTATGTTGCAGTGTCCTTGGCCTTCCAGTTCAGTTGTGGTGACTTGGCGTACTCATTCAGATAGTGCTCGATGTATTGAAGTACTGTCTTTGTGACTGATGCCTCGAAGTTTCCGTTCAATTGCTTCAAGAAGTCTGTAGCTGCACGTCGTCGTGTGTCACTGTCCGACCCTTCGAGATCACGGCGAATGAACTCGATTGGCTCATCCTCAAACAATTCTTCGTCCGACTCACGGAGGCTGACGTTGGGCAGAATAACTTTCTCGATGACCTGAGCGAGTGTGCCTTCGGCCTGGAAGACCTGTGCGTGCTGGGGCATGCCAGCGATTGAGGTCAAAAACTTCAACGCCCGGCTGACGAGGATATCATATTTCGTTTCTTGCCCAATTGTAGTCAGGAAGTTCCAGGAACTCTCCACGAATTTTTGAATGTATTGCTGGAACTCGTCCGCGTATTTCTGGACGTAGAGTGTAAGGACCTCAAAGATCCCTGCCCGGGTGAACTCTAATTGGCCAGACTCGGCATCATCGTCGGTGTGAAGCAGTTGATTATCGTAGGTCAGGTATTTAAGTAGCAGCTGTGCTACCCCGCTCATGTTTTCTTCGAACATCGGAGGAAGGTCATGGCAGGAGAGATCGTACATCAGCTTGATCATGAGGTTGAGCTGCGTGAATCCTTGGTTGAGCTGTTCTTTGTTCGACTTGTTTGCTTCGAGATAGTTATCCAGTCCCTATGTGGCACTCTTAGTCGAAGGGCGCATTTGAAGGGTAAATTAAGCTGAGCTTACCTGGAAGAGAGTCAAGAACGGGTTACCGAATCTCTCAAGAACGTGGTTGATCTCAATGTATAGCTCATCCGATCGGAACAAAGGTCGCCATCTCTTGAAGATGGAATGTGCGACTTGCAGGACACCGATGTTGGCAGAAGGGTTCTCAGGTTGGAGTTTTGAAACAAGGTCCTGGAGGGTCAGCTTGTTGAAGAGGGCGAACGATACCGAAATCGCAGACTTACATCGACAAGTGTATCCCAACGCTCCCAGAAATCACTATCAGCAATCACACTGACAGCCTCTCCTAATTGAGTTTGTATGCCCTGGGGCACAGAGATCATCAGGTTGATGAGTTCTTTCTTGATCGTTCCCACTACCTCCTGCGGGAGTTTATAGTTTCCATCTTCATCGACCCAGTTTCTCTTGATGAAGTTCTTGAAGAACAACGCACTGGCAAGGCGAGTATTGTAGGGGTAAGTCTGGGAGGCGGTGATTTGAAGAAGGGATATGGAGAAGTTCGGGTTGCTCTCTTCCCGCCGCAAAGCGAGTTCAGCTATAAGGGGTTAATAACCGCACCATGAGAGAAACTAAATGCATAAAATGCTAGGAGTGCTCCGGGGGCAATATGGACTCACCTTGCTTATTTTGTCGGGGGTCCAAGCTCGCCTCAAGGAGCTGGGCAACGGCCGCCAAACCATCCGCCATTGTTTGGAGGGGAATATGTATGTACTAGAAAATGCAGAGGTGATGGGTAATTGTTAGGATGTCGAAGTTCAAGGTATATGCAAATATGTTAATGAAAGAAAAGATTTTGACAGGCTCTCCTCGCAGATGTGCTCAGCAACAAAAATGAGCCAAAGACAAGCTCATTCCTGGACAGGCAGTTTGTTTGGCGGTTGCTTTGGAATTATTTCCAGGCGGTGAGCATACAGGTCCGCGGGGTCGTTCTGCCGGTCATGTGATCTCGGCGGAAGCAAAATTCATCCGGCTCTCCGCCCGCCAGATCACCGCGAGCTGGTCAGTGCTCGGAGGGGAAACGCTCTCTTGGCGCGGCTTCATGAGCCTGACCATATCTCGTTCTTTCCTCGCCAGGCGTCTTTGTGAGCGTTGCTTTTTACACTTATCTTGGTTGTTTCATTTCAGGGCCACTGGTGCTAGTCCGTCTTTCTGGTGCATCGTCTTTCCTTCCCCTATGTACTGGTATTCCGACACAGCCACTCTTAGGTATTGCGGCTCTTATCTCTTAGCATTGGGGTTCAAGCCTGCTCGTCTTCCTTCTCCGGCCACCTGATGCTGTCAACCGCTCCTTAAGACCTGCTCATGGTACGTGTATATGCGCTTTTTGCCAGTTCATAATCTCCGGACGATCATACCTGTCTAGACATCTCAAAATTTTTAGTGATTTTGCTCATGACGCCATCTACAAGCCCTTATCGCTAATCTTAATCCGCTCTTATCCAGCTTCTTATATAATCCTTTGACTCAATCGGATTTCACCTATATACCCTTTCCAATCTGCCGGAAACGCATGCCTCCTGACGATGCTATATTGCCGTTACGTCCTAAGTACTCGACATCTAGTTTCGTGGGTGTCTTTAGGTCATTAAGCACATCCCGGACGAAATCATCTTCCGCGGTCTTGTTGTCGGATAACAGCGATCCTTCCCACCAGCACACGGATGGACATACGAGCGGTTGGAGTGCAAAAGGGATTGACTCAATGCATCGTGGAAGTGTCGTATCTAGTTCCTCGGACGCCTCGGGGACGCGGGACTTCGATGCATCTATCAAGACGTTGGCGCAAAGGCAAAATCTGAACCATGCCTGCGACGAAGCGGAGCAAGTGGTCAAATCCGCTCAATACTATACTTTGGAACAAGCTCTTGTGCTTTGGGAAGCCGGTTCCCATTTGTTACACAATGCAGAGTCTTCCGAGGCTCGACGCAGCGGCTCTTTGCTGTTAGTTTCACTGGCAGGTCGCCAGGATCTCTCCCCTGCGGCTCGGCGCACAGTCTTTGAAGCCATTTCGGAATCGTCTGAAAATGATGTTATTCCCGCGCGCGCGCAGTCCCTGATATCGTTGGCGGATCATGGCAGACGGTTGGAATTCTCTAATTCATCACTTCTACCTCTAATAACCTCGTTCATCGTCCCGATCTACGAGGTCATCTCCTCAGCTCGAGCAAAGGCCAGAAAGGCAAAGGTTGGCAAGGCGAATGGACTTGCATACGATGACAGTGTACTGGATGATCTTTTGCAATTCGCCATTGACCTCATCACGTTGCACAAAAAACAATCCGAGAGCGACGAGGTTCAAAAATTACTGGACCAGATCTTTATCATATGCCGAAAAACGAGCGTTGCTGCTGATATCAAGCAGTCCCTGGCAGTCTTTGATGCAGTAATCCTGTATCGTGATGTCCCCGATGGAAGCTTTGTGCCTATGCTTGAGCTACTCTGTAGCATTCATGCATCAGTGAGGGCTCTCTCTGGACCGACGGCAAGGGCTGTTCGAAATTTGGCAAAGTCAAAGAGACAGGACGAAATGGTGGACACGCTTCGCTCATTCTTGCTCGAGTCAACCGGGGAAAATAGTCAAAATCTCAACGTCTTGCGCGGTGCTGTGTTCGTTTTTGCTGACCTGATTCGAGCGCATGGTGAGCCAGGCGTAGTACAGCTCCAATTCGAGCCTCTGATGGATGCCCTTCAAACAGTTGCCAAGAAGAATGACGGCCGTTTGGAAGCAGACGTCTTGGAACTGTGTCTGAACACGTTGGAAGGAGAATTCGCTCATCAAGTAACACTCGCACAAAATTGGGCTGGTCTTGTCAGGGTCCTCAATGCCTGCTCCGCCCGAATTATTGAAGAGCCCGTTGCCACAGCTACATCCGCTCTCAGCCCCGAATCCCCAGTGTCGAGAGGTAGTGTCATTGATGATATCAAACCCAACATCCTGGCCAATATCGTGCAAATTGCAAGTGCTGTCGGGTCTCTCTGGGACAGTCTAAATGGTCAGCAGATTGTGGAAATTACGAACTTTCTGTCAAATGTCTGCCAACATATCGAACCCACCCAGGCCGAACTGATCTTGAACACGATGAGAGCTGAGAAGCTATGTGATCCCCAGAGCCCAGGATGGGTCCAAACCTGCCAACAGGTGATCAACTGTTTTGTTCGTGACAACAGCAAGCCAGCTGAAGTTCGTATCGTGGCTTTGGAAACCCTGAAGGAGGCTTTTGCTAGCTACGAATCCTTGGCTCTGTTCCACAAAGAGGGTCTTTTCAATCTCATGTTGGAGACGTTCAGTGCTGAAGACAACATACTGTTTTTGGAATCTCTGATTTCCTTCATCGTCGATAACATTGTTCCCTCGTGTGACGACACTACTTTTGAACAACTGGTAGACATCATCAGTTCGTCTATGGCTAAGGATCTGGACACAGGACATCCTGATTCTCTTCCGGTATCATCGCCGGAACGTCGGTCCTCGAGCTTCACGCTAGAAGTCTCTTTAGCCAATGTCTGCACTATGGGTCTGGTGAGAATGTTTCTGAGGTCCCTGAACCTATCAGCAGCCAAAGCAGTGACTGTATACCAAGCTCTATTGAAGATAGCAGAGTCGCCCGAGCGTCCTTTAGACGCACGCTTGACGTCGCTGAAGATGCTCTTCAGACTTCGATGCGACGCTTCAGGCTCTATCATAGTCATTGCAGTTCCTGAGGATGATTTCAGAATGAGCATATCTGGTCGCAATATTGATTCCGGTTACCTATCGAACGAGCTGGAGGATGCAGCTAGCGATCACATGGCAGACAACGATTTCGGGCTCTCGGTTCCCCAGAGGAAACTCCCGATCCGCGCGGCATCAACTAGTGCCTTGTCTAGATCTACTGGGCGCAGCACGAGCTACTATTCCCAGCGCTTGCCCAAACTATCACATCCCGTTTGGGCGTATACCGATCCTCAAGTTCTTCCCGAGGCGCCTCCAGATGGTTCAAGTCCATTCTTATATGCTCATGCAACGCCGAACGCGTCGTCAACTCAGCTAGATTGCGCACCTATACAGACAACTGCACTGAAAGCGAATGTATGGCTCGAATCGATCATAATTTTGCTTCAGCGAGAGACTAGTTGGGACATTTACAGCTATGTTCTTACTCACCTCGCAGCTCAGCTTCAAAACAAACATCTTTTCGACAGCGCGGTTCCTCAGATCAAGTTGCTACGCAGTATTCTGTGCGACCAGATCAAGAATGAGTCTTTCCGCGAACCACCGATCAACACTGGTGTCAAGAAATCGGACGTGGCTGGGTACATCTTTGATTCCCTCTGTGTGCTCATCAGCTATCATGAGCACTTTGCCAAGAGCGAGGAGGATGAACTCGTGCGTTCATTTATGATGGGGATTATTGGTTCTTGGGGAAGTACTTCTCGCGGATGCATTCATGCGCTCTCCGTCTGTTGCCATGAAATACCTCTTTCGGTAACCAAAGCTCTGAATCAGATTCTTGACAAGATCTCCAAGGTCATTACACTGTCTAACGTCGCCGTCCATATATTGGAATTTTTGGCGCTACTTGCAAGATTGCCGGAAGTCTACATCAACCTACGAGAGGAAGAGATTCGTACTGTTTTTGGCATATGTATTCGACTTTTGCAGACCTCTCGGGAGCAGAAGGTCAAGACCTCTGAATCACCGACCAGAGTTCCCCATGGCTCGAGAACGAGCAGCATTGTTCGCGAGACCGCTGGGGGTGTTCCCGAAACCTCCAAGCCTCCAGCGCCGGATCCTATGTCCACATACATTTATACCTCGACACATCACGTCATGGTGTTCTGGTTCCTGTCGCTGAAACTCCAAGATCGGGCAAAACATGTCAATTGGATAACAAGCAGATTAATTTTTGCGGACGAGCAGGGGAAAGAAACAGTGGAAGAGCAAAGCCAGGTCTTCCTTGATTTGATGCAAAGAGCCGCCTTCTCGGATCTCGGTGAAACCATTCCCTTTCCTACGTTTCCGCCAACTCCTGAAGAAGGAACAGCCGTGAAGAAGTCGTGGATCGTGGGCATGAGCATTGTCACGGTAGAGACTGCTGGAGTTTCGGGATTAACTCAGATCACCAAGCGACAAGCATCGGGGACGACTTATGCAGTATATCAGCAGCGCACTGCACCTGTCCTTCCGCACCAAGTCCCGGCAACTCACGATGCCCATCTGCATTCGGATGATATGCGCACCAACATTTTGCCCAGCCATGTTATGCTCCAATTGACGTCAACTGCTTTCCCTACGCCGATTCCAAATCAACCTATCCCACTACCGGACGATGACATGACGCGCAGGGCACTCAGCACCTTTGACCGAAACGATATTGTAGATGGTCACAAAATCGGTGTCATTTACATTGAAGACGGCCAGACAACGGAGGCGGAGATTCTCTCAAACACGCATGGCAGCCCTGACTACGAATATCTCCTTTCGGGTCTCGGCACCAAAGTGTCACTCAAGGAGGCAAGGTTCAATACCCAGGGTCTACACGCTGAAACGGACGGTGAGTTCACATATGCGTGGCGTGATCGTGTCACAGAGATTGTTTACCACGTCACAACCATGATGCCGACCAACTTTGACAACGACCCGTCGTGCGTTCTCAAGAAGAGTCACATTGGGAACGATTTTGTAAACATCATATTCAATCACTCCAATACTCCGTTCAACTTCGACACCATACCCTCGCAGTTCAACTTTTTCAACATTGTCATCAGCCCTGTGTCACGTCTTACTGCGCAGAAAAAGACAGCCAGCCCTGAAAATATGTTCTACAGCGTAAAGGTAATGAGCAAACCTGGCTTGCCAGAAATCTCGCCTGCTGCATCCCCCAAGGTCATTTCTGGCAAGAACCTTGCTCCATTTGTGCGAATTCTGGCATTAAATGCTTCCGTCTTTTCTCTTGTCTGGAACAGTGAAGGTGAACATATGTCATCTTGGCGCAACCGATTACGCGAGATCAAGAGGTTACGCGAGCGAGTTATGGAATCACAGTCCCAAAGTACGGACACCCCAGATGCTACGTATCCAACGCAACGCCGCGGTACCAAAGCGAACATCTACTCTGAGGAATCGCCCGTTCGTACCAGTGCGGGAAAATCCGAGGTCTCTGCGGATTTGAACACCACGGGCGACGCTTATACACTCCAGAATCTGGACTTTTCGCGCTGGGCACGGTAAATATATGCGCCTGGCCCTGCCTCCTTGCTGTGACCAGCATATATCGCTCCACCTCCGAAGTTTCGTTCGCCTACTGTGTGTCTCCAGGTCCCCTTGCTCAAGACAACCGGGAAAAACAAGATATGGGCATACGGCGC
The DNA here is from genome assembly GCF_047715825.1 of Aspergillus stella-maris. Lineage (NCBI taxonomy): Eukaryota > Fungi > Ascomycota > Eurotiomycetes > Eurotiales > Aspergillaceae > Aspergillus > Aspergillus stella-maris. The sequence continues at coordinate 289,785 of NW_027396808.1, read as the reverse complement.
CCAATAAATTCTTACACCATCACGACTCTATCCTCACGCATTGTTCGCCATTTTTGTTACTATTTACTGTATACCTAGAAACTGTACACGGGAGTTGGACGGAATAAAAAAAACGGAGCCAGGAGGAGCGATACGATACAACCAAAAGTTGCTTGCTTGCTTGATTGTTTGCTTGATCTCGATTTTGATTCATTTATTCATGAAGGAAACGACGAACACTCAAAATTTTGTGTTTTGATATGACTGATGACAGCGGTTTGACATTCCTTATTCCCCTCTACTGCCTGTTTGTCTCTGGGTTGCTTTATTTGTTTTCAACTCAGGTGACTTGTATGAAGTCAGTCGGCGTGGCCTTCCTTAGCTATGCTACCGTTGCAACTAGAAATCCAATAAATCTGTGAATGGTGGTTTTTCCTGCTTTCAACTACGCGTCTGAGCGTTAGCCCTAGTGTGTAAAGCTGCGAGCCGGGTCCTCTTCGCTGGCCGGAGCTCACAATGGGTTGGTACAATGCCAGCAAGCCCCGGGTGAAAAAAAGTATACAAGCAGACAAAAAGTACAAAAAGCAAAAAAAAGAGAGAGAAGAGAAAAAAAAAATTTTATGGGGCGAGCCGGGATTGAACCGGCGACCTCGCGATTTGGTGACTGAGTAACTTCAGTCGCGCGCTCTCCCAACTGAGCTATCACCCCTTTTGATTGGTTTATACTCAGTTGTTTAACATTATAAGCAACCACAACCTGAAACTGGCAGTGGTTGGAGGGGATGGATTACGCGAAGGCCGCGCGACTGGGGTGTGCTCAGCAAGGGCTACTGTACTGTAATTGCTCAGGCTCAATAAAGTACGGGCTTAGTGACTCTTGTACTGACTGGCTGCTGTGTATCTTTTTATGATGTGCGTGCAATGGTTAAAAAACATCGCTCCTCGTGTGACTTTTGTAGAAATATATATGGAGCAACTCCATCCTAGCTTCGATTGCACCCACAATCCTACATTTGTCGAGACAGAACTATCACATCCCATGTTAGCCTCATAAACACAACACAAGCGGCAAAAAGAGCATGACAACCAAGCTTTACGCAGCCACAGGCCACATCACCATGGCTGATCAGAAAAGCTACTATTAGCCACAACCCTTAACCGTGCAATGAGCCCATACTCGTACATCTCCGAACCTCTGCCCCCAACAGGGAAGGTGTTGACCAAGTAAAATAGCTTTCAATGCACCGCAAAATCAAAGCCAAGGAATGAACCTCTCTACCCTGCATCCTCGCTGCCTGACCATGCGGCTCACCTACGAACCATATGCACCAAAGACGGACAACATAGCAGTGCGTTGAAAGTGAGCATATCTGCCAGATAAGACCACTGGCACCCAGAGTTGGTCTCGACCTATTCTCTAAGATGCAGTAGACGACATTTAATCCCAATCACGCCCAATAGCTCGTGTAACCAAGGCAGGGCACGCCGAACAGAAGCATCTCTTCAATGTACATGCAGGACATCTTCACCACCCCGGACACGGATAGCGAGTCAAAAAAGACACAAAACGCTTGAGTTGCCTTGCCCTTCCCCATGTGTCCTGCAGCATCCGTCTAATGCTACCTCTGCTTTCCCCGAAGCGCCCGCCCCCGCCACCCCAAACGCAGGCGGTTCAACACGCATCTGTACGAGGAAACACGAATACAGAGGATACGGCCAACAAACCAGGGCTCAGTAAGATGAACGCCTACCACCATACAAAGAATAGGCCCGGACCCGTCATCGGACTGGAACTGAGCTCGCCATCCGATGTCTCACTATCGACTACTAGTGCAACAGTGTAAGCCAAGCTGATGATTCAGAAGGGTCTCATCATCTACCTACCACAGGGCCAGCCGAGCAATCATGGACCGGCCGCAGAAAAGAAGTAGGACATTAATAAACATTATCCCCAAAGTGAGATATACCATACATTTGGAGCTTTACCAATTGATCAACGAAATCTAGTCCCAGAGAAATTCCACAGCACACAAGAAGTAGCCCAACTATAGGCGGAGATGGGACCCCTCGCCACCGTTTAGATACCATGCACCGCGATGCCAACATTAGCTAATACCCAACCATAGAAAACATGGAAGGTGCGATGGAGGTCGGGTTGTTCCTTCCTAACACCCGTCCGAGCTACAGTCGCGCCTTCCTCTTATAGAACACACTGCCTCCTGGAAAGAGGAAATAGCTACCGCACGGATATTGAATGGGCAGTGCGTAATTATAGTCCGTATTAGGTGCCTACCTACTTAAGTGCCCGCACCTCTCATACAGGTCTTTCCCTGACATGTAGGGTTTATGTGTGATGCATGTGCTGAATGAACTTGACACACAAATCCAGCAAACAGTACATCAACTGGGGTGATAGCTCAGTTGGGAGAGCGCGCGACTGAAGTCATTCAGTCATCACAAATCGCGAGGTCGCCGGTTCAATCCCGGCTCGCCCCATCATTTTTGTTTTTTTGCTCTATCTGCTTGCTAGCTGTGTCATTTCAGGATCTGCTGGCTCGGGTGGGCTGCTTGGCGGGGCGTGACGGGCGGTCACGTCGGTATCTTTTTGCTGTCTGATATTTTAGGCTTCTTTTTGGCGTATAACGGCAAAGAAATACAAACCATTCAATCACAAGGGGTGATAGCTCAGTTGGGAGAGCGCGCGACTGAAGTTACTCAGTCACCAAATCGCGAGGTCGCCGGTTCAATCCCGGCTCGCCCCATCATTTTTTTCATTTTTTCATTTTGCTCCTTTGAAGCACATGTACCACCATTTAATGGGGTTCGATTCAAAAAGAGCACATGGAATGTATTCATGATCGACTCATCCGCTGCCCCATTTGAACATATGCAGCTCATATTTTATTTTACGGAGGATCGTATGTCATTGATGAAATTGGCGGTGGTACAACCGAGGTCCGAGACCCATGGGTACTCCGTCGTCTACGGTAACGGCGAATTACCGGCATAGGCTTTGCGCTCCCATTTAGGAAAAGTCTATACGTGCCGCTTGGCATCGCAGTGCGTGGGTTATATTTTCTTGTTTCCTCCTTGAAGTTGCAGCTCTCTCAATCACCCTTTTGACTCTTTTCCCTTGTTCTGTTGGCCCAGATTTGGTAAGGCATTTTTCTACTGGACCGCCCGTCCTCAGTGCTGCACTTCAACCCCTTTTTCCACATGGTGACTTTGTTCTGGAGATTGGGAGGGAGATTTGTAGGAACTGGGGTTTGAGGATTGTTTGAATTGTTAGTCTCTCTGGATACTTGGCTAGTTTAGTTGTCTTTCCATATAGGGTGCTTATTTTACTTTTTTGTATACCCCTTCTTTATCTCCTAATAAATCGTTCGGATTTGCTGGGTTGAATATAACAGACCATCAAGGGGGTTTGAGACGGGTTGTTAGGGTCTCAGGCAGTATTACTACTAGACCATTATCTGTTGGGTGTATGGTGCTGCAACTCCATATTCTCGAGGCTTTTGTTGTCCATCAAGGGATATCTGGTAGCCTTGTATGTGATGATGTATATACAGCAAATAGAACCAGGGCTTGTTATTCTCTACCTTTCTGCTTATCTCTCTCCTCGAACACAACCATTATATCAACAGGCTTATTAAACCAGAAATTTCTTGTCTCCCACTCCTTCTCTCTCACAAGACGGACATTAAACTTCCGCAGCAGCTGCGGTACTAATTTGTAAACCTGACACAGTGCAATCTAAGTATTAACCACTTGTTAATAATTGTCCTAACAACACAGTCTCATTTGCCAAGAGAAATGGCGCGGGCTTGTTATATGGATGTTTGAAACTCACATGTTTCCCAATACAGGTCCTCGACCCAGCTCCAAATGGCATCATTATTCTCTCCATTTCAACCGCATTACTACCTAGCCATCGATCTGGGTTAAAGTGCTCTGCATCCGGACCAAAGATGCCCTGGTCATATTGTACCACGGCGGGATTGACACCAACATGATAACCGCTAGGGATATAGACGCCGCATATTGTTGCCCCTGCTAGTGGGGTGACTCGTGGGAGGTGAAAACCAACCCCTGGGTGCAGACGCATTGCTTCATTGATACAGGCTTTGAGATAGGGTAGGGCTGTTGTTGCCTCTTTATAAGTAACAGGGTTGGATAGCTGACCAGTAGTAAAAGCAGTATCAATCTCGGCAACAAGCTTCCTATAAACGACTGGGTGGCGCATGAGGTAATATAGGACACTGGTTAGGGCAATGGAGGTGGTATCGGCACCTGCAAAGCTAGATAGGTGGTCAGAACATTAGAACAATGATAGAGAGATACATATGTGGTGCTGACTTACAGAGAGCTCTGTGATTCAACAAGTATATGCTTTGTTGTGAATTTGACTTTCGCACCACGGTCAGCAACAATTTCAAGCATCTTCCGCAATATATCAGGCTTGTTGTTGGAGTGGTCTGCCAACTCGCGAGAGCGTCTTTGTATAGCTTCTTGGGAGGCGATAGTGATACGTTTTGTGGCGTTAATAGCTCCGCGCAATGAAGCAGAGAATGAGATCTTGTAGATAAGGTAAATTGGGGTCAACCAGGAGGGTAGAGTACCGCCAATAGTAAATATTGGAAGTAATGATTCAATTGACTCCATATATCCTCCAACATCACTGCGCGTTTCAATCATACCAAATGTCTGACCATAGAAGAGTTCGCCGAGGACGTCAAACGCATACCTATAGCTCAAATTAGAGAAAATACCCCTTCTCAGTATACAGTGCTGACAGACATATTAAGCAAAAGGCCAAGATTTACTATGGTGGCCTGGCGTGCGGAAGTCTGAATAGCTTCTGTTAATAGATGTGTACAGGAGTCAATATTCATTTCCGAGTCAAGCACACTACTCATTGAGTAGACATGATTAACGAGACGCCTGTGCTCTGTGTGCAGCTTCTCATCTCTTGAAGGAAAGTGACCAGGGTATCCAATTTCGTTGGGGGCTGCCCAGGCGTCGTAAAAGTCGCTCTGCAGATAATTAGTACCAATTTCCTACGGTTTCACCAGTGGTCTCCTTCGGATACATACTTTGGTAAATTCAGACTTGATGCCATAGATAATCTGGTAGTCTTAGCTAATGCCTTCACTCAGTTATAGTTTCCTGTTATTTACCTTGATAGCACCTGGATCTGAGACGATCACTTCATTGGGCGCGATACGAACCAAATAACCTTTCCGTATCTGTTAGCTTGTACTCCTGATCAAGAATGAGTGCATTAGGTACCATATTTCTTGTGTAGACTCCGCTGAATGTGTTCCATATTTCCATTAGAGGCATGGTAAACAGCCCACAGCCGACTCACCGACGCCACAAATGGCCCAGGTACGAAGCGCAGAGGGTGGAAGTACCGACAATAGATAATCCAGCCAAGTTCATAGACTACTGCAAGACCAAATGCTGCAAGGGATAGATGTGAACTAGCGAAGGAAATCATGATCAAGGATTGATTTGGTGAGTCAGATATGAAGGGAACGAAGTGTCTTATATGTCTTTTCTAGGCTGGTACCAGACTTATCGCAAACGAGACCGAGTCTGGGTTGCACAGATTAGTGCCCAACATAAGTCCGTAATCCTCGGAGTCAAGGAACTATCTCCGACCGATTCTCACAAAGAATCAAACTACAGCCCCCGCGCTGTCATAGCGTTGATCAAAGTCCTCTGAAATTTCACCACATTCTCAGGCCCGATCATTGTATAATGCTCACCATCAACTTCATGATATTTCACCCCTGCTCGTGTGAAGTGCAGCCATTGGTTAAGTTTCGTGTTGCGATACTCTTCGCGGGTTTTGGAAACGATTTTGAGTGGCTGACAGTAAAAGACGTCCATGTTTTTCACCATTCCTGAAGGCTCGTACTCCCAGCCAATTTTCTGCAGTGACCAGGCCACATTCGTCCATGTTTGAAGACTCTCCTCTGTCAGCGCCAGGGCCTCGCACCGACTGGGGTCACTTTCTGACAACACTCTAGCTATTTGCTTTGTCTGCGACAGACCGCGTAACTCGTTTGCAAGCTTGTCAGACCGCTCCTCAGAGATGATTCCGCAAAATTGCGCTATATGCAGCACGCCGGCTGTCCAGTCAAGCATTCTCATTCGATCCTTGATATGCGGAGGCAGATTGAAGGAGCCTAGGAACTCTACGCTGTCCCCGTTTGCCTCCAGTATCTTCGTCAGCTCGAATGCGATCATGCTACCGTATGAGTATCCTGCTATTGCATAAGGCCCATGTGGTTGCTGCTGCTTTAGTTTGTGGTGATACGTAGCCAGCACTTCGGTCAAGTTCTTGAACGGCATCTCCCCAGGGTTGAACCCTCGAGCACGAAGCGCAAAGATTGGCCGATCTTTGAAATATGGGACTAAGCCCATAAAGACGAGAACCTCTCCAATCCCAGGGTGCAGCAGCCAGAGTGGCGTCTTTGATCCGTCTGGCTGGAGAATGACTAAGGGATTATATTCTTCTCCCTCCTGCACCCTCAAGCTGCGCTTCTTCACTACGGCTGCGAGCGAGCGGATGGTGTTGTGGGTCATGATGGTACCCAAGGAGATTTCGAGGACGCCCAAGGCCTTCTGCAAATTCACTTTGAGCCTAATAAGGTCCACGGAAGTGATTCCAATGGCTGCAATGCAGGTGTCGATGCTGATACCCTCGGTGACGTTCAGTGCGTCAAGTACAACGTGCATAATCAATCGTTCCGTGTCGTCACGCGGCTCTATGTGGTGCGCAATACGGAAAAAATGAATCATTTGGTTGTTCTTCGCTTCTTGATCTTGGAATTTACCTTCCTGCAGCGCTTTTCGAACCTTGGCTCGCGAGACCTTTCCTAATGCCGATTTGTCCAGTCGACCAGAAGGCAACGGGAGAATGCGTGGGTGAGCCCCGATTGTGAGCATCACCGTACGTGCGATGTGCCCCATAGCCTCCATCCGAGCATCAATGTCATCAGAGTCATATGTATGCTCGTAGATAACAACAACTTCTTCAGTGCTGGATCCTGGCTGACGGGCTGCAAAGCAAACGATACATGAGGACGCAACACCAGATATATTTGCCTGTTCAATGGCCAACTCGACTTGCTGTGGAGCATAATTTACTCCATTAAGGATAATCAATTCCTTTGAGCGGCCAGTCAGCCTAAGGTTCCCGTGGTCGTCGATAGAGGCCAAGTCACCCGTTTTAAACCAGCCATCCGATGTGAAGGCATACTTCGTCGCTGCGGGGTCATTGAAATACGACTCAAAAACCACATCTCCGCGAACCTCGAGGTCCCCTTCTTGAGCGTGCGCTGAGTTATGTCCTGCTCTTCCGCCACCGTCGGTGATTGTATACTGCGAGATTCGCATTTGTATTCCCGGCATGCATGCTCCTAGTGAGGTGAACTCAAAGCCACTCTGATAGTCGGATTGAAAGCAGCTCCGGTTGTAAATGGCCCCAGCACATGTTTCGGTCATACCGAAGCCCGGTGTAATGACGTTTTCGACTGCGCCCAGTTTCAAAAGTTGTTTGGTTAGTAGCGCACATGTGGTCACACTATTAGGTTCGCCCCCGGAAGCGATAAACCGCAGACAGTGAAGGTCAATATCATGAAGGCTATCGAAAGATTGGCTATCAAGCACAGTTGAGAGCTGTTGAAGAAAAGAATTTGGTGCAAATGTACGTGATACTTTGTGTTTTGTGATTAGACGCAAGAAGAGGAGAGGATCACGGATTATATTCACAGCAGGTACATGAACTTGATCAAGACCATGAATCATGCCGCACAGATGAATCTCAACTAGACTCGCCACGTGATTGAGGGATATCCAATTGAGAACAGCAGACCCTGAAGGTAGAGGCATGATTTCAAACTTCCCGCTGGCGGAGCTCAGAATCTGCCGGTAGGTCAGACAGACTGCTTTGACATCTCCAGTACTACCGGATGTCAACATCAAAGTCGCAATGCCCTCAGTCAATGCCGTGCTGGAATCTGTCTCTAGGACGATTGGTCCGCGAGGCACAGCGATGTGTTCTGCGCATTGTTTGGCGGTCTCGATTTCTTCGATAGAGACCACGCGGAGAACGTCGTTATCGGCGAAATCGCTGTTCTTAAGCTGTTTTTTGGTGATCACGATCGGATCGAGGAGGAGACGGTGAAGATGTTGAAACTGGGACTTTCGCCCCTCCCGGGTGTTGACCAACGTGGTTGATATGCATGGCACACAACCAGCTAGGACAGAAGCCCAAAACCAGATGATATTCTCTAGCTGAGTCCGAAAATGAATGATGAGGACACTGCCAGGAAAAGCTACACCACAACACCGCACCAATGCAGCTTTCTGGATAGCTACCTCTTGGAGCTGCCTATAGCTCATATATGATGGTTCAGCACAGCATTCATCAGCATAGGCGATAATTCCTTGTCCCGTGGTGGAAGCCTTGCCAAGAAGAGTTGCCATCTGAGGATCCGAGTGAGAGGAAAGCATTGCGTCTTTTTTCCCCTTTCGTCAAATAATTGGGAGTCTGATGATCAGCCAAAAGGTAAAACCGTTCAAACGATAACTACGGCCTTTATATACCTAGGTAAATGCCCTGCCTCTCCGTCCTCACGTATCCCCTATTCTACCTTCTGAGTCCAGCTCACTAGAGGGATATTGCAAAGACGACCGACATGATGCCCTGTTCCGATGCTATTAACAATTGGGATTCTACAGGACCCTCTAAGCCAGCGGGTTCTACGCATCGATCATCGCTCTGAGTCAGGCTTACTAGCAGGATATTGCAGTGATAGCCGTCAGCATACCCTGTTCCAGGTCATCTACCACTCAGGCTTTAGAGAATCCTTCAAGTCAGCAAGCCTTTTTCTGGCGAAGAAGAGGGCGCGTTACGGAATCTCCGGAATAAAAGCAAGAGGCTGTTTTTAGCTGAGTGGTGATCAGTCAAATTTACCAGGATCAGGCAGACCGTGCTAAATTAGACTGAAAGAGCCTTTGGTGGTAGCGTAAGCCTAGCCTAGAGACGAAGAAATTGTTACCCCCCCTTATTTTTAAACCTATCTCGCCTTTTCCTTCTGACACCCCTCATTTTAACGCACGGGCAAGAAGACGAGAAAATATGGCAACAGAGGAGACTCTATCCCGTTTGAGTCATCAAGTATCCGCAGCAACATGGCCTTTTACGGGCATCTCTACTATCGTGTTTGCCCTTAGAACTTTCTCGAGAGGTTTTCTACGAAGCGATAAAATCGCTTTGTATGACATAGTCATTACATTCTCCTGGGTAAGTATACATGGACATAGATAAATTAATATTTATTGTGTACATGCTGATGATGTCCCACCATCCAAACAGGTACTTAACATCGTCCGGGCAGCTATACTCCAGAAAAGCTGCTCTAGTATACGCAATGTTGAGGGACCACGTCTTCCGGAAACATTTCCCTCTGCTGCCTTCTGGGTAACGTTTACTGATGCATGGGTTTATTTCAGTATTGGAATTCCTAAAATAGGAATTGCAATCTTGGTCTGCTATCTTTTTCGGCCGCGGCGGGGTGTCAAGATATTTGTCTTGACAGCCACGGCTCTCCTCAATGTTCTAGCAGCAATTGGATTCATCCTTGTGTTTGTTCAATGTGAGCCCGTCATGGGCCAGTTTGACCCTTGGCGATATCCCACGGCAAGGTGTTGGAGGTACGAGATCCAACTTATCTATGGGAGTGTGGTCAGCTGCAAGTTCTTAGACAAATGACACCGTACCGATCCCTACTGACATCTGTACAGCATTTTCCGCACTTACCGACGTCGGCTTCTCAGTTTGGCCGGCTTTAGTGATCTGGAAGCTGAAAATGGCGCCCAAGCAAAGGTTCAAAGCGATGGCTTTGATGAGCCTTGGTATTGCGTGAGCACCCCGAGCTCTTCTTGCCTACCCTTATCTAGACAGAAAATCGCGGCTGACTTCAAGATCAGATCGTCGGTCTTTGCCATCCTCAAACTGCACGGTAACGTGACTCTCATCGGCGTCACAGATCCCTTGTTGAACCTAGGTGAGCCTCAATCCAAATCAAGCACTCTAAATGCTTACGGCCTCATCCAGACAGAGCCCTACGCATTGCGCTGTGGAACAGCATTGAGAACGATTTTGTTATAATAGCGGCTTCGTTACCTTCAGTTCCCCCAGTATTCCGGTTCTGTCACCGCTTATGGAACGATCACTCTCATGCAGATAGTGTGACCCCACTACGGTCCTGGACTCCACGTAAAAGGCGTACTCAGTCCAGCGGAAACACCGCAGATAGTATTTTGCCAGGAGGGCAGTTTCCTGCGCCGCATATTCTAGGGGCCTGGACCGGCAAGGACAATAGCCTGAATTATTCACGTGTAGCCGAGTGATATAAGTTCTCAAGCTTTGCTCTTATGACTGTTCAGAATCAACGATCTCAAATGCTTTATTCACCATATACGGACCCTGAGGTGCGTAGTGGCTGAACTATTTCAAGCCAGTTTGAATACCCAGGTACCACAAGAAACTACGTTAAATCATTGGATTGGGGAATGGACCAGGAACCCCTGTCCTGTTAGATATAAGATGAGCTGGCATTTCTCTCACACCCTGCCCTTCTCTTACCTGCATGTCAGTTTGACTTCCTTGCCCTCATTGTCTTCTCCCACCAGACTTTCCAGAGCCCATTTGACACTCACTGCCCATGATGGACGTACTTACAATGAAACAGCGGGCTACACAAATCACTGACATAGCTACGTCTCTTGCCGACGAACTAAATTGTACCGGGTACCCCGAACCATCATTCCAACACGGCCTGCCCATTCCTCTCCAGGGCGATGCACCAGTCTCCAGAGCAAGTCGGCTTCATAGAAAACTAGTACAGATAGTTGATGAGCTCAACGCCCTCCTTACAGACCCTACTCTACTTCTCACCCCTGAGCTAGTACTGTTCCCCTCTCTTCCCTTCAATTTTTTTCCTTGTTAGTTCTGAATGCCCATGCAGAAAACCATTACTTACAACGTGATCATGTGCAGAGAATCCCCACGCTTAGCGTACATCCACTCATTCGCCTCCGTATTGCAGCCAATTTCCCTGAGAACGGTACGTTCGTATCAGAGCTCGCTGCAGCCCTACAGCTAGACGAGGGCCTTGTCCGGCGATTACTCGCCCACAGTGCAACATACCATGTCTTCTATGAGGCAGAGCCGGACTTCTTCGTGCACACAGCGGCATCGAGGCTCTTGGCTACAGACGAAGGTTTGCGTGATTGGATATTGATCGGCATGGAGGAGATGCTCCCGGGGACGTTCAAGGTATTATATTTTTCTTGCCTTATAATCCGTCCTGCAGCCTCAATGGGCTCCCTGAGATGTAACGAGATCTTTTGCTTAAGACCCTGTCGTGTTTAGACTGCAGATGCTTTACTCCGGTATCCGGGGTCTGAAGAGCCAGCTGATTGTGTAAGCATCACTCCTATCTACACGAAGTACGCTCTCACGCAATGGCAATACAGGGATGGGGTGTAGCAAATGATACCAAGAAGCCGATTTTTCAAGCACTCGACATAATGCCACTTCGAGGGGAGAGGTTCGCCCGAGCCATGGAATGGCGTGTACAGGCACCCGGGTTTGCAATCCGGTACCTAATTGATACGTTCCCCTGGCCCAATGGAGATGCCCAGGGGCAGTTTACCGTTGTTGATGTAGGCGGTGGACTCGGACACGTGTCTCGTGCATTATCAAAACATGCACCGAATGCGCAGTTCATCGTACAGGATACCACATCTGTGGCTGCGCAGGGGAAAGCAGCATTGTCAGTAATTGGCGGACGCATTCGGTTCGAGGGCCATGACTTTTTTGAGCAACAGCCTGCTCATGGGGCGGACGTTTACCTACTGCGGCTCATATTGCATGATTGGTCTGATAAGTATGCGACGATGATTCTGAAGGCCTTGGTTCCGGCGTTGAGACCCGGGGCGAAGGTGGTTATTAACGACCGCGTTGTTCCGGGCCGGGGGGAGGTGCATTATTTACATGAGCGAGAGGCAAGGTATGATTCATTGCTACCGGTATAGTTGCTTGATGGGATTCTGAGAGTATTATACAGAGACTATGACCTGTACATGATGAGTCTCCAGAACGGCCGAGAGCGAACGGCAGAGGATGTGAGGGCGTTGCTGAACAAAGTGGACAAGCGGTTCGAGTTGACGAAAGTCCATCAGCCAATCGGGTCGATTCTTGCCGTTGTGGAGGTTACGTGGATAGGATAGAATCTGGAGATTCTCGAGGTTCGAGGGGGCTAGATGAATGGAGATGGTTTTGGGCGCTTCTTAACTAGTTATGAGCTACGGAGGTGGCTAATAGCGTCGAATTTGAGTCAGGTGACAAGGTGACCATGTCGGAGCATACTGCCGTCCGGAGTACACAGGTCATGTGCACCTTGAAAAACCTCGGGCGCACGCTACATACTTCTTGGCACGCGCAAGGGGCTTCTGATCTTATAAATACAATACAGCATACCTTGAAATTTCATCCAGGCAAGGTATTAAAGGACGCTCACTACCCACCTGTATTTACTTTCTGCCTCTCGTGCCTTATCTTCAGTTTACAGTAACATAGTCAGATCGCCAGTACGAACCAAGTTACTATTGCATCCTCTACTTTGCTCTTCTCTCTCTTGATATCAGAATACCTAAGGTCCGACTCGACGCTTAGCAGGACGACCCTGACCTTATCTGACACAGTTGCGGTTACATCATGAACTACATAGACCAAAAAGGTCCAACAGAACTGCTTAGTTAACAGAACTGGTTGCAGTTCTGGCCGCAACTGATATATATACCTCTAGGCAGGCCAATCAGGCGCCCCAGGAGATGTAATCACATGACCCCTGGCCCTATGTAATCACACCTGTGTTTCTAAAGCCATGCCTGATTGTTGCTTTCTTAAGAGTTTTGGCGCGTATTAAGGAGAGAGCATGCAGGAATTTAACTTTAGTAAAGTGGCTGCATCCTGAGTATATTGCCTCTAATACAGCTTTAAAATGCCAGTATTTTATTGCATGAAATACTCCAACTGTCACGTGACTAGCATCACGTGCCCTTACCCAAGTGGCTTATGTACATAATTCGGTGCACATATACCAACTGAGGCAATTCTGATAGCCTAGTGGTACTGTGTAGATCTTTTGCCGAATCTGGAGATCTGCCCATTACAATTGGATTTGGCCATGTTGTGGTGGAATAATGACGTGTTGGAATTAAGGACGAGATTCATGCAGAAAATTGGCCGTTTGGCCCGTCTGGCCGTTTGGCTGTCGGGATCGCGCTCCTAGCGCGATCCCGTAGGTCTCCGCAGGGGTCGGTTAGATATAACCTGATCCTACTCCGTAGACAGCTGGCCATACCGGCCACCCAATAGGAGAATCAATTCATCGCTTCCCACATTTTTGGTGTTGGTCACGTGCTTAGGCTTGACCGCCTACCACACCTCTAACATTAGATGCCAGTTGAGGAGCTAGGAAAAGCCACAGCTTCTCGTCCAGAGGCCACGCACAATTGTGGGCTTTCCCTCGACACCCAGAATTACTCCGTACCAAGCCAACAATAGTCCGGACGATTTCTGATAAGCCTCACAGCAGCTACTATATATCGAATCGGAACTCTAATGTAGGGCACTTGTGACCCGGCAAGGCACGCACTCAATACTTCGCGCCCAATTGTACACTGCATGGGCCAGGTTAGCATTAATACCAACACCAACACCAACACCTTGGCTCAGCCGTCCACGACTTGAATCCTACACTGCGTAGCCTTGATAACGCCAAAAAAGTACCACACTTACATCAATTGGGGTGATAGCTCAGTTGGGAGAGCGCGCGACTGAAGTCATTCAGTCATCACAAATCGCGAGGTCGCCGGTTCAATCCCGGCTCGCCCCATACCTTTTTGCTTTTTTTCATTCTCTTTTATACGATCGTCTAGACTTCTTTTTGATTCATGTATAATATGACTTGACTGTCTGCACGAGGGGTTGGCTGGGCTGCCGCCTTTTTGCGTGTGAGTCAAGAGTCGAGATACGTCCCGGGAGACGCCCGGCGAGTGAGCTGGACAACCATATACATCCACACTGTATTATATCCGGTGGGATGTTGCCTGTATAGTACGTTCATGCTTCTTCTGTTCTAATGATCTCTTAACCCTGCCGTTCTATGACCTGGGAATGACAAGACTAAAAGCTAGGACTATAGGCTGCTATCCAACATCATCAACGTCCCGATATGGGCGACTTTCTCATCCATGTATGTGACGGCTGAGAATAAACCTCGAGGCTCACCTCACTCAATCAAAATAGACAATCCCAACCGAGCTCGTGTCAATTTTGAGCCCAATGGTGGTACCCCCACCAGAAGCAGAGCCAACCTCGAGTGCCTGGAAGGTCTCCTCTCCACTAGGCAAGCCAGAGAGCGTCTCCCATGACTGCCCACCCCACGTGAGACCTTTCATTGAGAGGATGGAGTCGACAGCGAGAGTCTTGAGTCTTGCGCTCTTAATGCTAGTGCTGGAGCTGGGGAGTGTAATGGAGAGGAATGTAGATGGGCGTGTTTTTCCCTCCTCATCTGCGCCTGTCCAGGGCTCTGTATTACTTAGGACAAGGCGGGCGAGGTGGCTTCCTTCGTAAATGCCGTATGCGGCGATGGTGCTACTGTTTGTTTCCACCTCGGCGACGGACTGCATAGATTGAACTTAGCACCAAAAACGCTTTGTATGGGAAAAGATTAGGGCTGGATGGGGACGTGGCTTACAGCATCACCTGTGCTTCCAATTGCGTCGGCAACCATCAAAAAGCCATAATATAGCGGCATGACATGATGGACAGCGTCTGGCTCATAGGTCTCGATATCTTGTCCAATATGGCCGAGCGGCTGAAAGCCGTTGGCGGATGTTTCGGTCTCTCAGTAGGGACGAAGGTATACAAGTACTAGGTTAGGGTGTTGAACGAGTAGGTAAGTAACTATTGCGGTTGTTTCTGTCTGCCTTACGTATTTTCGGATAAAGTCTATTGGGATACCCCGGCTATATCCTATTCTACTCACAAGATATCAAATATTCTGATTCAGAAGACGAAATTGAGGGCATTTTCACCCACCAATCTGTGACCCTCCGATGCCGATTCGATATCGGGATGTGGACAGCCAGAGTGCTACTGGGCCTACCTATCTAGCAAGCTGCAGTGTCGGAACGAGGATTACCTGCATAGAGGCGGGCTATATGATATCAGTGTATTTCAATTCTCACTTTCGTTTCTTTTATTTCATTTGATATAAGTCTAATTACAAACATAACAATACAACAAAGAAGAAACATCAATCAATGCAAGTGCAAATGCGATATATGTACATCAAAATAACCATTCCGCCTACCACCAAGTGATGCCATGCCTAAATAGTAAGCTATATGCATATAAACTGCCATCTCTTCATATGGAAGCGTTTAATTAGGCGGAAACAGTATATGTGGATAGCAAGGAGTGTCCATCATCCTATCACTCCTGCCTCTCATCTAGACCATTGATTTATCATCTACCATCCAAAGATTTCTCCAACGCTAAGTGTACTCCACCGTACACCAGCAACAGAGACAAGCATGACCACGACATCAACAACACCCAGCACCAGGGCACCAAGCATAAATCTTGGGCTGAAGATACGGTAGAGCATCAAGTGGCGTCTTAGGTGTCCTGCCCACATCGTAGTTGCAAGGTTGATCGTCGCGAAGTAGAGAATATATGTAGCAGCCGCTTGTGCGACATCTGAAAGGAGCTTGATACCTGGTTTGGCGGACGAGTTCTTGTCGTGAAGTTGTAAGGGTCTCTTCCAGAGCGCCGTAAGCGGGACGGCGACGGCGGCGAGGATCTGCGCACCGAAGGTGTTGAGGATGACGAGGAAGGGCGACCAGGGGTACTTGACTGTTGTGAGCGGGATGAAGGCCGTTTCCCACTGGATCGAGGAAATGACTGCCTGGTGGCCCGTCTTGAAGTAGTAGAAGGAGCCAAGAAGGCCGAGGACTGTGGGTCCAATGGCGCTGTTCGAGGTGATGAGGGCGTTTGTGTCGAGGATTTCAAGCAGAGAGAGGATTTGCCAGAGGCAGAGGGCTGTTGCGCCTTGGCCCATGGGCTTCTGCATGAGGGTTATGGCGAGACAGAAGTTAATGGCGAGGAAGAAGAAGCGGGTGCCGTGGATGTTGCCGAAGCCGAGGATTGTGACTGTTGTTCGGGGGAGTTGTTGTTCGGTGTTGATGGCGGCAGAGGAACGCTTTGTGGGTGGTTCTGGCTTTGTGTTGTTGTTTTGAGCGACGTTGATGCTGACACAGGGTTTGGAGTAGACGAATGCCGTTGTACCGGCGGCGAAGGCGAGGCCGAGGACAAGCTGAGCTAAGAATACTCGGATTGACTTTAGGGTTTCGTCGCTAAGGGGTAGCCATTCCTTGCCGTCGGATTCTTCAAGAAACCAGAAGATGGCGGTGACAAACAGCCCAAGACGGAAACCAATGCCAATCCATAGACTGGCTGCGCCTTCATAAGATTTCGATCCGTTGTAGAAGCCCTTGATAACGGTTGGTAGAATAAGCATCACGAGAAAGGGGATAGCCAGCTGCCAGGGAGCCGATGTAGAAGATGTGCTAGAGGCGTAGTAAGTCGAGCGGCAGAAAGGCATCTGTTCCTCACGGCAGAGACGAGAAAATGATGCGATTCTGCCGAGGATGACGAAGACGATAGAATGGTAGACCCCAAGAACTCTGTCGGTGGTCGTCTGTTGGCGCATCGAGGAAACACCAGCAACAACACCGAATGTGCAAAGGAAGAAGAGCAGAATCTCATCCTCCCAGATTGTGTACGAGTTGGACGCGAAGCCGATAGATTGGCTGACCGTGAAGATAACAGCAAGCCAGCCCCAGATGGAATTGGGAAGAGGCAACGACAAGCGCCGAGAAGTGCCAAAAATCGCAGTCGTGCCGCCGATAATGCTCCCAATGGCTGCCAGCAGGGCTGAGGATTCAACCCATTTCATTTCGGTCACTCCAATAAGAGCTAACAGGGCGCCAGCCGCAGCACCTACTCCGGTTCCGAGCCCTAAGCGCGAGAGGAGAGGACCTGTGAACTCCGTCCGATCGGATTGTACACCGCGCGCATAGAACACTAGTAGCACGATGCCTGCAAAGAGAATGCCAATTCCTTGGATCATGCTTGAAACATCAAAGCTAGCCCATAGACCCTTGCAAATTTGGAGAGTGTGACGTTGGTACTGTCTGTAGGCTTCATTGACTGCAACCGATCTCTTCGAGCTGAGTTTTCCGTTCTTGGACTGCCATTCCTTTTCTGCCGTCTCCCAGTGGGCCAGAGATTGAGACACTGCGCCATCATCCGATCCACGGGATTTCGCATATTCTTGCTGGTAACGTTTGATCTGGGCGGAAGCGAGACGGTTCACAGCGACCAGGTTGCTCCAATCGTTTCCGCTGGGTCCGGAAAAAGCCTCCTCGATGGGCGAACCGAGGTTGTTGAATGGAATAGGAAGGCCGAGGAGCAATGACAAAGTCGGCACAAGGTCGATCTGGGGAACAAATCTTTCCTTGGCGTACTTGGGCGGTGTAATAGTTTCCTGGCTAGTACGGCCGAATATTCCCTTTCTAGAGTACATCCACAGTGCAGCATCGACCTCATCATCGGATTCACCGCCGTGATCGCCCTTTGAGTCCATTCCGTGGTCTCCCATCACGACCAGCAAGGTACTGTCATCGATCTTGGCAATGAGATCACGGATTACCTGGTCCATTTGGTTCAATTTTGCTGCCATTGCGGGGTGGTTGGGTCCGTATCGGTGGCCAGCGTGATCGACACCAAGGTAGTGTCCGAAGATGACATCCCATTTCGTCTGGTTCTGAGGTTCCAAAAGAGGGAACAAGTGGTCGTTCACGCCGTTGTCCACTGTATGCAAATCCCACACATTGAACGAGTCGAACGGGTGTGTAAGGTTCTCATTGAAGTAGCCGGGGAATAGAGCATGCCAGGTATCATCGCCAAGGTGGACAATGCTCTTTCCGGCAGCATGAAGCTGGGCAACGAGGTTGTCCTCATCAATTGCTGTCCCCGCAAAGTTAGACCCTGCATCGACAAACGTAGGAAGCGTGCCGGTAGTCAGCCCCTTCAAACGCTGCAATGTAGTTGTCGGTGGGTCTGCAATGAACGGAAGGAGGAACGCATTTTGAGGAGTGTTGATCGAGGTCTCATATAGCACCGGAATATTGTCATGAAAGAGGAGGGGGTCCTGAGACTCGGCATTGGGCGCGAACGGAACGGTAAAATCGTAACGTAACGCATCGATGATAATCACAATAACCTTGTCGAATGACTTTTGGTGCCAGCACTCGTTACGTTGCGCTTGCACCGCTGGGACCGAGGCCGCATCGCTAAAGGGGAGAACGTCACAAGTCGATTTGTTTTCGAGTACCATTCGAGTAAGAAGGAAGCCCTTGGTGAAGAAGAATATGCCAACAACGTGTATGAACCTATCCAGCGAGAAGCATTAGATTAGGCCTCTCCGAATGTCAAGAACGATTCAATGGGAAGCTCACAATATCCAGCCAAAGACACCGAGGAGGCTCAGGTGCTTAGACTTGAACTCCTTCTCCAATTCCTTGACATAATTGTCCTTAGTTTTATTTTTGTTTGCCAATTGGGATTGCATCCCCGAGAGCGCCCTCTGTGCTCTCCGAGGATCCGAAGGCCGAAGTGACGGGTCCATTGCGGCTTTTATCCGGGCTTCGTGCGCCTGGTCCGGGAATGTCGGAGTGGTCGTAGACGGAATTGACGAGCAAGTTCCTGCAGATATTGAACGGCACCTAGTGGTAAAGAACTAACGGCTTGCAATTGACGCAATCATCGAAGCGAGAGTATCGTTGAAATTTGCCCTTTCTGTTCCCGCGGAGGTCCCCCTGGAGCTTGTATGCTCAGGAGCTGCAGGTGCTTGGCGTGGAATATCCGGTTCAGCAGATCGAGAGGCTCATGGTCGCTGCCGCAGCTCCTTGTAGTTCACCGGAGAATGTTGATTCGCGAACAAAAGGGGGTCTATGCGGCGCAATTGCAGACATGCGAATGCGGACAGGTGGACGGCAGCTTTAAAAAGTTGCCCGTGACGTGGGGGACTCGGCGCTTTCGGCAGCTCGACCTACGAATTGGCGCGATGCGATTGGCCGACACGGCCCGGATCATTGAAAAGCCCTGGCGCAGTGGGTCATTTCCCTATCCAGACAATTGTTTAGAACATCCCTATAGTTGACTTGGGGTCAGGGGAAGGGCATCACACGACAGTCAATCATAGAAAAAGAGAAGCTTTTTGTGCAAAAGTGCCAATAAAGGCTTGTAGGTACATTCATCTAGGCTCACACCTGCAGGGCGGCCGTTCAATGTGTAGCTATGACTAAGTACATACATTATCTAGCTATAAGTCACCGAGAAAGGGACCGCCATGGGTAGTAGTAAAGTAGTAACAGGAGAATGGTAGAAAAGACATCGCGGAAAAACGATGAGCAGGCTTAAGCAAAAACAAAGCGTAACTCTCTCCAGCCCTAGGGACGTGGCAGGGTGGAGAGTATAGGTGGCGGAGCATGGGAATGAACGCCGAGAAAGTAGGAATCGAGGCAGTAAAAGCATGAATCACGGTCGAGTACTTTAAGCGCGAGCCGAGGTTCAAAGTCCTCAGTCCCGGGGGTCTCAGAAGAACGCGAAACTAAGGGAACCACAGATCTCTTAAACAAGGCTGTTTCCGCCCGGTGATCAATTCGGCATAGATGCTGGGTATATGCAAGTCGCAGATGCGCATTGAATCAAATGTCGACAAGCAAAAAGTGAGCAGATAATCTCGAGTATGGTCGTGAGTGGCGCGATTCATGAAATTGTAGAGCAGGATGAAATGGTGACATAGATTGTTTGTTCGGAAAGGCGCAGATCTATAGGTTGATTGTCGTTGCTATTGCTTAGCCCCATCTCTTAGCGTCTTCCTTATCTTTCAAGCCGCCAATACGTTCGATATCCAGGGACTGGAAACGGTCGGCATCGCTTGTCTGGTAGGGCGGGAGTTGTTCATGGTAAGGCTCGAGGCCAACACTGCCGCCATCGCTGATCCGGACAACCACGACTTTGCCGGACTGACGCTTCCCAGAATCGTCCTCCTCCTCTGGGAATGTGATGCGAATTTCGGGTACTGGACTCGGGGGCGGGCTGGAAGAGTTCTCCATGAACTTGGTCCTTTCTTCAATAACGAATAACGATTCGCTTCCCTTCTTAGAATGCGAGATGATTTCCATGCTGCGATGGTGGGGTGCGCATTGGCCGTTGTGTACCGGGAGTTCAGGCGTTTGGCGGTTCAAACGTCTGCGGCGAAGGAACAGGAGACAGCCGATTAGGACAATACCGAAGAGGACAAGGACCAAGAGGGAGATCAACAAGTCGACTGTAGCTTCAGACAATCCGCCATCGTTCTCCTCTCTCGCAAAAAGCCGGTTCATTCTCTGCATCATGGTGGCGGTAGTGTTGTTGTTTCGGATTCGGACGCGATTACGGCGAATAAGATTAAACGTAGTCGTTCAGGTTATTGACAAGAGCGATGTACATTCGAAAATTCAAGGTGTTGCTGTGCCGACACTTGGTATGTGACGTAGATCTCCTGAGACAGAAATGGCGTAGTGTGTGTTTCAATAGGTCGCGAAGAATTCGAGAACTTCGAAGACAACTCCGCGGTTTTCGGTATTTAGATCGATTAGAAAGAGGGAATGTATCGGGTCGGTGGTGTAATTGTGGTGATTCGACGAGTGTCGGAACGTGCAGGTGGTCGGTTGGGATCTCAAAGGGGAGATTCAGCCAGGATGGCAAAGGAAAGAATGGACAGCAAAGTGTGCAGTTGAAAGAGTGAAACTGACACCTGCTTCGAAAGAAGGAACGTCAAAGGGTGGGAGGAAAAGATGAAACTCGAAGGAGAGGATGACAAGGGAAAGAAAAGAGAGTAAAGGAGGGTTGGGATTCGAGA
Organism: Aspergillus stella-maris; assembly: GCF_047715825.1. NCBI lineage: Eukaryota > Fungi > Ascomycota > Eurotiomycetes > Eurotiales > Aspergillaceae > Aspergillus > Aspergillus stella-maris. The sequence goes on along the minus strand of NW_027396808.1, from coordinate 268,681 downwards.
GACGAGGAAAGGGAGAGGAGCGCGCCCAGCGGCACAGCACCACAGCCAGCACCACAGTGACCACCGGCAGCAAGGGCGCTTAGGCGAGAACCAGCACTGGAGGACCAGTCCAGAACAACCTGGCTGTTGATCTAAGAGGAACTAAGCCAGCCAAAGGAAGGCAACGCCCCACCGGTGCTTTGTTTGTTTGGTGAGTGCCCCTGGCTGAATTGGCGCTAACTGGGGCTAACTGCTGCAATTTCCTGCCTCGTCCTATCACACTGCCGTCGTTCCTGGCCCATCTGCTCCATCTCAATTTCCTCGTTGATTCTCATTTGCTTTCCACTGATCGCGAACCCATCAACTAGCGATTTAGCTTGGTGAGCCAACTTGAGCATGGTCTGCGAGTGCGAGCCTGGCAGGTTGGCAGCACGGCAGATTGTGCCTGTGCGGTCATCATTTCATCAAAAATGTTGCCAAGAATAGTAACGTGAGGCTTTGGTGCTACGATTCTATTTAAAGATGGCAGTCGGTCAATAATGCTCTTTATGTGCTTTGTTGTAATTACTGGCCGTTAAGAGTTCTTGTACATTAAGGAGACGATGAACCATGGGTCTTTCATCCAAGTTGACTGCCATAGTACCATTGTGAGGCCGTAAGCCGTCAGCACTCAGCAGTCTCCTTTTATTGCAGCGTAGAAGAGGGGTAACGGCAAGATCTGGATGCTAATTTTGTCTCTTTGAGCCTCATCAGTCGTGGCCCCTTTTCGACGTGGAAACCAGACATGATGGCCCTCTTTCAAACACTATCGCGATCGAATACACAATGACAGCAACCCAGTCCCTCACTGTGTGGGTTGGGGGAGTATGTGTTGCTCAGCAGTATGCTTACAGGATGAGTACAGCGGGCTTGACAGCCTCGGCCTGTGTTCTGCTGGACCCGTCGGGTTTCACCTTTCGTGGCAGATTAAAGAGGCCTGCGAATGACCTGCCTGGTTATAAATGTGCTGCTATGGCGGCAAAATTTGATCGCTTGACCTCGGGGAGACCGAGGACAATTGTCGCAAGCTCGCAGCTGGCGACAATTCCCAAATATCAAAGCATGGCGCTCACACAAATCAATCCGGCAAGCAATCCAAAACCAGAGCCTGGAGTCAGGCAATCATCAGTCGAGCCTCGGTTCCAAATCTTGCTGAACGGACAGCTGCAATTCTCAAGAAGCCGAAGAGGCGGGGTCTGATAATAGCTCTGAGGCTCTGATCTATCCCAGCCGAGGGGGATGTCATAGGTAAGCCACTTGAGATGGAGACATTCATGGCAATTGTTGCATATCACCACCAGGTTGCAGATCGCGTCAATGAACAAAACCTTTAGTCTTAACACAGAACAGTGGTGAGTTGAAGGTCCTGGAAAAACTGCAATCGTCACCGGTCTATTTGATATGGATGTAGCGCATATAAGCTGGTGACTTCCCTACCGAGGAATGGGTGTATCATTGCGAAAGTTTCCGCTCAAACTGCGATTAGAGCTTGCAATGCATCCGGGCACTCTTCCAGCTGCTTGATGTCCATGCCGCAATGAGGACTTCGCAGTAGCCGAGGTCGCTGTCCGGCCACGGCCTCCGCGCAATGCCATCTGTTATGGCCAGGCCATCCTCTGGGTTCTTTAGTTGACATGCACGCCCATGGCTCGATATTTGCTATAGAGCTTTTGGTAAATACGCACAAGGTTTTGCACTTCCAAAGGCTCCTTGTCTCCGGCCCCATTGCACCTTCCGAATTCGAGGCCGTCGCTCTGTCGCTCGTTTATTCCCGTGCACTCGCTGCCCAGCCCGCTCCGCTCTTCTTCGCTCAAGGTTTTAATCCTCTTCTCGTCGTCGAAATATTTCGTGAGTCACTGTCAGAGTTCTCTTCGGTACCGTCCAAGTCCGCGTGTCTCGGTGTCTCGATAGAGTTCCTTCACTGCAACGTACTGCAGATTTGAAATCAGCACACCCGTCTTCAAACCAACTGGAATTCACTGCCGCCCACGATGCCGGTACCTTGCGCCACTGGGGAGTTTTGAGATGTGCTTTCAGTGTTGCACAAAGGCCATCGAGTACCAAGGACTCGGCATGTCCGTTATTAGCTGGGTTGGCAGTGCCTTCCGACAGAATATCAGGCATTCCCATAATGGCCAACTCCAACCAGTTGGTGTAGGCCATTTTCGAAAATGAGAGAAAAGAAAGAATAAAAGAAGTACAAGCAAAATGGGGCGTGTATGGGTACTTGTAGACAAAACTTCCCTCGGTTACTTACACCAAACCCTACCCTTGGCTGACTTTTCCTGTCCACACAATGTCTATCATACGAGTCTTTTGTTTTCTAGCACCTTATAACCCCCTGCATGTACTCATCGTGCTCAAAGAATAGGGCTAGATATCAAAACCGGTATATTTCAGAGCAAGACTAACATGGTACGTCCGAACATAGGCGGATAAAAAAGCCGAAAACGATACAGCCGAGCTATACTCAATTTCCCCGGAAGATGGCGTTTTTCTAAGCAGTTGAGCTATTTGGTTGGAACGTCCCTGAAGCCCGGCAAAAAGTGCAGCCAATGAAGCGGCCAAACATAGATATAGATTCCATTGCCAGCCAGAGAGCGCTTATATACTTTCGCTTGAACTTCGCATTCAATCGTTAAAGATCTGTCGATGAGCGAACAGCCCCAACGCTGGATGTAACCTTTGTCCGGACTTTAACTCTGCTGAGAGAAGTCTAAGTATGTATTGCGACAAGCTGGCGTGCCTTTCTGAGATCCTCGAAACGCAAAATAGGAATTCTTGTCCTGGCTGTTCTTCAGACGCCACCAAGGGCCTCGTATATACATTCTGACGCTTCTTTTCCATTCCGTTCGTTTCTAATGAGGTCAGTGGGCGAAGCTAGAGGAGCCGGTTCTCGATTCCCTGCGCTGTAGAGGGCGTGGGGGGTCCGGTTGGAACTAGTCCCCCGCAGAGTGTGGACTCCGTGGACTCCGATTGTATGCAAAAAACCTCTTCTGGGGTAATCTAACAATTTCAGCGATATCTAGGTAATCTACCTTACGATACATTTTGAATACCCCGAGAAGGAATTGCGGATGGGGCGGGCTTGACTATGTATACCTACAAGGCGCAAGTTGCTGGAAACTGCAACTATATATGATCACAGCCTCAACCCCGGATGTTCTATAGCCTGCGGCAATTAGGAAATTACATCAAATTTGCAAACGGTGACAATTGGTCTATCTCTGGTGAAATTGACTGTGATTCTTGTTTTAACTTTGAACGTTTACGGGTTTAGCCAGTCCTAAATTCCGGTTGACTGGGATTCTACAAACGATGATGTGCGAATTCGAAGGAATACTGGAGACTAGGTAGTGAATGACTCTGCCTTGCAACTAGCTATTGGTGCGACGAGGGTTACTGAGCTTTGAATAGGGTGCAGCTCAACTTTGGTGGTGGGATTCGGCGGAGACATTCGAGGATGTTCTGGGATCTACAGGTGTTGCTGTCAGTATGTATGATGCGGGAGTGCGGAATCGACTTCGGACACCATCGGCTTGGTCATGGTTTCAGTGAGCCATGTCTAGTGATCTTCGTAGGCGAAGCGTGACTGGTATGTGAGGGAATGGCCGGCAGACTGTCGAGTCGATTGACTTTCGTCAAAGTCTCCCACAAAATACGACTTGGAGATTCGGTGCTGAGGATGAACTCGAAGTTCGCATTGCGAACCGCACGACTCAGAGCCAAGTGTCGCTAGTATGCCCACTGCTCAGTCACGTATACCCGCACGGAAGCATTTCATTGAGTCCAATGGGCATTGATCGTCTATCACGAAGGTATGTGAGGGGGTGGAGACTGTGTGGGAATAATCTCCGCGCAGGTGTAGCCCAATGGGTCTGTATCTCCCATTCCTGGCCTCGTAGTCCTTGATATGGGTGGAGCGAGCACAACATAAAGTACGGTAGCTTTGATACTGACCGCAGAAAGCCATCGTTGCGTCGAGAGGCGTAGGACAGTGTTGGAAATGCCATCCGCCATTATTTGAGTGTGTGACTTCGGAACGACGAATTCAGAAAAGCCTCTGGAAACGAGACAATCACAAAAGTTGCATCATCATGCCTGCTGCGGAGGTGATCCCCTGATCTCTGGGTGAACGAGAGGTAACGTCCTTATCACGACGTAAGGGGTGACTACTAGTCGTAGTCTTACTGGAGATACGCCGTGCGTGCTTGACTATATGAGCCTGTTAGCTATCAGCAGCCATTTTTTTTTCGAGAAGTGTCAGCAAGCGCCCCATAGTCCGAATGCGCGGAGCCTCCAACCCCCGAGCGTCCCGGTATGAGCGTGGGCGATGGATTGCGGAGTCAGGTGCTTTCTCAGTATAAGTCAAATAACCATCTGTTGACACATCGAGGTTTTCCTCAGCAATGAGCCAGGAAAAGATTCCGGCCTAGAGCACCGTCGCCGAGAGGAAATGGTGAGCTTATTGTAATCAAGTTGTCAGGCTAAACTAGTGGATCCAGTTGGCTGGGCTTAGCTGCTCCGGCGTGATCGTGAAGCTAGCACAGAACCGGTAAATGATTTTGAAGGGTCCGATCTGTGGACATCCGGGCGATTGAAGCTGCCGTCCACAAACACTCCATCGGGTCCAGAGCAATGAAGGTTGCAAGAATGCCTTTGTTTGAGGATTGTAGCCGTCATGTTTGGGAAAGTATCTGGTTCAGGAGACGAGTCCCTGCTCATGGAACCATGGTGTGCACGGATGACGCAAGACTGCGGGTTGAGATGGGAGTAGAGGACAGGTAGTGGAGAGCGATTGTTGACCGGTAAGGAGGACAGAAAGACTCAGTAGAAGCTCTGGACAGAAGATCTGAACCTAGAGAGTAGTATTCTGAGAGCTTCTGAAGTCAAGTCCGAGCTTGGATGCCCGGAAGTAGTGGTACCTGCCAGAGCTCAAGGTCGCCTTCGCCTTAAAAGACCGCGAGAGTCCAGCCCGCAGCATCTTTTTTCCAGCTCGACCTGCCCAGCTTATCTATCGCTTTTTCCTCGCTCCATCATCACCTTTCCTCCAGCTGTCAATCAATCTTGCCATATTTTCTTTTTACATATTAATTCTTTTACTTTCCCTTTCCCTACTTATTCGCTTCGCGTGCCTTTGCTTCGCTTCTCAATCTCTCGCGTTGTCGGGGCCTTTTTATCGCTGCTTCTGTGCTACCTACCCTTCCTCCACCACACGCTTTCTACCTTGCCTCGCACGCCCTGCCTGGAGCCTCGCTCCCTCATCTATCTACCTCTCCAGATCAGTATTCTTACGCGCCCCTCGGCTTCCCGACCGTTCTTATCCCTGTTTACCTCGCTCTCAAAGTTGTGCTGCGTCGACGACGGATACCCGCGATAAAGATCGATCTATCAATCCCATCGAGCCGTTCTGGGTGTCATGCTTGCTTTGACCTGTGTCACAGCTGCTCGACGTTAATGCCGTGCTTTGCCTCTCGTCCACATTCCCACTCCTCGACGCTCCACTAATCACGTCGGATCGCTTCTCGATTTGCGCAACAAGCACATTCTCCTTCCATACCAGCTGCAATTTCGCTCAACCCTTCCTCCACACCCCTTGCGGCTACGATCCATTCAACGCTTCTAAACCTTGTGGATTATACGGTCCCGCATCCCTTTTCTCTGCTCTGCTCGTTTGAGGGCGTCTTGCGAAATTTGAGCTTGTTGGGCATGCACGGAGCGTGGTAACGCCGCAGTTCTCTTTCCACAACAAATTCGGTCTACGGCTGCTTGCTAAGATTCTGGCTGGGATACGAAAAGGGAGAGATTAGCTTCACCTTGCGTCTGCTCTCACATCTATACTTTCCTGTTCAGCATTTTTCACCTCTTTTCTTGTCCGCCTTTCTCCCTCGCTTTCCCTCACCCCTTCAATTCCCGTCGGACGCTGCTTGGCTTCGGTCTGAATCAAAACATATCCTTCTTTTCGGAATATTGTTTGCTCCCACACCTTTGCCCCTTCCCTTGGGCTCTCTTTACCTGGTAAGTTCACGTCACTCACAGTGATCCTGACAGACTCGTGTTCGTTCTATGGCTGACCCTCGTGCCGCTTGCCATTCTCCAGAGCCCTCGTACCTTTTCCATCGCATATAAAACGCTCGATTTTCACGGACCCTAATATATGAAGACCCTTTATATCTAAGTGGAACCTTTCAAGAGAATATATACGCGATACCGTGCGAGTGAAATGACAGTGACGAGAGGGCACCCAAGAAGAGTAAGTTACGCCCTGTCAAGTCACGTCGACTTTGGTAACTGAAATACTTTAGGTTCAATCGAACGGAGACGCCAGCATGCAGACTTCAGTTCCCGCCTCGCGAACACATGCGGCGTATGGTAGTATTGGCAGTGGCTTGAGTTGGGGTGCCAGGAACCCTTCGATGGGTGGTACGTATCATGTCCTCTGTAACGCATGCGAGCAGTTTGCTAAGACAAGATTCCAGACTCCGCGTCACGTCCGACGCTAGAGCAGATCTCTGGTTCCGGATCTCTGCTGGCTTCATCCGAGTCTGATGGCTGGGATGCTTCTCGCAATGTTCCTTGGTCGTCGCGCGCGCAGAGCAATGGCATGGTCACATCTCCGGTCCAAATGCGCTCCCAGGATCGCAGTGCTGCTTCCTTTTCCGACAGCAAGGATGCCTCGGGATACTTTGCGCAGCCTGTCTCGAACAGCATGGGCCCGTCGCCTAATGTCGGACAAAGGTCTTATCTGGAGTCCGGATCGGAACGAATTTCGCCCGTTGGCGAAGCAAGTATCATAGGGAATCGCTACAGAGGTGGTGATAGGAGGAATGTCTATGCTGGAACTCCAGTTACGACAGCGTATCAGACGCAATCCGGCTTCACGAGCCCACTCGAGGGTACAAGATCAGAGCAGTTGGGATCGCTGCCCTCCATGCCTCAGACATTGGCGGACACAATGCACCCGCGGGGTATCCGTAGCAATTATGCCCACTCGTCGCATAATTCGGCGTCCTTTGCACCTCGGAGGCCTTCTCACTCTACCTTTCCCTCATTCCATTCAGAAACTCAATTTACTGGACGTTATGGCGACGAACCCACCGAGTTGAGTGCAGAGCTTGAAAGGATGCAGTTGAACGGTACTCATAGCGCCGAAAGTCGCCCAAATTTTGTATCTCACACGTCCTGGGATAGTTCTTTGAGCCGGATGAGGAACCCAATCGCCGGGGACGCTGAAACCTACCCGGCGCTTCAAAGTTACGCAAACGACGGGTTCGCTCAGAACTATGCATACGCAGAGAATTCGCCGCAAATCAGACAACAGGACCTGTCCGCCGGGCACTACATGACCACTTCCAACGCGCGGGCTAATGGGTATAACAATGGCCGTCGTTATAATGGTGGCTTGGCACACAATGCCTCGGACAATCAGAACCCGATGCTCCAGAACAGGCATGCATTGAATCACTCGATTGAGCCGTACCAAATGGCTCCTCTGGTCACCCGTCAGCAACAGCTTTCTGCATACGAATATAGCTATCCAAACCCGGCGGCTCTAGCAAACCCGCATCCCATCATGACCACGGCAGCTCTCGCCAGTAGAGCTCCGGTCGCTCGTGGTCCGAGTCAAGATGAGAGGATAGGACCTGTCCTGCAGGAGTACAGGTCGACCCTGAGCAAGAAGAAATGGGAACTCAAGGTAAGATTGAAGCATCTGAGCCTTCTTACGTTATGCTGACGAAACAGGATATATTCGGTTACATCGTCGAGTTCAGTGGTGATCAACATGGCTCGCGATTCCTGCAAACCAAGATTGAAACGGCCAACAGCGACGACAAGGAGCGGGCGTTCTGTGAAATTCAACCCGACTGCCTCCAATTGGCAAAGGATATCTTCGGCAATTATGTTATCCAAAAGATGTTCGAACATGGCAACCAAATTCAGAAGAAAACCATGGCGAATTGCATGAAGGGTCAAGTCGTTGGGTTGGCGAAGTCATCGTATGGATGCCGTGTGGTCCAGAAGGTACATGCATCCTTCCCATCTTAGTTACAACTGATTTAACATTTATAGGCTCTGGAACATGTCCTCACCGATCAGCAAATTTCTATTGTCAAGGAACTTGAAACAGATGTGATCGGGTGTGTTCGATGCCAGCATGGGAACCACGTGATTCAAAAAGCCATTGAGAGAGTCCCTTCTATATACACCAAACGTCTCGTTGAAGCATTCAGAGGGCAAGTGGAGGCCCAAGCGACTCACATGTACGGCTGCAGGGTTGTTCAGCGAATGCTTGAGCACTGCGACGATGAGGATCGCATTTTCATACTTGCCGAGCTCCATGCTTGTACGCCCAGGCTTATCGAGGACCAATACGGAAACTATGTGATTCAGCATGTCATCCAACATGGTGAGGAACCGGATCGTGCTGCTATGATTGTAGTTGTTATGCACAAGCTTCTCTCGCATTCAAAGCACAAGTTCGCAAGCAACGTGGTCGAGAAGGCCATTGAGCACGGCAATCCAACCCAAAGTCAAGCGATCATAAGGGAGTTGACCTCTGCTGAGACCATCACCGACAACCAACTCTACGGGTTGATGATCGATCAATATGGCAACTATGTGATTCGTAAGTTTCTGTTCATAACTTCAGCGAAAATGTGTTCTAACGGTCCTCAGAAAAAATCCTTACCCAGATGAAAGCCAAAATCCTTTCCCATTGGAAGGCCGCAGACGTCGCAGAGAGAGACGCCCTCCGTAAGCGCCTCAGACCGCTGCTTGACCATTTGAAGAAGACCGACCGTGATCGTTACAATGGCAAGCAATTTGCGGCGATTGAAAAACTTATTGAAGAAGAACTTATTGAAGATCCATGTCCGTATCCAAACGGCTCTACGCCAGCGTCAAACCCTGGACCAGCTTCGAACCCTGCTGCTTCGGCTTCAGATTCCACTATTGTTGCATCGCAACCCACCGTTTCTGATGGCACTGTTGTTACTGGCTCGGGCCCATCGTCCACCACACCACCCCATTCACACAAATCGTCCCCTCAACAAGTGTTGCGATCAGTGAACGACGGCTTCATGCAGTCCCCACCCACACCACCGTCGTCAGACAAACAGACCAATGGTACAGACGTGGTCACATCTACCGTGCAATAGGCCCGAATGTTCGCTTCGACCAACATATTCATAATCTTTACCCCGTTACTTACCTTCGTTGTCCGAGATTGCTTTACTTATTTCTAATGTGGGCACATACAAAAAGGGTTGTTGTTTTACATTCTTTGATTTGCTTTTTCCCTCACGGCTTGGTGGCGCAGAGTCTAACTAAATACATGGGCATGGCCGGAGTACAGACTGAGATTTATTCTTTCTGCTCGATTTGATCATACATGCGCAGCACGCATACAGCTTTTAATATGTGATTGCTTTCTCCTCATTCTCTTCTTGTTCATTGATTTGATGTTTACGCGAGACGAGGATGGATACCTATACCTTATGTCCCCCCAAGTGCTGTCTATTATGGTTCCGCTTTTCTTTTCTGTCCCCATGTGGAAGGTTGGCGTCTGGGATGGGAATGTTGCGCTTGACATGAATGACCTTGGGACCTGGATGAGGGCCCTTACACAGAGGGAGCACTGCGCGAAAAGTGATTAGTCGATGGATTTGCTTCGTGGTGTATGTAGTTTATAGGCTGTTACTAGGTACTTGATGGGCCCATTAGGTATTATTACACTATATTACACTGCCATTCTCTCTTTCCATCTGAATCCAGGGATCACATTAGCTGGATGTTTAGCGCCCCTCGCGGTTTCGTAAGAGAAGCTGGACACTTAGGATAAGTCCATGAGTATACCGGCGATAAGATGTCGGAGCATACTGCCACCCGTTACCGCCTGCCCCTAGGGTCAACCTCGCTTAGTCATACATTAGTCAGGTAGAGTTATCTTAGCTAGGCGGCCATACCAGCCACCCAATGGAAGATCATCCATCGCTTCCCACATAAGATACCAGTCACGTGATGACATATCATTGACTCGGGAGTTCATGCCTCAAAGCTTAACCATACAACTTCAACCGATCTCACCTCGAGGCCCGCGCCCTCTTCACTCATTTAACAATTCGGCACAGACGCCTCTAACCCGCTACCAGTCGTCTGATCAAATTCTTTAAACCCTCCCAACCAAGTTCACCCTCATCAAGAAACCACCCCAAACGAGCCGAATCCCACGCCTTCCAGGGCCCATCGCAACACAACCCCCAAAATGTCCTCAAACGTCGGCCTCTCCACCCCCCGCGGAAGCGGTACATCCGGCTACGTGCAAAAAAACCACGCCTTCCTGCGCCCGCGCGGCGGCGCACCATACCCGCCTCCCTCATTTCTTAAAGACAAAGACGACTTCGGGTCCAGCTTTAAGCAGCGCCAACCGGACAAAGCTATCCTGGAACATGAAATGAAGCGCGATGTTGAAGTTAAGGTTCTTGAGGAGCGGGAGAGGTTGGAGGAGGAGAATGAGCGTGTTGAGGAGGGGAAGGGCGAGAAGGGGGATAAGCTTCGGAGTGAGGAGGAGATTGATGAGGTTTGTGAGGAGTTGAGGAAGAGATTGGTGGAGGAGATGGAGAGGAAGGGCACTAAAGGTGGACGGGATACGAGGGGTAGTAGGGATGGAGGGAAGAGGGGGTTCAAGGCGCATCAGGTGCATGAGGCTGCGGAGGCGAAGATTGCGGAGAGTGAGCGGCTTAGAAGGGCTTTGGGGATTAGGGATGAGGGGGATAGAGATAGAGCTGGGCCTCGGGATGGGAGTGCGCGGGGGGAGATTGAGAGGCGGAGAGAGAAGGAGAGAGAGCGCGACTACGATAGGGACTGAGAAGTTGAGGTTCCGGCTATGCTCTTGTCTTGTCATGTTAAAATTTGCATGTTTATGCTCGGCGTTGGGGTTAGGGAATGCATAAGAATTGTCTTGCCTTTGCAAAATCATACATTGTCATGCCATATTTACCGGATATCATGCTATGCAACAAGTATCTACGAAGTAAACTTTTCAATCACCCACCCCTCCTTCGGATCCTTTCTCTGCACCACCTTTTTAGCCGGCAACGGCCACCCCGTGCTCCCGACTTCACCAACCAGCGCCGGAATAACAAAGCAAGCCCGGCGCTCCGGTACACCACCCAGCGTTTCAATCTTCCCAATCGGCTTGCCATATTCAATCAGTGGCGTCCCCGCCGCCAACGCCGAGAGCTGCAATCCGCTCGGCGTAACGAGCGGATACATCCTGATCTTAGGTGTATCACCCGCTACAACCGAGGGCACGGATTGCTGGAGATGCGAGTAGATAATGTACTGCGGCATTTCCTTGGGGGAGAGCTTCGAGAGGACAGACGTCGGATGAACATAGACAGCCTTCTCAGAAAGTTCCACCCCGGCACCCTCGCGCGAGCGGAAGAGCGTAAAGTAGGGCATGTCGATAGCGCGTTTAGGGGCGCGCGGCATCTCCGGCGGAATAGGCGCGAGATCAGCGCGGATAGCGACATTGTCGATGAATCCCGCTGTAATGATCTGCTTGAATGCCTTGACTTGTTTCTCTGTCGGCTCGGGTAGCTTGGCTTGATACGCCTGCAGGAGACCCGGGTTATTGGTGCGGACGATATCCGTTAGCTGGCGGCGCAATTGAGTAGCTTCCCTGAGACCCTTGCTGCGGAGGAACATCTTCTCGCAGAAGGCTTCGGCGTCGTCGGCGGGGGCGTAGCCGTAGGCGCAAATCGCAGAGAGGTACTTGAGGGCGTCGGAGGTGTCGTCGTGTTTTGAGAAGAGGCGGTGCGCGCGCGCGTAGTCTTTGTGTCGCTTTTCGCGGGCTGTGTCTTCCAGTCGGTCTGAGTTGCGGTAGACGTTGTCGTTGGTGCCATTCGAATCCTTGCCTGGGACAGGATCGATCTGGTTTTCTGGGACGAAGAGGTCTCCGACCGCCAGGGCAGAAACGAGAGCAATAACGTAGGGCATGCAGCCATGCTGGTGGCCAACGTGCACCATCTTGCCGAAACGAGGCGAGAGAGGGTACGTCGAGAGACTTGAGCCGATCTGCGTGATCTTGCCATCGGCTGAGAGGGCACCCAGGTTCTTCAAGAGTTTCTCGGCCTTCGCGAGACCCTGTCTGCTCGGTGGTGTAGGGAAGGGGAAATTGATGACGTTGTGCAGACCCATGCTCTTCATCTGCAGGACGACGCCTTCGATGGGTGTCCGCAGGATCTCAGGGTCGGTGTACTCTGCAAACTCGCCCTCATAGATTGCGGACGAGTACAATCTGTAGCAGTGACCCGGCCCTGTTCGACCGGCACGACCGGCACGCTGGTTCGCGCTGGCCTTGCTGATCCAGTCGATTTGGAACTTCTGCACACCCGTCTCAAGGTCGTACTGCTTCTCTTTCGCTCGACCGCAGTCAAAGACGTACCGGACGCCTGGGATGGTAAGACTGGTTTCGGCGACGTTGGTTGCAAGCACGATGAGTCGGGAGCCCTCGGGTGGTGGTTCGAAGACGCGGAGTTGCTCTTTCGTCGGGAGTTGCGAGTAAAGTGGCAAGACGTGGACCTTTGTAGAGGCGTCCATGGCCTCCTCGCCTTCACCTGCTACATCGAACTCTTCGTCGTCTTCTGGGTCGTCAAGACCTGTAATCTCGAGGTCGCTGTCGTCGTCAACGTCAGCGGCTGTGTTGGAGATATCAACCTCGCCGATCTCAAGGTCCTCTGCCTCTAGTGGTGCTTCCTTTGCGGAGATCTGAACCTTGGCTTGAGTCGCTTCTCCACGCTGTGTGGGTTTGAAGGCCTGCTTCAAACGCTTGGAGAGCTGTCGAATCTCGTTCTGGCCGGTCAGGAACACGAGGATAGCACCCGGAGGAAGCTTCCGGTGGCCCCTGGACACCTTCCTGAAGGCCTCTTCAACGTAGTCACGATGCGTGCGGCGAGAAAAGTGCACGTTAACAGGGTACTGGCGGCCCTCTGCCTGGACGAGAGGCGGTGGACCCTGGCGGAAAAGACTTGTATTGTCTGTAAAGTCGGAAATGCGCAGTGTTGCTGACATAATTACGAGTTTCAGAGGCTTGACTGATGGGTCCTCTTCGCTCATAGTCTTGCGCAGGTCAACGATACGGCTGACCATACCAATGAGGATGTCTGTGTTGACGCTGCGCTCGTGGGCTTCATCAATCACGATGATGGAGTACTTGCTAAGGGAGAAGTCCTCGGCGATTTCTCGAATGAGGATACCATCCGTCATGAACTTGATTGCTGTCTTGCTAGAGGCCGTGCTCTCGAATCGAATTTGATAGGACACTTGCGAGGAGAATTGACCCAGTTCGTCACCCACGCGCTTCGCCATACTGACTGCGGCAACTCGACGGGGTTGTGTGACGCCAATCATACCTGGGTTTCCGCTTTCAGGGTTTCCATATCCAGACTCAAACAAGAACTGCGGGAGTTGCGTGGTCTTACCACTTCCCGTGGCTCCCCAGATCACGATCGAGGAGTTGTTATGGATAGCTTCCATGATCTTCTGTTCTTCGCCCACGACAGGCAGCTTGAGACGCGCCTCTTGGACTTCCTCTAGACGGTCAACCTGGACGCTGAAGGCTTTTCGGTAGGGATTGCCTTTTGTGACTTGGAGCTCAAGAGGTAGTGGTTCTTCTTCGGGAGCCCTGACCGGTATGGCGGACTTGGGAATCTCTGGTTGGGGTTCTGCGGTTATCGGACCAGTTGTAGGTTTGAAGCCGACGACCTCATTGATCTGCTGTCTGGCCCATGACTTGAAAGCGGATTGTCGTGGCTTGATGCGTCCGTTGGTATTTTCGTCCTCGTCCTCATTCTCATCTTCCTCCTCGTCACTATCATCTTCATCCTCTTCGTCCTCATCTTCATTCTCTTCATCTCCTTCGCTATCATCTTCGTCCTCATTATCGTCGCTTTCGGCATCTTCTGATTTGTCTTCGGAATCTGATTCCTCTTTCTCCTCCTCGCTGCCAGCTCCATCACTGCCCTTAGCATCGTCTTTCATGGACTCATTATCCGAGCCGAACCCTTCCCAAGGCACCTCATTCAGTGTAGCTTTCGGGTCTGGCTTCGGTGTGCGCTTTCTCTTTTTGAGAATCGGAAAACCGTCGGGACCGAGCTCAAGAGGTTGTCTCAACCCGATACCGCTCATAACATTTGGCGCCGCCTGTTCTGTAGTTCCTGGTGTTTTCTCATTCGGGCCCGTCTTTGTTCGGTTCAATTCATCGTCGGACTCGTCGCTGGACCATTCCGGCGCATTGCGTTCTTCGACGGCGTCCGTCGTGCGGGCTGGAGTTTCGTCATCTTCGCGCTTTCGCTTTCCAAGCTCTTTTGATTTCTGGAGACCGGTAACCTCGACTTTCGATTGCGAAAGCTTCTTGAGAAGTTCGATGTTCTCTTCCTTCTTGAGTTTGTTTTCCTATGTAACGTTAGCATTTTTCACTAAGAAAACTTGACGGCTTGAACCAACAATGTACTTATCCAAGCGCTTCTGCTTCTTAGCAGAGATTTTTGGATTCTGCGCCCTTAATTCCTCGCGCAGCTTCTCCTTCCGAGCTTCCTTCTCCGTCTTGGTGAGAGGCGCTACCTCCGCCGCATTGGTATCGGCTGCAGGGTTCTCCTGCTGGCGGTGCCTCTGCTTTCTTTGACGGGGGACAAACTTCGGCATATTGGCGCCTTATTCCTCCTCAAAGATAAAAAGCAACCGAGTATTTATCTGTGCAGAAGTCGTCGATTTCCTCACGATATCGAGAGATATCCAGAAAATTTCCGGCGGCGGTGAGATTTTGCCGTGATACTGTGCTGATAGGCTCACCGCCTTCCTCCCCTCACTATACCAGCGTCGCTTGTTTTCTTCCCTCGTGCTGCATTGTATAATCACCGTTTTCTACGCTTTTCTGTTCATAGCTCTCTTTAGCTCATTTCAGAAATCAAAGTCAATTGTAGCAACAGCATATAAAAATTTATGGCGGATACATCGGCTCTCAACGGCCTCAACGGCCTCAACCTGGATCTTCCATTCCCCGCAGCCACGAAGCGGGTGTCTGGCGATGTCAATGGAGTCCACACAGAAGTTACGACCATCAAGTTCAGTGATAAAATCCTGATAACGATATCACAAAAGGGTCGACTTGGTCACTGGGTACGTAGTCCGATCGAGAATGCCTGGTTTGCACTAACCACCCACAGTTACATGTCCCGCTGGAAAACAAAAATCCAGGCACAGAAGGCCAGCACCGTGTTCCTGACTTTGCGGATGACGGTCTTCTTCCGCTGACTGATTTGACTGCTACATCGATTCTTGGCGGTCGTGCTCCTGGACATGAAGTCGTTGGTCAGCTATATGCTCGTCAAATTGGCAGTGCCATCGTCACCAAATCGCCGCAAGAAAACCGCCTGCTTGTTCTTGGGCTAGGACTGGAAACACTTCAAGCCGACAGAGACATTTTCTTTGCGATCATTGATCTTGTTCTCCAATGCATCTAAACGCTTGAATGACGAAACGGCGATGCTTACAAACCCAAATTGAGAAACCTTGTCCCTGTATCCTTTTCTTCTTCCCTTCGAACTTCACCCCGGGATGCTCCAGCCCATGGATCAGCCTCATGAGACGGTTCCGTTCTTGCTCAGTAAATCCCCTGAAGTTCAGCTTTCCGAGGAACTCGAATGCCCCACTGAACAGAGCCTTGATCAAGACGGCCTCATTGAAGCCCGCCACATTCCAATTGGCATTCACAACTATGGTTAGATTATGGACCTGGGCCGGCCCAGTCTTCGAGAGTGATGTGATGAAGTGCATAAAGGACCAGCGGCGCTGCAGGGCGATTTTTATATTAATCGACCCGAGCAAAAACAATACTGATCCGTGGGAACGGTGCCACTCGGTTCTGTGGCTTCGGCACATACGCTTTGGACTATTGCAAGACCGCAAAGGCCTGGGAAAGCTGGTGAGCAGGCTCGCAGAATAACTGCCGAAAGTTCGAAGGAAGAGTTTGCGGTAGCTTAGGGAATGGTGCAGTGCTATTGATGCCTCGTGATAGATGGCGTGTGAAGCTCTGAGAATGGCCAGGTTGCCAACGTCAACACCGCTGCTTTTTAACCGCCCGATCTCTAGCGCGCTGAAATCGTGCTTGAACAAGTACTGGTAAATCCGCATCCTTACGCCGAGCGGGAGACGCAAGAGGAAGCAACGGTTGCGGCGGTCTCCATCTTTCAACTTGCCTCCCACGGCCTTGGAACTCTCAGCGATCAGTGCTGTGTAATAGCGAGGTTGCTTGATTCGGTCGTCGAATCCGCAGATGTCTCCGTCTCCGTCACGCAGAGCTCTGAAGAACTGAATGTCAACGCTGCATCAACACATTAGCATGAGAAGGTCATCTAGTATGGCAGGCTTACGCAGGGTTCTCCGGCTTCAGGCGGTTGTAGTGTTGTGATATGGCTGGCTTGAGTTTCGGTTTGGCGCGGTCACAGATCATCTTGTCGCTTCGATTATCTGGAATATGATCAAGAGACATTCTGCGTGGTTGTATAAGGAAGATCCAGAGTTGGTATCATGAGAAGAGTGGCCAGAGAGACGGGAAGGTTGGTTGTGTTATGTGCTTAGAGCTGTAGAAATCTTGACAAATGAGGGGGTAAACAAGCATTGTGTTTCTCCTTGGCTCTACCAGCGCAAGTAATGAAAGGAACAATGTTGAACCAGTCTAAATTGAAGTATAGATGCCATGTTTGATTGGATATTCTCTCATAACAGTCTGTTCATTTCTCCAGGGCTATTCAGGTGTATACTTTGTGAATAGCAACTTCTGGCCGGAACTAATGAACTCTTGACTATTTTGACCCAATGAAATCGCCAACGCAATGCTGAGTTGATAATCTCTCAGCTGAAACTCTTGAATTAGTGAACTATGGCCATACTTACGGAGGCTGCGATCCATGACGCTGTCCTGGCCTCTTAGGTCACGTGCGCCCAGCGAGTACTTTGTAGTTGTGCCTTCCATCTACTTTCACCTTCTAACCCATCAATACCACCTTATCGAGTCGCATGATCATCAACGCTGGGGCGAACTCTTGTTACCGGAAATATTTAAATGGTATTTGGGCCAGCGATATTCATCAACTCGCGCCGTCGAGTCGCGTCTTTCGCGCTTAAGCGAGGTAAACAGTCGCTGCGGCTTAGCATAGCATACAACGAGTGACAATACACAGGTCTTCTTTTTACAAAAACGCAACGCCTCAGTACCGGAGTGTTGAGATTACTCTACTTATCTGATCCGGATTTTGCCAAGCTACATTCGACAGTCCGGGGAAAGATGGACTCCGATGACGAGGACCTCCGAGCTGCAATTGCGGCGTCCCTGGGGCAAGCTTCGTCTCCCATCCAGAGAGCTAATAACAATGACACATCTGTGGTTGATCTAACGGCGGACTCCGATGATGATATAGTACCCATCTTCCCCAAGTCACAGTCAGTCGTTAGCTCTGAGGTCAGTCGGGAAGCGAGCGTCATTGATGTTGGAGATGAAGACGATGAGGATTTGAAGGCCGCTATTGCTTTATCTTTGCAAGTCTCTGGAGGGCAGATTGATGGGACTCAGCCGGGCCCTACTTCTGCTCCTACGTCTGAACAAATTGTTGAGCCTCAGGCGAAAGAGGAGTCTAAGCCTACGACTACCGGGGCAGGGTTCCAGGGCCTGGACCGCAAGAAGATGGAAGAGGAACGCCTTGCACGGCATGCGAAGCGAAAAGCTGAGGAGTCTCCTGCTACTAAACAACGTGAGCTTAAGCAACCGCGGGCAGAACATCAGCAAAACGCTAGCAGTTTTCAGGCTGCCTCAGTGCCAGCACTATCAACGCCGTCATCTAAACCGTCTATACAGTTTCCGGATGGTACAGTAAAGAAAACATTTGCTTCTGGGCATCGCAGGTCGGGCGATGATATAAAGATCGAAGAAGTTCTTCAAAGCGGAGACCTTGAGCTGGGAGTTCTGAGCTCATTCATGTGGGACATAGATTGGCTCTTTGGAAAGGTTGATTTGACGAAGAACCGCCTGTTACTCGTCATGCAGGCTGAGACTGAGGCAAAGGTACGTTATGTCATATACGAGGCGCGTTTAGTAGAGGGTCCGTTTAACGATTAACAGAGACGCCAATACACCGAAGAAACGGAAAGCATTAAATCCCTGCGCCTCTGTTTTCCACCAATGGACGGTCAGATTAGTTGCATGCACTCGAAACTCATGCTCCTCTTCCACCCAGGCTATCTTCGGATTGCGGTCCCAACAGCGAATCTCACTCCATTTGACTGGGGAGAGGAAGGAGGACTTATGGAGAATGTACGTACACTGTACCCGGTCTATGTAGCAGACTAACACCACATAGAGTGTATTCCTCATCGATCTACCGAAGAAGGATACCTCGACATCCACCGCATCAAACACGAACTTCTACCATGAACTCGTTTACTTCCTCAAGGCTACAACATTACACAACAATATCATTGCGAAGCTTGAAAACTTTGACTTCAGCAAGACGACCAAGTTTGCATTCACACATACCATGTATGCCATTGATATTCTATACTTTGTCCACCGTCACTAACACAACCAGTGGTGGCTCACATTCGGGTACATCATGGCAAAGAACAGGATACTGCGGCCTGGGTCGCTCGGTAGGGTCTCTTGGATTGCGAACCGACAAGCCAGTTAATCTTGATTTCGTGGTACGCAATCGTCACTGCCCTTCAAACACCTCAGATATAGGTACACTAACAAGTTAAATAGACATCATCACTCGGCCATCTGAACTCCGATTTCATGAGATGCTTATACTTCGCCGCTCAAGGTTCAGACCCCTCCATCACCTCCAGCTTATTCGTCACTAACCCATAATAAATCTACAGGGGACAATGGTCTCACCGAATTAACCCTCCGAAATACGAAGTCCTTTCCCGTCAAGTCCCCCTCCGACCCGCGCCGCCTCATTCAGGCATCTACAGCAGACGAATGGAAAGACCGAGTCCGCGTCTACTACCCATCCCAAGAGACAATCCGCAAGTCCAGGGGTGGACCGAACGCTGCGGGTACCATATGTTTCCAAGGCAAATGGCTTGATAGCGGCAAGTTCCCGAAGCATGTATTAAGGGACTGTGTTAGTGGGAGGGAGGGGTTGCTTATGCATAATAAGGTACCTGCTTTCCCGGAACATTATTCTGATGGAAGGGCAAGAGATGCTAAATGTTATGTGCAGATTCTCTATATGCAACCCGACGAACCCATCTCACTCCCAGACAACAACCAATGCCTCGGCTGGGCTTATGTTGGAAGTGCTAATTGCTCTGAAAGTGCTTGGTACAGTTCTCTCTCCTTCTCAAATAGAGTCTAAATCCTAACCGCCACATTTCAGGGGCCGCCTCGTAACCGACCGCTCAACAAAGAAGCCGAAACTCAACTGTCGAAATTGGGAATGCGGCGTTGTGGTTCCAGTCATCAAGGAAGGAAAGAAGATCACCGAAGAAGTGGATGCATATCCGTCTACCGAGAGCGAGAGCGAAAGCGAGAACGAGTCAAGAGTGCCAGGGAAGGGTCTGGATAAAGGAAGGAAGGTAGAAGGGAGACAGAGTGAGAGTGGGGCAGGTGCCGGGACGAACAATGGCAGGAAAGAGGACGGGTCCCTCCTGGATAGTTTCAGCGGTGCTGTTCCTTTGCCGATGCGTTTACCAGGGCAGAGACTTGGCAGTGCAAGGAAGCCGTGGTCTCAATCCTGGGGTTGAACAGATGCGGGATGCCTGTTTCATTTTGCGCGAAGGACTATTTGTTCAATGAGTCTTGTGCCTTCCGGTGTGTCAAAATTTACACACAGTTACATCGATAAGCAGGAGCTTTTCGCCTCCAATTGGCGTAGGTTGACGTGAACACAGTTCACGAATCAGCTAGTCTCCTCCCGAGAGACGCATGCTTGATTGCTTCTAGGATCCGTTCTAATCGTCGCCTCCGTCGATTGGCCTCGGGTTTGGCTACCGCGCCTAATTTGCAGACGTATATCGTATTAGGCTTGGGGGCATCTGTTTTCCGGATAGAAGCGTGGTAATGGGACATGGTCAAGAGAGCACAGCGCATTTCACTAAACAGTGTGATGAACTTTCGATGGATCATCAAGACCAGTGCCAGAGTCTGCGTAAGAAGGACTGCCATAAGGACATGCTTCGCTGCAACATAGCACTTAGAAATCCTCGCCAAGCTGCAGGTGTGGGCGCAAGCCTCTGAAAGCGTCTTGCCAACTCTGGCCCAAATAGGCCCCTGCACACCAGATCCTCACAGGCCTTCGTGTCCTTCGCGGACTCAATGGAGACGTACTCCGTATGCGCAGCAATATGCCTCGCCTTACGCTCAAAGTCGTACGCCACCAAAGCCATTGTAGGATAGACATTATACCAGCAAGCAGAGATCAAGCCACCGAAGACTTCATAGCGAGTAAGTTGCGGAAACTCCATTTGCCCGAATCGGCGGTCCCATTCTGCGGTATTGACGTCGGAGAGGGTGTAATCATCGTCGTAGGGCTCATGGCCATAGACCAAAAATAAGAGAAGAGTCCCCACAGCGAACTGCTCCGTTCTAGCAGAACAAAGACCGTACGTACCCTTTAGTGGACCCGCGAGTATTGGCATAGCCCGCGGAGGCAGGACGCCCTGGAGAGGCTGCCCGATGGTAGAAGCGCGGCCGACATCGGCCAATTTCAAGTTGAAGTTCTCATCAAGAAGACAGTTGCTCACATGTATGTCGTTGTGACAGAAGCCCAGTTTCTCGACATGCTCAAGGGCGGACGTGAGTTGTTGCATCCAGCGAGCTACCAGAGCAGATGCCTCGTAGTCTTTTACCTTGATGAGGCGTCCACGAAACCCGTTTTGCCCCTTTTCTCGTTCCTGGCGTTCGTATAGACGGGGGGCAAATGCTTTGTGCACGCAATATGATAGGAATAGATGATCTGGCAGGATGAGGAAACATTCGATAATGTGCTTGCATCGATCGGGTACTCTTTGAGGCGTTTGAAGAAAGCAATCTTTTTAAGAAACGGATGACCTGATGCCTTTGCTTCTGGGCTCTGGTCAGTACAAACAGTCTTTACCGCGATTGTTGGAGCAACGCGGTATATAGTTGCGTCAAGTCCACCGCCAACCCAGTCATGTTTCTCGAGGGTATCGGCGGAGTGAAATGTCATGGTTCGATCGCCGCCATGCAAAGACTCGGGATCTCATGTAATCATCATAAGCTGAAACCGTTTGAGCTGCGGTGGACACGGTAATTGTGAGGAGCACGAGTCGTAAGGGAGAATGGGAAGGTAGTGTCCAAACTCCATCACCTTTTGACGGCAGGAGCTACAGTAGGTGCACGTGACAATGGTACGAATGAAAACATATGCAAATATAAACTTTTTATATGTATTACCTAGGTAATAACCTATATACCGATGCAATATATAAAGATAGTAAGTAGTCTATAGAGATATCAATGTAGATGATCAAGCAAAAAACCAGACCAAGAGTAAATCAGGTCAGAAAACGCCACAAATGCAGGCAACAAGCTAAGCAGACGCTCAGTTTTAATGTTCAGGTATATCCAATGGATAGATATCTAGCGTGTAGATAGATGGATAAATGGTCCATCATAGAATTGACGACTTTTCTTTCTCATATTTGACTTTTGAAATCGATGGCGAGAAGTTTAGTTCTTCTTTGAGAACAACTTCTTCACACCCGACATCGCAGCACCAATGCCACCGAACAGGTACCCCATACCGAACGACCACCTCTTCACACGAACAGTGTAAATGAAGAAGTAAACAAGGACCCAGTTGACAATGACAAAGGCCAAGTAGATGCCGAAGGAGCGCCACTTGTCGCCGTCATGCACGTTCAGGGTCGACATGTACTCCGTGCCATCCGCATACTGGCAGTACTGGCAGTCATTGGTAGCGTCGGGGTTGGCGAGGTACCCAGAGCCGGCGATGTTGTTGACGAAGTTGAGCGCGTAGTCGCCGCAGGTTTGGCCGGGTGGAGGGTTGAAGTGCGTTGATTCGGTCGTGGTGCACTGGATTTCGACGCTGGGGAAGATGGCGGCAATGGCGCCGCGGATCCACCATGTCACCGGGTTGACGTAGTACATCCAGTACTTCCAGAAGACGGGGTAATCAGTGTAAGGGCGGACGACACCGTTGAAGAGACCGGTCATGACGAAGAAGAAGGGGAGAACGTTCGAAATGACGGTGAAGGAGGGGGCGAAGGCGCAGACCCATTGACCCCAGGAGGCCATGAAGAGGAAGAAGAGCATTGTCATGAGGAAGACGTAACCGGAGGCGGAGGCGGCGACGGGGAAGCCGACGGCGAAGTACCAGAGCAGGAAGTAAACTGTTGCGGAGATAATGGCCATGGGGATTTCGGCGATGATGTTGGCTGTGCAGAAGGCGACCCAGCCGTAAATACGGGATGGGTACTCGCGGGCTTCCCAAAGGGCGCGGTTCATGTAAAACTTGGGAAGGGTGGAGTTCATGAAGATCGGAGGGAGCAGAATGACCAAGAAGAGCGAGAACATGCGGTTTTGCATAGAGGCGATGGAGTTGTCGAGCATCCAGAAAGTGAAACCGTTGAAGATACCAATGATGACGGAGGTGAAGAGTTTTCCGTAGTAGTAAGACGGGTCACGCCAGTACTGGGTGAAGACACGACGGGTGAGCAGGTAGCTCTGGGTCCAGGTCGAGGCGGCGAATTCGTACTGAGCGCCTTGGTCTTCAAAAGCTGTAGCGTTGCGGCGGTCGTTGTGGATGCGTTCGATTTCGTCCTTGATAGCCTTGCTTTGCTCGGATTGGCGCCACTCCTCGTTCCAGTCGACTGTCTTTCCTTCACGCTTGATGGGCTTGGCGGCAGTTTCCAGGATGAATTCAGCAACGTTCTTAGCGGGAGGGCAGACAGCACCACGGTCAGCAAAGTACTTGATCACGTCCTTGCCATCCTTGCCAATAGGTCCGAAGTAGAACGTGTTACCACCAGGGTTGAGAGCCAGAACCATGTCGAACTGCTGGATGAGCATAGAAGAGGGCTGGTGGATGGTGCAAACAATAGCCTGACCAGCCTGAGAAAGTTTCTTAAGGAAGCGAACAATAGAGAACGCAGCCTGGCTGTCGAGACCACTAGTCGGCTCATCAAGGAAGAGAAGCAGACTAGGCTTAGCAGCAAGTTCAACACCAATAGTAACACGCTTCTTCTGCTCAACGTTGAGCGAACCAATCATGGCATCCTGGATTTCCTCCAATTCCAAAAGGTCGATAATCTGGCGGACGTAGGCGAGCTTCTCCTCCTTGGGGATGTTTCTGTCCTGACGGAGCAAAGCCGAGAATTCAAGAGCCTCCTTGATAGTAGCCGTCTGGTCGTGCAAATCCATCTGCTCACAGAAACCGGTACCACGCTGGAAGTCAGTGCCGAGAGGACGACCATCAACAAGCATGTCACCGCCAATGACACCGGTCGTCTGGCGCTGAGCGAGAGTGTTGAGAAGAGTGGTCTTTCCAGCTCCAGACGCACCCATTAGCGCAATCATGAGACCAGGCTTAGCATAACCGCTAACACCATTAAGAAGTTTGCGGGTTCCGTTTCCGTAGGGGACAGTATATTCGACGTTGTTCCAGGTGAAGATGCGCTCGCTAGAAGAGATCTTGTTGAAGGCACCCTCATTGTCAGAGCCAGAGCCGGACTGGGCAACCACGCCATCGCTCTGACCATTCTCGACATCACCTCCCTTCTCCGCAGCGGCCTTGATCTGCTTGGCCTTCTTAGACCGCTTGAAGACCAGGGCACCGCCGCCACCACCAACGAAAGAGAGAGTCTCAGTAGCGATGACGGTGACAATAAGGTACAGCACGGTGAAAGCGATGACAACGCCGAAGTTGCGCCACAAGTGCGAGCGGGTGAATTGGAAGGTGGTGCTAAGGTAGTCAGCGCCGGGAACGCTAGTCTCACCAAGCTGGGAACCAGTCAAAGCACATCCTTGATACGCCGGGTCAATGCCAGGGCCTTGCGGAACAAGCATCGAGGGATCACACTCCATGACTCGGTCGGAGAATTCGTTGCTCAGGACAGCCTCGTAACTGTACGAAAGCGGGTTGACGTAGAACAGCCATCCGAACCAGATAGAGCCAGAGATAAGACTCTGCTTGGGAATAACGTAACCGACGAACAAGACCAAAACGTTCAGCGCAATACCCGAGAACCGGACAGCGTCATCGATTGTGGGAGACAAAGCGGCAAACATGCGGTACATCGACGTAATACAGAAGGTCGTGGTGTACACGAACAGGAAGTAGATCCAGAACTTGGAAGCCGTGACATCGAGACCAGCAAGGAAGTAGACGACGATCGTAAACGGTACACACATGCAGAAGATAGCTGGGAAGTCGACAACCACACGAGCAATGGCAACAGCAGAGGGCCGATAGAAAGCGTAATCCTTGTGTCGAGCAACAATCGCACGTCCAGAAACCGCAGGCATCAGTTCAGTCAACTGAAGCCATCCGAGGAACAGAATCGAGAAGAAAATAGCACCACCACGGGGGAAAGCACCGTAGGTGTTCAGGCTTTCACCGTAGAAGAGAGAGGCGACAATAAGAGCGTTGGAGATGATGATGAAGTACTTGGTGTAAAGAGAGGTCTTATCACCCCACAGAAGCCAGAACTCGCGGCGAACGCAAGCAGCGACTTGACGAGCGATGGAGACAGTGTAGGGGGACTTCTTGGAGACAGTCTTACTCTTCTGCGATTGAACGGTCTTCTGGAAACGCTGTGTGTCTGCAAGGTTAGTATCCTGAAGCTGTTTCTCGTAATGCTGGACATCTAAGCCAATGCGCTTGTAGTAGTCGCTCTGACGGAAGACAGCCTCAAGTTCCTCGGGAGTCTTGGGGGTCGAAGCCTCGCGACCTTCCTGGAACTGGCGAGCGTTGGGATCGCAGAGAGATGTCAAGAAATCAGCGGTGGTCGACTGATCAGGGCAGTAGAAACCGAGGTCGACGAAGTACTTCCGGGCGTGGTGCGCGGGACCCTGGAAAAGCATGCGGCCGGAGTCGATAACAAGAACCTTGTCCATGAGTTCGTAAATACTCTCACCAGCCTGGTACAGAGTAACGAGAGTTGTACGCTTGCTGACATCGGTCATGATACGGAGAGACTTGGCGTAGTCCAGAGCAGTGCTGGCATCGAGACCTCGAGTAGAGTTGTCCCAGCAAACCACAGAGGATTTGGTGGCGAGGGTCTCAGCAATACTGACACGCTTCCTCTCACCACCAGAGACACCGCGGACAAACTCGTTACCGACGAGAGTGTTCTTGGTGTGGGTGATACCGAACATTTTTAGCAGGGCATCAATGATAACGGGGATGCTCTCCTTGTCGTGCTTCTTGGTCTTGTTGATCAGGGAGAACTTCAGCGTCTGCCAGACAGTAAGGTTGGGGAAATGCTGGTCGTCTTCCTGGTTGTAGTTGACTTCACCACGGTAGTGCTTGTCCTGCTCAGCAGCGCTGAGTCCACCGTAGCTGACATCACCCTCGACGGCAGCAAACGAACCACGGTCATTAGCAATGGCCTTGAGGAAGGTCGAACAACCAGCACCCGGGCGTCCCAAAACCAACATCATCTCACCCTCGCGAATGGCACCGTTGAAGTCGTGGATCAAGTCGCGAACAGGCGGCTTTTTTCCGAAGCGCAGCTGGGGAACGAGTCGACAGACGATGTTGTACAGATCGGGTCCAAAGGTACCGATCACGGCATCGGGGAGGGTTCGAACGAAAGAGGCACCAGTCTGGACACCCTTGACGGTGAGGTTCTTGAAAACAACGCCGACCTTCTTCGCAGGGTCTCCGGCGGTGGTGCGGCGCTCAAGGTGACCTCCCATCAGGAAGTCGGTCAAATCGAAGCCGCCATACTCGTCCTCGTCGTCTTGTCGGGAAGTCTCCTCCTCGAGAGCCTTTTCGGCGTCCTGGGGCTGGCTCGCGCGAGATCGCATGCGGTTGGCGTCCCTGGTGGTAGATTTCGTGCGCTGCAGACTCAGCCTGGTCAATTCCCGCCGCATCTCCTCGTAGTCCTCCATAGCACCCCGGCGGGAGACAGGCTCGGATCCCCGCTCTCCCCACTGGCCCGTGCTAGAGGCATCAGTGTCGCTGCTCGAGCCGGAGACCATTGTGGTGTCGGAGGGTGCTTCATTCCCGACAGTCGGGATCTGCTGCAGGCCCGCGCCATGAGTTCTTTCTGCGGCCATAGCGACCTGCTCTTGCGGGATTAGGTGCGTAACAATGTTCTATGCAATCGGGGTATAGAGTTGGTTAGAAACTTGGCTAGGTTGGAGGTAGGTAACGGAAATCGGCGTGATTATTATGTATAGCCGTGGCGGCTGATATGTACAACAACAAACTGCAATTGAAAGATATGGAAAAGAGATAGAGAAGAGTGGAGATTGTCCCAGCTTGCGTCCACGCAGACGATAATCAAGCTCAAGCAGGCTTAACGAAAAGCTGCAGGAGAGGAAAAGAAAGAAGAAAAGGTGACAGAGAGACGGTCAAGACTCAGGAGTCGGGAAGGTGGAACTGCGTCATGGTTATATGGGCTTCCTGGGTTTGCGGGTTAGCATTACTAACTCCGGGTCCTGGGCCAGGGAACCCAGAAGGGCCGGTAAGCAGGCAATCGGATTTGTCAGTATATGGCCGAAACAGTATGGAAATACGGAGCAGCCTGAATAATTCTTCTGGTATCGGGGAGATCCCAGCAGAACCTAGCCGAGGGGGGGCGAGACTGGAGCCAGGACGACAGCGGACACTGCAAGAGGAAGTTTGGAAGCCCGAAGAAAGCGCGGATGATGGTCTGGGCGGCAACCAGTGGGGTGCTGGCACTGCGCAATGTGCAGAGTGCAGGAAGAGGCTCCATGAGTCATGATGACAGTGGCCACGATCATTGGGCGTTGCCGGGCAGGTCGAACAAGATCGTGGGTCTGCAAAGAATGAAGAAATGAAAAAGAAAGAAAATTTCTGAAACCAGAAGAAAAGCACTGTCAGTGATTGGGCACGTCGGAGTTAAGCACTTCGGCTTCTATTTCCGGCTGACCAAGTCATCCTTTTCGAGACTAGATTACTTAGTAGACGGCATTATCTATAGCGTCTTCGCCCTGAAACAACACAGAGTATACGAGAGTTGACTCAATCTTAGTCCAAGGTCCTCAACTCCAACAGAACGATAATCTAAGCAGCATCGTATTCTTAATCATATTGCTATGATCCGTAAGCCACATTGAAGGAAAGCAAGTTCCGTGGTGAATAATCCATCCGACAGCCCAAAAGTCTCCGAGGCGCGCAAGTCGATCGCTCACTCTTTTTCCTTCTTGAATCATGTCCTCGCCTCAGGCAAATACTTTCAGCGGCTTGCTTACGCCAAGCCTGATTCAAGTGTGCTTCAGGGCCTGAAGCACCTTCCGAACTGGGAGCCCGGAGTTCCACCTGTGCCAAGGTTTACGCCTTCAACTGTCACAGCAGTGGACCCGATTCGATGAATACATGGATCATGGATCGTTTGCTTACAGAGATGATAGTTGTGGCTTTTTTTACTTTGCAGCTTTGCTCTAAGTAGCCCCCGTCGTTCTGCGGCAGCGGACGGCGTCCTGATCCATATCAGGGTCACCCCTCTATTGAGATTCGAGATTCGAGATTTACTCTGTATTCTCGGGCCGGCTGCTGACGATGCAATTTTAGAACGGACCAGAGTTGATTCTGATTCAGACTGGTGTTTTGCATATTTGCTATCTAGCCGATTAGGAATTCTACTCCTGTCGCCGACATCCCGGGCATCCATGTGCTCATGCTCAGTCCATGTGTTTGTGCGCCTTATACTCCGTCCATCCTTAATAAAGCCTGTTATGCTCGGGCGGACTTGAACCTAATCTCCATGTGTTCCTCGCTTATCTGATAGTCTGATATTTGTCTATTTCCGGGCAATACCGCCGCACATACGTAAAATCCTGTAATCTATGTATCTAGGTTATTCGATTCTGGACCCGGCTCTCACATTGGCGGGATGAAGCGGATAGCCCACCACCTACGTATTCACTCTCCCACAACATTATTCAAGCGCCCAATTGCGAATTTGCGACCGAAACATGAGGATATGTCGGTGAATGTGATTGCAGGCGTGATAGTTTCCATATCTACTTATCACATTTCTCTATTTTCTTATTTGTGACCTCGTAAGCGAGCTGTTTCCTGCCTCTGCCGAACACGCATACGCAGACGGCAGACGCAATACACCGCTCCGACGAATCTTTTGAGGAGATTGTATAGCCCCGCGAATCACGATAAAGAGCGAGGTATCTTCGTCTTTTAGGCCCCGATTAGCGACGCCTAGCCTTCGGCTGGGCCCTGGGCTAAATCTTTCGGTGTGTGTTCTCCAAGACTCCAATCCTTGTCGAGGGTCGAGACTCGGGACTCGAGATTGGTGTTGGCTTTTGCGATTTGCTGCCTTATTGGGCCGGCCGTTGGTGAGTTTGGTAGGCTAGGATTGCCTATCTGCACTATGCAATGCGCTATGCATGCTTGTCACGACGTTGAAAGAATTGAGGGACTGATTCAGGCTTGCTGGCTTTAGATGCCCCGCTTTGCCATGCTTTTCTTTGTTCTTTATACATGTTGATTGTTGTTGACGAGTCTATTGTACACCAAATTTCTGATCCAATCGCTCATCGCTCTATTTCTTCCCCGCTGCTGCGCGGGCGATGCGCTTCTGGACTTCCTCTTTCGAGAGGATCTTGACGGCGTCTTTGGTCCAGACGTAGCTGAGACCTGACCAGATTGTGGTGCCCGCGACAAGGTATCTAGAGAGTTAGTTTGTTAACACACAACTCAAAGGAAAGCAAGTAACCAAGAAAGAAAGTCTGGGAATCGAAAAAAGAAAAGGAAAAAGGCAAACAATAAAAAATAAAAAACATACAACAGCTGGGATTCGCATGTGGTCACCCACCATACTACTAACCAGCCGGCGTGTGGCTTAAGTACGGCTGAGCGGACGGGAAGCCCTGTTCTCCACACCCTGTGGTCGTATGTGCTTGGTCTGACCGCGATACACTAGACATGCTGCCAAGGCTTCCAATACACTTCCGAAAATAACAATACAGGCAACAGGAACAAAGAAATAACAAACTTACTGGAATGCAGACATTGCTTCCCTGAGACTCCATGCATCTATGAATGCCTCTGGGAGCACAGGGAGGGCGATCGCGCTGCCGACAAGTAGCAGCTGCAGCGCTGTGTTGACTTTCGACACTCCAGTCGGCTTCACCTCTGCAGAAGGCAGTGAAAAGTCCCAATAGCGGGCCATGGTCTTTGGCGGCGGCAGCGATATCCATCGATAGTAGATTGCAGATATAGCGAGGCCGACGTCCCGGCCGAGAATGATCACAGCAAGCCAGACTATCTAGGTCAGTTTGCGTTCTCAAAGGGCTAGATGCACATACCAGGTATTGACCCGTTAACTGCAAGACAGGCGACACCGATGGTCATCAGCAACTTATCAGCCATTGGGTCGATGATCGTGCCAACAACCGTTTGGAGGTTATATCGCCGTGCGATATACCCATCAACGAGATCTGTTATGCCTGCATAGGCAAAAAGAGCCAAGGCTGCTGCATGGTGCTCGTACACCAGGAAGTAGCCGACCAAGGGTGCAGCAACCAGTCTGGAGAAGGTGAGAATGTTGGGAACAGTGTAGATGTTCTCATGGGTGGTCGGCAGTGGGATTCGCGAAAGAATTGGTGATTTCTTCGCAGGCGGTTGAGGTCTATACAGGTTAGAGCTGGTAATTCTCCTGGATGCTGATAGGAAACAAACTCTGGCGATTTGTCTGCGTACGTTGGCTTATTTGCAGTGCCTCTTTGCAGCTTGAATCGCATCCATTGGTGGGAAGGTAGGGCTGTGACGGTTCCAGGTCTCCTCTGTGAGCTCTTTGCTAATGTGAATATGGAGGACCTTTGGCTTGACCGTCCAGCATGCGCTTGCCAGCTCCATGTGACGCTTTGTCCCATTGGCCTGCAAGCCGGTAGTGGAGTGCATACCCTCGATGCACGAAAGGCGACCGAGCAAACTTGACGCGTTGCCATGCTGTCGAGCAGTGTTTGTCGCTGGCAGGCGAAGCTGACAATTGGTTCTTTTGTCTTTCGCTGGTGGTTTCCTCAACCTGGTCTTTCCAGGTCTAGAGGTGCTATGAGCGGGCAAATAATGTCATATAGCCGGATACAGCAGAATCCAGCTTATTATCACCGAGACTCTGATTGGAATGGGGTGTTGAAGCTATAGCAAACAGCTCACGTGGACAGCGAAATATTGACGTAAGGTGGAGTTGAGGCAACCAAGATCCGAGGAACCACAAATAGACTGCAATGCAAATCCAGAATATCAAGAAGAAAAGAACGACAGAATAATACAAAGACGCTCCAAGATTACAACGAGTAGTAAATGTCGAGCAGAAATGAAACTATACAAAACGGTCAGACTGCAGACAGGAAGCTCCTCGGCGTCGGTCCGGAGTCAAGTTAATCCACTGGGTCACATGACATTGTCTATGTATGCCTTTGGGGACCACGGCGACTTCGTGATGCTTCATCAACTGACTTGAGGCTATTTCACGATCTGGATGCCTCTAGTTGTCGTCTCCCCTTAGCTGGTCTTAGTTAATCCAGCATTATTGTGTGATCTTGTTGCTCTGTTAACCCGTATGCAAGCGCCTTCCAAACCAACCGTAGCCTTATATATTTCCAGCCTCTAGCCAGCACTTACCAATATTTCTTCTTATGAAGCTAGTATTCCTACAGTCGTACCCCAAGACCAGGTGTGTCCAGCTGGAAGATGTACTACCAATTCTGCCTTGGAAGCTCTCATGGCCGGCTACAGGTGTTGCTCTCATCTGACACAAGCCGCTCACCTGACGAGCCTCACTGGGCAGGTCTCAGCAGTCAGAAGAACACTGACATAACACATCAATCTGCTCAACTATCTTACCTTCAACCAGATTTCTGACCTGACTTCTTTATCCCACCAACTAACACCCGTCAATGGATCTGCCCCAGTACCACAATTGCAGCTACATCTACATCTACAACCATGGTGCTAGATCATTTCACAACTCCCATAATAACCACCACAGAGCCACAGCTAGCTCCAGCTCCAGTACCAGACCCAGGAAACAAAGCCAAAGCAAGAGATCGAAAAACAGAGCATGATCCCAACATCCCCGATCACCGTCTAAATCTCAACAGACCCTGCATCTATGAGCGCCGCCTCCCAAACAACGCCTACATAACAGCCCACGTCCAGCGTCTCCAACATGGCCACTACTCGACGAACGCCGTCTCAGACCGTGATATTGACCATGCCGATTTCCTCGCCATCAATTTCGTCTTCCACTCGCCGGATACACTCAACCATCGCTTCAAAGCAGCGACCATTCGTGCGTCCCTTCACTACCCGAGCCCAAGCTATACCCATAGAAACACCGTCAAACATGAGAGGCCCAGGAGCTCCTCTAGTTCAAGTTCGAGATCTAAATCCCACAGGTCAACCCGTACACACCCACATTTTCTCATGCACGCACCTCACTTCCTGCATGGCGCTGTGTCCCCTGAAACCCTACAATGGAACTATAGTCTCGCCGGCTCGCTAGGCGTCGCTCAACTTCCACTGATAGCTTCTCTCTCACCAGCCGCCGGCTTAAATGGACGCTTCAATCGATACGAGATGCTCCGCGTGCAGGGTTCTGTGAGAACCTACCACGGTGCACCCGCAAGCCAAATCGTCTGGACATTAGAAGAGAATACGCTGCAGCGCTCGGGGCTTCCTCGAGAATTCACCTTTGCGATGCTGGTTGCGAGGCCTGGGCCAATTCATGAACGGAGAGTTGAGTTGAGAGTTGAGATCGAGCCAGTGCTGCAGAGCTGGATTTGGGGTGGAGCTTATCCAGGATGGTGGCTAAAGTTGTTGGGGAGGTACCGAGCGAGTAGGAAGAGAGGAGTTGATTTTCGAGGAAGTGTCGGACAGCGATTCGGAACTGGGGCTGGGACTGGATCTGGTCATGGTGGTCCTGCTGAAGCCTCCGGGGGTTCGATGTCGAGAAGAGGGTTCAACTTCGCGACGCTGGTCAATAGCTTTGATGAGTACGTGAGCTGGCAAGGGAAGAAAGTCGAGGTAAGTGGCATTGCATCCACCAGTTCATCCCGGACCATACAAGGACTGCTGTTGACAAAAACAGCCAACAACCGGAGCACACCTCCACGACCAAACAGACCTCGATGCGCCAATCCAACCTCTTCCCATTCCAAACCCACCAGCACCCGCACCAGCGATACCATGGCCATTTCCTTACCCGTATCCCTACCCACATGTCCAAACCCAAGGACAAGGGCAAGCGCCGGGACACGGGCAGGGGCATGGACAGGGACAGGGAAAGACCCATACCCATGATGGACACTTCATCCCAGAGGGACTATGGCCGTGGCCATCGCCAAGGCATCAGGAACGAGACCAGAGGCGAAGCGCGCATGATCGAACCGATAGCCACGTCTCTGCTCGCGCAGCTAATACAGACACCACTGCCCATGCGCATCCCGGTTCAAATCTGGACTCGACTGTCCCTGGGCGGACGAGCAGTCGAAGAGAAAGGGAAGGGGAGAGACATGGTCAGAGTCAGAGCCAGAGTCAGAGCAGCCACCAACGTACTGGGTCGAGGTCGAGGCGCACGGCGTATCGTTGAGACATACTAGGCCAGTGTTGGTATGCTCGCAGAGATATGATGCTTCCTTCTTGTTTCATCAGCCTTGTTTTCTTCTCGAGGGAGGTTTTCTTTTCTTTTTTTTTTCCCCCATGATGACCCATGTCATCTGGTCGTTCAGCTACTGCATGCTTCAACGGTTGTTATGTACATCATGGCTTGCACTCAAGTAAGACATCCAAGGAGTGTGTTATCGAGGATGTGGAGTTTCGTTTGCTTTCCGCGAGCACCATTTGATATGATATACGAGCATATATGATACCCAATGTTACCTGATTTTCGTAGCACCCTTGCTACTACAATCTTCTACATCCAACTAGTCCAGATAGTAAAAGTGCCTACTGACCTAAAGTGTCAAGGGACTATGAACCAGTAAACAACAATATGGACGACAATATCGAACCGAATACGTGAGAGACAGGTAGGTAGGTAGGCAGGTAAGCAAACCCCCGCTACCTCATACTACAAATACTCTGCATTTCCCAATCGAATTATTCAATTCTGTTGCTTACTTGCATCAAGTTATCAATTAGCTGATTACTATACTTGATTCACTATGAGTATATGTCAGTCTTTCTCCATATTATGCAAGGACATTTACCCCATAATACCCACCTGCAATCCCGCGCCTCCTGCCAGGGTGCCAGGGTGCCAAGTGCCAATGCCATGATCTGCCACCCCTTGCAGAAGCAGTATCACATTTCACAATTGAAATCCAACAACCCCATACCATGCTATCGTCAGTGTCCCTTGCGTTTGTCACCCCGCCTCGCACTTCCTTCTACTTTTGGAGGACTCTTTCTGCCCGTTCTCTGTACTCTGTACGGGGCAAGTTTTGATAGCGCGGCATATCAACCAGTATCCCTTGCTTCCCTTCGACACGAGAACAAGGCATGTACCCCGTCCCCAACTTGCATACGCTTGCCTTGTTGAAACATGGATATGGACGTTGATTGCGTAAGTCTCGTACTTACCTCTCTTATCACGGAAGGTAGTGCTTACATTGCATTTGCATTTCTATTTCAACCTATCTCCAGTCCGGTCCTCTTCCGCTTTTATCTCTGGGTATAATGGGGGTGTTTCCTGTCCTGCCATGTGCTACAAGCCCGAGCTCGAGGTGTAGAGTAGGTAGGCATATCCCTACCTTATGTAAACAAGAGAGCCACTGGAACCATACCTACCTTAGATATACCATCTCGGCCCCGAAACAAAACCCGAGATTACTAAAGCGCACAATTAATTGGTCACATCTATAGTAAATCCCACACTCCCATTCCCACCTCGTCCAGATCGCATGGGCGGGCAGGCTCCGATATCCAATGTCGATCATCATGATTTACCACTTGCCAGGTTACCATCCACCAACCAATCAGCGTGTCCCAGTGACATGCCTACCTACCTACTCTCCCGATATCTATCTCCAGCCTAATTAACCACTCACCTACCCATCCAGTGGACTGGAGACTGGAGTCCTCTGTAAGCGGAGACCAAGACGGGACAAGAATGAATCAAAGCGATTCGCACATCCACAATCGACCTTTTCTCCAGTCTCCGACTCGCACTCGCGCTCGGATGGAATCCGGACATGGCGGATCTCTCCCCATTCACCACTCACCAGCCACTATTAGCGAATAGCGATACGCCGATACCCCTTGCGTTGAAGTGGACTTGGACCACTACTGGGTAGTGGCAGTCTGGCATTGGGGAAGGGAAAGGGAAGGAAAGTGGGGAGGACGATCTATTTTCATCGAGTAAGTTGGTACCGAGCGACTCGAGTGCCCTGCGAGTTCCAGGGCCAGTGCAGGGCCAGACTCAGGCTGAAGAGTTGGCGCTCGGCTAATACCAAGGTTTGGACTGGTTCCGTCTCCAACTGGGCTGATCTCATTTACTTGACTGACTCGAGCTGGTGGGTAAGAAGTTGAGGACTAAAGGTTCGGTTAACTTTGGGATCTACCTTGCGGTGCTATAGTTGTTGACTAGGTCAGCCACGAAGTTTAGATCACACTATGAAGTGTATGGTATAAATAGCCACATTCAATTTGTTTCTCAGACAGTCACAGTATAGGCCTGAGGGTAACGATGCCAGTCATGCTTCACATGCTGCAGTATCCTAGATATAATACCAGACTAGTACCTGTTGTAGCAAGAATGACTTGGCTGATTGGTAAAGACAGAATGAATAGAAACGATAAAGAAGGCCTGGGTGCCAACAACAAACAAATAGAAATCAGAAAACCACCCTGACCGTGTGCCAACCCATTGCTCGTAAACGCATCAACCAAAGACGAGAGAAAACAAAACAGATGCCCAATAACCCCTCCCTATGACAGGACACAGAGTAAAGAAATTTTTGGAAGAAAAGGCTCAGAATCAGAAAATCAGCTTTGCTTTGTTGTCGTATCGTCGTAGAGAAACCAAATTAAAACAGCCGCCGACATCTTATCTAAGAGCTGTGCATCATCCGGATAATCATTTCATAGCGCGAACATGCAGAGTCTATGCCCAAACTGCCGCCCTTAAACAAAAGACATATGGGGGGGGAATCACGGGAACTTGCAAGCATAAAACGAAAGAGTAAGGAGAGGGGCCAAATCAAAACCATCCGGGCAAATGCAATATTAGGTCTGTTGATTATTAGATCTGCGGCTGTGCTGGTGCTGCCGCCGCCCAGGTCGTAACAGGGTAGTTGGCGTGCGTCGCGGGCACGGGAGGATTCATGGGATATGAAAACTGATGCCGCTCGTTTCCGGCGAAGAATTGCGCAGACATGGGATGCGACTCCCGACGGGGCACGCTGGCGTCGAAGCTCATTCCGCGGTGCTCCAAGGGCGAATGCGTTGCCCCATCCATCTGGCCTGCCAGACTAAAGCTTCCTCCTCGTGAATACGGAGTAGACGGATCCATAGGGGACGTCGTATCGGTTGCAGCGCTTCGCGAGGAGATGGAAGAATTCCGATACACAGACTGGCTTTGATCCGACTGTGATCGTGCGCGGTCGTTCATGGTAGCCGGCAAAGGTGGCATACCCGGCTGCATAGAGGAAGACAGGGCTCCATGGCCGAGAGGATCATAGCCTCCATATGAATGCTGCCGCAACTGGGTGTACTCGTCTTGTCTCTGCGGCTGAGGCATGTGCGAAGCTTGCAGCGTCGGATTGGGAAGGTAGGGCTGCTGACTGGGGCTTGGACCTCCCATTGAAAACCCAGGGACTGGAGTGCCCTGCGAAGGATGCGATACAGCGGCGAATGACTGCGGGTGCATATAAAAGTCCGGGTGAGCAGTCTGCACTGGGTATCCTGGCGCAGCCACCATCTGACCGCGAAATCCGACGAACGGAAAGTTAGGATCGTGCGGATTCTCGATCCCAACAGTCTCAAGCTCGTCAATCGGAGATCGGAAATTTTGCTTCTGGGTTAGCTCTGGGCGCGGCCGAATGTACTTGAGTTGTTCGACAGCTGATGGGGGCGCCAGATGAGAGGACATCACGTCCTCCACGCTGTAATACGACACCAGGTGATGGGTCACGCCAGAAACGGTCACGCTCATCGTCTTCTTCACCAAGCCCAGCTCCTTGAACCCGTATGAATCCACCAACGAGCCAACCAGAGCTCTCTCGACATCGGTCTGCGGGGGCCTATCTGGGCCAAATCCACCGGGAACAGCTGTCGGCGAAGGAGAGTAGCTGCCACCATTAGCGTCTTGTCGCGCGTATGGCTCGCCAGGCCGTCCTGGCGGGAGAGGACGGCGCGGGTTCTTCTTCATTGCCCGCTTCTTCTCCCCTGGAGGAAACGGCTTCTCCAGTTCACGATAGACCAGGAAATTGCCCAGGATGCGACTAGGACTCCATGTCACGCCGTCTGTCCATCTCTTGATTCCCGACGAATTCTCCTCGTAGATGAACACGCTCCCGCTGCGAACCAGATGGCTGCGCTCCCGATCGTGAGGCCGGCGAGGCACATGGTGCAGCACTCCCGCCAAACACGCTTCGAAGAGAATCAGAGCATCGGCTGTTGTCGCGACATACCCCGTAAAGGTCGGTTCTAGCACAGTCGAAGTGCCAGTCACCATCGTTCCCGATTATGGTATT
The DNA here is from genome assembly GCF_047715825.1 of Aspergillus stella-maris. Classification (NCBI taxonomy): domain Eukaryota; kingdom Fungi; phylum Ascomycota; class Eurotiomycetes; order Eurotiales; family Aspergillaceae; genus Aspergillus; species Aspergillus stella-maris. Next base: position 231,708 of record NW_027396808.1, on the reverse strand, counting down.
TATCTTGGGCGAGCTCGTATTTGCGACTGACTTTTCGAGGTAGAACCTAGTTCGCGATGGATAGAAGTAAATTTGAAGAGCTAAACGAAACCCAGACGAGAACAAAGTTAAGCTCCAAGAGGCTTTTGCACGACAGAGGGATAAATAAAAGGCTGTATCAGATCGTACACTAAGGCAAGAGCGAAGGTGGTTGTCGCTGCCACGGTGAACGTTGTCCAGTTGGGGCCGGGAGTTTGGGAGGAAGCTCAAGCAACTGCGCTCTGTTGACAAGAGAATTGAGTAGAGAGCGAGAGGCGACGGACGCAAGGGAATTATTCAGGAGTAAATAAGCTGGCGGCGGGAGGGGAGGACAGAGGGAAGGTAGGTCGGAGAGGCAAAATCAGAAAGTAGGTAGTAGAAGCTCCAGGGCCCAGCAAGCGCAAAGAGGGGGTTCAGGAGCGAGAAGAGCGAGAGGAGGGGATGAACCTCCGGGACGAAAGAGAAAGTAGCGAGAATGACAGGTCCAGGAAGTCGCCAGGTCCAGGCAGCGTACCATAGGAAGTTAACTCCAGCAAGACAAGACGAGCGAGAGAAAAAAAAAGGGAGTCAGTCCAGCAGCCACCAGCAGCAACAGACCGAAGCAGCAGGAGCTCAGTTCCCCCTCCAGACACAGACACAGACACAGACTACTGACCCAGAACCAGAGTTGAGAAGCAGCAGCAGAACCACAGTTCCAGAGTTGCGAGACCCAGATCGACAGCAAGCACGGACGCCGCCCTCTAATCAAAGCGAATCGAGCGATCAATCTGGCTCCAGTTCGATGGCGGATGGAGCTTCTGGCCTGCCGGTTCCACGGTCTGCGATGGCTTCCCTGGCGCGGGAATTCCCTGCCTTTCTGCTGTCAAGAGGAAGTTAATTCTCCTGAACTCAAACAATCCTCTTCTTATTGAACGGAACAAGGCGGCGATGATGGCCAGAGTTTGGTAATAAGCTGGGCGATGACGAAGTGGGAAGCATGAGACAGGCAATGGTTGTTGAAGTAGAGAAGTTAAAACATGGTGAGTTGACAAGGCAAGAGGGAGCGAGCTGGACTGGGGAGCAGTAGGGAGGAGGTCACGGTTCCGGTCTCTACAAAGTAAGAACTAACAAGTACTACAGGGTAGTGTTTTATAATATAAGGTGGTCGACATGGGTCCAGCCTGCATCTCCCCCAGCATAAGAAAATCCTCTTTTATTTTTTATTTTTTCTCTCAACGGAAGAGCACGACGATCAGAGAGCAGACCTGAAACAAAATGGGGTGGGAAATAATAATCATAAAAGCGAGAATTATTGAATAATAATCGCAGGAAATAATAGAGACGAAGATGAATGGGCAGAGCGGCGGCGGACTAGACCGGAAGCGAGCTAGTGTGGGTTGACCAGATCAGAGATGGGTTGGCAGTGCTGGTGGTCGCTGGTGGTGGTAGACATGCTACCAACATTCGGCGGGGCGACCCAGACTGCAGTGACCTCTCTGACCAGCCAGCGTTGGCCCTCTGCAGCTAGCGACCTAGCGATCCCAAGGAGCAGGACTCACCAGGAGGCAGGACCACCGACGCTGTGGCGGATCGCCGATAGGAATTGCCCGCGGGTCCAGCTCAGATTCGCCCTGCCTGCACCTCCTGATTTCCGGAGAGGTGGGTTTGGCTGCGATTCCAGCTGAGATGTTCAATTGACTGACAGCAGTTGAATCATAATACTTTGCTATTCGGGAAGGAGGTTGAATGAACGCTAGATGCAACTAGCAAATTAAGCCGGCACCACGGCCCTGGGAAAGATTAATGAAGATTACTGCCGGCAATCTCAATAATTAATCTCATGGCTGGCAAGGAACAGAGAGCTTGCTGGCCAGACGGCGGGGAAAGCAGGTACAGACTACCGTGTTCTGCCGGGGTCGCCCTTTCATGATTGCGCTAACCAGCCATGACTTGACGAGCTTCCTGACTTCATCTACCTTTGCCTCGGGATCTGCTGCCCGGCTCCTCCGTCAGAACTCCCCTGGATGATTGTTGCAGACTGCAGAGTCATTATTTAGTAGTGCAGAGTCGTGGCGGTCATCGTCCCCCGGCTTACCATGGATTGTCGCGACCCAGCCCACGGTGGAGCTGGTTGACTGCCCGCGCCGCCTGTGGTTGTGGTTGGGAAGAGGGGTGGGCGGATCCTTCCTTACAGATTCAACGCAGAGTACGAGATGCCTACCACTAACTAAGATCTCGTTCTCCGTATCGTCGGAGACACATCGATGATCCTGGTCGTCCTTAGTACACTACTTGGCTTCATTCTTCTACTCACAGCCGGCATTCAAACTGCCGGAAATGTGTTCCTTCCTCTTCCTTCCATTCCTGCTGCCTGCAATTAGTGCTCCAGAAGGGTATTAATTTCGCCAACCAAAGTCGAGTCGAGGCGGAAGTGAACTGGTGTCTGCCAACTGCCAATGAAGCCTGCGTCCCTGGCGGAGTTAAGATAATGTGCGCTGGTTGTCGAGTTCGACTCTGCTGGGCCGCGCTAGCTCTCCTAGCGCGCTTAGGGGCGGAGGACTCTGGATAGCCTACGTGCGCTAGCAGCCAGTGCGCGTTAGTCTGCGACAAACCGACCCTATCCCCGGCCGTCTGAATATTGCCTCATTCAAATTGCTGCCCCATCGCCTTCTCCTCTCGACGTTATCGCCCGCAGAAGCGAGTAGGGAAGGGACCCGGTTCCTGTACCGATAGGAGAGTCCTGCTGAGATCTGGCGAGGCCGCGAGGGTGAGCCCGTGAGCTCCTGGCCACCCGTCGGTTGAGTATACCGGTTGTTCCTGCCCACCAGACGCATCATGATATCAGCGCCTTCGTAGTAATCTTGTCTCAAGAGTCTTGTGATGACATTTGTCGGGTAATCGAGGCGTTACAACCTCGGCGAAGGTCGTTGGACTCGTTGGGCTGCGACTGCGAGGCTGCAGTGCGGGTTCTTGACGTCGTTGCAACTCACTGGCGATCTGGAGAAACTAGAAATTGTTTCGCATTCTCACGTCCCCCACATCAAATAGAATTTCAAAACGGCTTGCCCAACACCAACGCTAAGCCCCCTCCGAGATCATTTCGTGGCGCCCTAGTTTGGTAAAAGCGGCCCGAGCTCTGTGGGAGGGCGTGAATTTGCGAAAATACAGTGAGAACGAGATGCCCTCTGTCAAGTCGTAATAATCAACTTTGCTATGGTGCGCAAATTGGTATCGAGCAAAGTAACGATTTTCGTGCATGAGCAGATCTCATGATTGTTCATTGTGGCTTTTTTAGCCGTCTTCGTCAGCTTCCAGAAAACTGGTCAGAGGATGACACCGCAACTGCGAGGAGGACTCGCGACCAGCTTGCCCAGCCAACCCAAAGTCTCCCAGAGGGTCTTAGGAAGCGAACCGTGCGCAGCTCTAGGACTAGCCTGCAGTCCTTCCTCGATTGAGTGATTTGACTGCGATCATCGTCTTCGTGTTCTGGCGCTCGTTTTTTGGGAGGCCGGTATCTGATGATCTGCGTCGCTTATCCAGGTAGACCCAGCTTCATTGGGACGGACTCTCGCTAGTTGTTGGGCCTGGTAGCGATTCCTCGGACGAACCCGGGTCCGATGGAAGGAAGGCAGATGGTGGGAGAGACTGAGAGGGAGAAAGTCGCAGTCCAGAGGGAGAGAGAGACTGGGGGGTCCCTGGAAGAGTGAACCGCCCGCCGATCGCCTACCAAGTTTCAACCGAGTCCACGTTGCTCAAGGCACTTTGAACTTCAATGCAAGAGCTAAGAAGATAGGAGGTTTGATCACGTCTACTCTTACATTGACGTCTCACAATGAGATATCATATACTGCAATTAAGTTCTACCGGGTTCCACACAAACAGTGGCAGCCAGGGATCTGGGAATTAGAGTTGCGTAGACTGGGAATCCTCGGTACGTCAGGATTCAGGGCCCGTTCTTGAGCTTATATTGGGCATCCGCAAAACCTTCGCGGGAGATCCTCCGTAGATCCAGGAATTGTTCAAGGGCCCTGGTTAATGGTGGCATGTCCTGAGCGGTAGTTTAGACGATTTAGCAAAGAACAGGATTCTCGATAGTCTAAGGCACGTGCTGGCTTCCGGATATCCCGAGCAATCAGCACCAACAGACAAAGACGACCGACTGGAACGAACAATTAGTGTATCCCGACACTGCGGATGAACTGGAGGCAATCACGGTTGGCGCGTGCTTGTCAAAACTCAATCCAGCTTCACAGAAGTTGGAGAACGCCTTTGTCTGGGGAAATGGGACCCATCGCTCTGGGTGCGTCAGCTGGGCGCTTAACTCGATCGAACCTGGAAGGCTTGTTTGCTCGGTATTTGCAAGTAGCGGGCGCCTCGATAGCAAGCGCTTTCACCACGCAAACAAAGCTGGTAAAGCTACTTGCCGCTTCAAAATTGGGACTAGTGCGACAGGGGCCCTTGTCCTGTTTCGCACCCTCTGCTGCAAGTGCGAACATATGCGGTTTGCCTCCAGCCAAATGAGTAGGGGCAGGAGCCCAGGGTAAGCAATGCCTCGATCTCGATCTCTCGATCTTTCAGTGAAATCATCATGCAGCTGCTGGGAAGGGCTTTGTGATCGAAGTGGCTTGTTTGCAATCGCATACCCACTTGCAACGGAGTGGTCGCAAGCCTCTATAGTCTACAGAGAGATGCGTCCGTGGAGGAATCATGGTGAACTCCTCAGCTCCTCGTGCTTTGTGGCAACGCATGTCTTGGAGGAAAACTTGCTTCTGTCGATGGGGACAGGTGAGCGGATGGCCGTCTGCATTTCTTCGTCAAAGAATGAACGCCATTGGCTCTTGCATTGGAGATGTCGTGAGTTCGTATCCGTAGGTGGAAGTCGCCGGAGAGGAGCATGACCGGACACTCACCATGCTGGGAAAACATGGGAGACGCCACAAAAGTGAACCGTCCACCTGGGCTCGATAAATCCCGTTGTACTGGAATCCCCGCCACTTGACTTGCTGTACATTTTTTTCGGGTCGTTTGTCTGATTGGGCGAGGTCCTCATGCGTCAGGTGATTTGTTTCCTTTTTCGAAAGTACCTGCTGATGGTAATGATGCGGGTCATGATTGGGAGCATTGTCCTTGACAAATATTTGAGGATTGAGCAAAGGCTCAGCATCCGAAGCCCCCAGTGTATTTCACACCTTTGCGATAAAGGCTCCAACCAAATGGAAGGAAGACTGACACCTGTCCTAAGGAACGCTAAAGCAACAATCCGCAACAGGCTGACAAGGCCAAGTGAGATTGAGCTAAGTTGACGGATTCTGGGGCATATGATTATGTCACGCCGTCGGATGAGACCAAGAGAGGTCCAGACCGGATCGATGGAGACCATGGAGACCGCATAAGATTGACAAAAATAAGGAAATGGGTTGGGAGAGCTGATTGAGGGAAATTTCGAATCAATGATTTGAAACACGGAAAGGTGGACAAAAAAGAAACAGGAAGCCATGAATGGACGGGATCGATTTGGGAGTCTGGGAGAGCTGAGAGGTGAAAAGTGATGGCTTCATGCAGGGCACAAGTCTGCTGTTGCGTCTCCAGATGCACGCGGCTCATTCAGGAAGGCTCTCAATGCTAGGCAGGAACTGCTGGGGAGTCGGCACTGTAAGCCGGCACCCATCACGGTGCAGCTGCCAACTTGTCTCGTCGCAAACTCGCAGTGCCCAGTGCCCAGTGTCCAGTGTCCACCCGCAAAACATCGACCAGGGTGCCAGGTGGTTTCTGGAGATATTTTTTGCTGATTGGGCGACTGGGTAGAAATCTCATTTGAGGTGCAGCTTGAAAATGTGGCGACTTGGCGAGGCAGAGCTGCAGGTCGTGATAGGTTTCCAAGGACGCGAGCCTGCATGCGCTAGATTAGAGTCCTTTGCAGTGCGCTCCACTCGCTCGTGTTGACTGAGTACTTGAGGACAAGTTGAGATTCAGAGTCACGGTCTGGCTGCAGTCGATGTGCAGTTGATCTGCAGCTATCCGGTGAGAGCTAGTAGGAGGGTGTAAACAAGACTTGACTCTCGAGAGTCTGTGTTGAGAGAACACAAGTGAGATCCGGTGTCGCAAAGGTGACTAAGGACTGTTCCGGTGGTAGGTCGGCGGAGAGAGAGAGAGTCAGATCCATGCGGGGGAACTAGTTTCCTCCCAACTACAACTAACACCATCTAGTGCTGAGCACGGATCGCTGCTCTGCTTTCTACTGACCAACACGTCTGACCGGCTCTTACGATATACGAGACAATTGCTCTGTCTCCCTCGGACGAACTCCTCCTGCAAGGCAACCAACCCGAGCCCTCCCCACACCAGCTGTCGCTGTCAGCCAGAAAGTACGCCTTTGACGTCGCTCTTTGCTTTTTCCCACTGTTCAGGTTCCCCGTGATCCTGAGGTCCTGCACCCGTTGTGATACCGTTGGCAGCGCCTTTTCCAGCCTTTCATGTGAATAGCACCAATCCTGCGGCCATCGTGGCGCCCGGAGTCATCTCCGGTGCAGCAATATGCCAGCTCCTGTGGGACTTTGCTCATAATACTCCGTTCCCGGCCCAGACAAGACAAGCTGCAGCCTGCCTGCCTGCTAGAGGACAGGATAAACTACCGCTGTCGATCAGATTGCGAGATCTGCTGCCAAAGTCAATTAGATTAACCTCGTCTTTTGCAGAAACCCAGTCCTGAGTCCCAACAATCGGGAAACCATGTGTTGACTATTGACCGCTAAACTGGCTGGGTGCTTGGCTTCATCAACTAACTATCAGCAGGATCCGGTGACGATTAGAATGGCGAAACTAGGCTGTCTCCTGTCTCAGAATATACAGGGTCCGTCAATGCGCAGCTCGCACCATGCTAGTCCATTTCTGTGTCTCAAAGAGCACATCGCAATACTATCAAGTCGTCAACCTGTTACGCATCCCCAGAATCACGGTTACTCAGACAGATGGATATCTGGGCCACTCCAATGATATTATGCTCTTGTTCAGAGATAGTCGAGTAGGAGGTTTGTGTCCATGTGATAAGACTTGCCGATCGTCGGCGCTGTGCTCCCAGAGAGATTGCCTGGCGTGAGCGTCAACTCCACGGCCCTGACAATCTATACCAGTGACTGCTATCACTTGTCGTCGAACACGGAATGATATGAATGATTCATCAATACGAGGTTGATGGTGAAAGACATCCGGACAGACACTGGGTCAAATCGAACCCCAATCCAGTGCGATTGACACCCTACCCGGATCACTACATCTCAGACACAAGCAACCAGGAGCAGACGGGCCCAGACCACCATCACCATATCCGTTACGCCGCGCCCAACCGACACCCTCATTAAACACAAACGTTTCGCAGAACAACGGCCCCTACATGCATAGGGCCCCTTCCAAGCTCCAACGTCCTCTCCAGAACCTACCAGCCAACTCAAACTATTCTCCGCTACACCCCCATAGGCCAGCCATCACCCCGTAATTTTGCCCCCAAACTCTTCGTCACCAGATTCAATCCCCGGGCCTCTTATGTATACAGGATCACTCACCACCTAGGCACCTGCAGTTCCTGAGGCGAACGCCCCAAGAGTATGACGTAGAGTCGGACAATAAAACGGCAATCTCCCCCTCCCATCCAATGAGGGCTTCCGGCGGCGCACTTCCGCGGGCGTGGCCGTGGCCATGGGCCGTGGCGACGAAAAGACCTCCTGTACAACGCGGTTTGTTTTGCGTTCCGTATCTGCATAATGCAGGCTGCTGTTACTGTGACGCTGCGTTGTAGAGTAGACTAGTAGATGTTTGCGTCAGGGGAAGAGGGTTTGATGGTGGGGCGTATGCGCGTAATGCGGGTGATGGGCGTGTTGCCTTGTGTTGTGATGGGTGGCTGTGATGTAGACGGCGGACGATGAGACTTGGAGGGTAGGTTCCTGCTGCGTTTGTGCGAGGTAGAGCCGGTGTAGAGGTGTTGTACCTCCCAAGGTACTGTTTTAGTGGCTCGGGGGAGGGGAGTAGATCTATGTACTTTTCAACTTGGGAGATCTAGATATGCAGGTTGAGCGCGGTGCTGTGGTTGTTGTTGGTTTAGAGTCCTCTGAAAATCTTAGGGACCTGCCCATAGGTAACATGCAATAGGATTCAATTATAGCAGCACCTATAGTTCGCCGTGATAAGGCAAGTGTCTATATGTAGAGAATTTCAGATAAGTGAATAGAATTTATATCTAGGTTGTAATATGTGTATCGCAGCAAGAAGAACGCCATATGATAATGTAATGTACATGAGAAATAACCAAAGTATATGCTGATGACAATGATAATATCCAAACATGATCCCAATTCCAAATGCCACCTGCGCCTTATCGCTGTCGCTTTGCCTTCGCAATTCCTGTCCACTGACCTAGATCAGGGTTTGTTATAATAATGCATATCATCTATATCGTACACTCCACCAACCACACCACATAAAGACGAAAGGCCTCCATGTAAGATGTAAAACCAAATCAAGCAGTAACATCATCCGGCGTCTTCTCCAAATCCTTTTCAACCTCAGGAAACACCTCCTCAGCCTCCCTACTCAACCCACCATTCTTCCTCAAGTGAAGGAGTAGAAGTAAAGCGCCGGCAGGCGTAACGCCCTCCGTGCGTCTCGCCATGCCCAGGCTCGTCGGCCTTACGCGCTCTAATGCCTGACGCTCCTCGGTACTGATGCCGCGGATAGCACCGTAGTCCAGGTCAGCGGGGAGAAGGAGCTTCTCGTCCTGCTGGAACTTGGCGGTTTGTTTTCCCTGGCGGAGGGCGTAGGGCGCGTAGCTGGCTTCGATAGTGACGCGTCTGCGGATTTCAGGAGAGATGGAGGTGAGGAAGAAGTTTGATGAGGAAGAGGAGATGTCGAGGTGTGGGAGGACGTCGTCGAGCGTGATTGAGTTGTGGGCTAGGAGGTCGAGTGCGGATCTGTTGGCGGAGTCTTGCCGGACGGCGAGGCCCTTGCGGGACCAGGCTTCGCCGGAGAGTTTTGTCTTAGAGAGGAGTTGTTGGAGGTGTTGGATTTGGCCCTCTGTGTCTGTGAATGAAGACCAGCGTTTGGTGGAGATGATACCTGCTTTGTGGGCCATGCGGGTGAGGCGGAGGTCGGCGTTGTCGGCACGCGCGGTGAGACGGAACTCGCTGCGGGTCGTGAACATGCGGTACGGCTCTGAGACACCCTTTGTGATGAGGTCGTCTATCATGATGCCGATGTAGCCGTCTGCGCGGGTAAGTGTGAGTTGTTTGCGGCTCTGGGCGGAGAGACCGGCATTTGCACCGGCGATGATGCCCTGGCCGGCTGCTTCTTCGTAGCCTGTTGTTCCGTTGATCTGGCCGGCGAGGAAAAGGCCGCTGATGAGTTTCGTTTCAAGGGTGGGCTTCAGGTTGCGTGGGTCGATGTAGTCGTATTCGACGCCGTAGCCGGGTTGCAGCATACGGACGTTTTCGAGACCGCGGACTGTTCGGAGGAGTTCGAATTGGGCCTCTTCAGGGATGGTCATGGAGATGCCGTTGGGGTAGATAACTTCGTTTGGTGCAAAGCCTTCTGGTTCGAGCCAGATCAAGTGGCGGGGCTTGTCCTTGAATCGGATGATCTTGGACTCCAGAGATGGGCAATATCGCGGGCCTTTGACCGTCTCACGAATATGCACGGATTTATCCAGGTTGGCGCGAACGACTTCGTGGGAGGCGTGGTTGGTGTATGTCTGCCAGCAGGTGAGCTGGTCTTCCTCGTTCACCTGGACCCGATCATTGAGATAAGAGAAAGACAATGGCGGCGAGTCGCCCTTTTGCACTTCCAATGCCGAATAGTCGATCGTTTTCTTATCCAACCGAGGAGGCGTGCCAGTCTTCAACCGACCAAGCTGGAACCCAGCCTCGCGAAGCGACTTGCTCAGTCCAAACGTAGCAGCCTCGCCTATCCGTCCAGACGGGAAGACCTTAAGTCCAATATGAATTTCACCACCCAAGAACGTCCCTGTTGTAATGACCACCCGACCCGTCGGAATCACTTCGCCAGACTCCAACCGTACTCCAACAATCTTGCCAGCGGGAGCCGCAGGACCAGTCCCAACATCTTCCTTCGAGATCACGATATCGGCAACCTTACCCTCCACAATGCTCAGATTCTCCGTCGATTGCAGTTCTTGGCGCATGTAGTTCTTGTATAGATCCCGGTCAATCTGCGCGCGAGGACCCCATACAGCCGGACCCTTGGATCGGTTGAGAACTTTGAATAGGACTCCCGCCTTGTCGATGATTCGGCCCGCGACTCCATCCATAGCATCCACCTCTCTGATCACTGTGCCCTTTCCAATTCCTCCGAAACTGGGATTACACGAGCACACTCCAATGTTCGATAGCGAAGGTGTGATCAACGCCGTCCGAGCGCCTGAGCGTGCAGCAGCAGCACAGGCTTCGGAGCCTGCGTGGCCACCGCCAATGACAACAACATCATATGGCCTACAACACATGGAAAGTTAGCAATTTGCTCGATGAGCAGTCCAAACGATGGGTTCATACCGTGCAGAATCAGCAACAGTGGCCAATCCTCGAAAACCACCTATCGTCCGAGACCGAGCGCCTGATCCCCATCGAAACAGCGCCCCTGAGCGTGCCCTGAAAGCCATGATGACACGAGATGGAGGCAAATCGGCGTTGCTGGGCAATTCAAATCTCCTAACTTTATCGCCGAAAAATCGAGACGCTTATCGGCGCTATCACGTGAAATATGTGAAGGCGGTGAGATGCATGCCTGTTCTGGATCCTGATGACATAATCCTACAGTTTGATGCAATGTATCAGGCACCAAATCTTGAATTTCTTCACTTTGAACTTCAATCAAGCAGGTAATGATTTACATTTGAGACAATCATATCAAAGATGAGTCGTAAAATATCCATAATAACGCCCCAGTACCATAGAATAGGATACACACGGAGTAGTTCCGTTCACCAGCAGAGTGAAGATCGGCCTCAACTCTCTGCCTAAGGACACCAAGATTCGAACCGTCGACGCCATCGCCGACCAATTGCGGGGCCGCTTTTTCTCACCCCGCCGTGCAGCATCGGATTTATAAAGCTGATGCCATCCTGCGATTTTCTCTCGATAACCTAAACGTTCAATTTCTCCTAATCTCGTCTCAATACTCGAATCAACTGTCATAATGAAGGCCTACTGGTATGACAACAAGGAGGTACGTCGCACCAATTTGCAATGTCGTCACCATCATCTAGTCCAATTTGTACCTGCATACACTAACTACGTACGCAACAGGGCGACCAGCGCGAACCCCACGACTCCGGCCGCCCCGTCTCAGAAGACTACCTCGCCACACTCGGCGTAATCTATCACCACCTCCCCAACATCTCCGACGTTGACGCCCTCGCCGCCGAACGCGGCTACAAGAACCGCGATGAGATTGTCGTTGCGCCCGCGACAATGGGCGACGCCTACGAATCCAAAGTGAAGATGTTTTTCGCTGAGCACCTGCACGAGGACGAGGAGATTCGATACATCCGTGATGGCGAGGGGTACTTTGATGTCCGTGGACAGGAAGATGAGTGGGTGCGCATTCGCCTGGCTAAGGATGATTTGATTATTCTTCCTGCGGGGATCTATCATCGGTTTACGACGGACAACAAGAACGTATGTTTCCCCTATCTTTTTTGTTGAGGGTGTTTTTGGGTTGGGGATTGGTGCTAACTGGTGCGCAGTACATCAAGGCTATGCGCCTCTTCCAGGAGGAGCCGAAGTGGACGCCTTTGAACCGTGGGCCGGAGCTTGATGGTAACCAGCACCGCAAGTCGTACCTTGATACTCTTGGTGCGTCTGCTGTTGCTGCGAACTAGGAGATTGTCCCCGTCTGGGGTGAGTCATCTGTTGATGGTCTAGTGCTTGCTTATCAACTTGTACATAACGAATGGTAACGAATTGGGTCTATTTTTTGCCTTTATAAAATCATATCCGTAACGTATAGTACATGCGAGTTCGTAATGTCAACTACGAAGGCCCTGCGACCTCAGGCAACCCACCAGGCATGTGGAAGTCATCCTCTAGGCCCCTGTCCCGCGTTAGACTGGGGCTGCGATTTCCGCCGGTCTCAACCTGGTAACTGCTTGTCCTTGAGAGAGCATCAAACGGAATCGGCAGCCGCGGACCTGGCCCTCTGAACCGTAGCGCTTCTGGCTCACGACTATCGTCATCGTTTCGAAGGGCTCCGGCGCCCAGATCAACCGACATGGCTGATCGAGACGCAGTGTTAGAGCCGGTATCGGACTCGTCACCTGTTCGCACGCCTGTTCTGCCCATGCGGGGCCACAGGTCCGGCAAGCCCACTACTTGCACGCGGGGCTCGACAACTCGTTCTTCGAACCAGGCATGCACACGTGCTTCGATTAGCTGTGCGACCTTTGGCACATCTTGCAGTCTGCTGCGAGAGCCTATCAGGGATCGCACGGACAGGTCGAGGCGGTAGTCGGGTAGAAACGAGAACGCAATGTTGCTTTTTGGTGAAGTTTTTGGCGGAATGTCACCGCCCTGTGCATCTGGCGATTGAGCTTCCAAGGGGGTATCGGCTGTCGGAGGTGATGGCATAGGTGTTGGAGTGTGAAGGGGAGGGGTGGGTGCAGGGACAAGTGAGATACAAAGTGTTCCCGAGAATCGAACGACGGATACTGACAGAGCAACAGGCAATATCGCGGATCGCGGCTTGGGATAATTGAGGACCAATGACGTTTCAACGGCGATGGAGAGATTATCGTCGCTCATATCGACATCCATCAAGGCCTGGAGCCTGCCGCCATCGGACATAGGATCATCAACGGCAATGATACGGCAATTGCTGAAGATCGGGAATTCCTCCCCAAGCGATATATCTGTGACTGTAATCTTGTCGATGAATGATGGTAGCTTCTCCGGGTTATTCAAAGCTGCCATCAACGAATGAAGTATGGATGATGACGGTGAGTCTTTCAAGAGATATGCGGTCTGCCTATACTGCGCAATCGTCTGCGCAATAAGCACATTGAACCAGTCCAAAGACTCCGGCTGATGCGAGGAATGATGAATCCGGTGCTTGCCATGCTTCGCTAACGGACCGGGGGGTATAGCGTTGTAGTATGTTTTCCGCAGGATCGACCTCGTATTGGTCGCGGATGAAGGAACGGGGCGGAGGACATTCGATGTAGAGGGTTTCTCCCTCAATGATCTGGGAGGCGCATCTTGTGCGTAAATCGAGTTCGAGCGTCGATGGGTGGAAGCTCGAAGACCGCGAGACGGCGGCGGTGGTGCTTCGCCGAAAATAAAGAACTTGATGAAGGCTCCGATGAGCAGCACCACCGACAGCTGACCCAGGAGAAATCCTTGGGTGAAGGACAGACTGCAACTCAATGTTAGCATGCTATAAGAGCGGCGAGAAAAAGGTCAACGAACGAGGACTGAGCCGGTACAGGCGCGGCTTCACCTATATTAGAGAGTTTCGTCATGGTCAGCGAGGGGCCCTAGCGGAGTTGGAGCGTGCGAAAACTAAAACATACCTTGCTGAAAAGCCATTGTCAGCCGCTGTTAGAAGTCACGATCTGCCCATAGCTGTTCCCCATACACACGTGTAAATTTGACGGCCAGAGGGGATCTCAGGACAGAGCAAGGCAAGAGGTCGAATTCCAAGATTCGGTGGGATCAACGCCAAGTCGGAGGTGAACCTCGGAGGCGGAAGAGGCTCAAGATCCATACAACAGCTTCCAAGTGTCATCATGATTTCTGATAGCTCATGGGGCGAAATATTCCCTGCTTAGTTCTCGCGTATGATCAGGCAGCAACCTACGCTCGCTACTGAAAACCACATCCTTTCTTTGCGCCCCTCCGATCATCTTTGTCCTTCATCCGCTATACCTACGAACTTACAACCATGCGCTCAATAACCCTCCTGCAGCTCCTGCTGCCCCTCCTTGCTTTCCCAACGGCATCCCTATCCGCAAGCACCTCGCAACAAAAACCACCCGGCAAAAATGCCATCCTCCTCTCCCAGGTCCACTCCCTCACACTCCGCGGCGGTAAGCTCACCAGCTCGCGGCGCGTCTCTCCCATCCCGCAACTGAAATGTACGGGCCCCTCCAAACGCATATGCAACATGTACGAGATCGATTCGATGCGCTGCACAAACGAAGGATACGGCTACGATGAAGAAGACGTCCAGTGGACATGCACCGCGTCACTCCCGGGCGAGTTCAAGCTCGGTTCTACGGACGTCGTATGTGAGGGGTATCGCAACGCAGATGACCCGTGGGTGTTGAAGGGGAGTTGCGGGGTGGAATACAGACTTCTTTTGACGGAGGAGGGAGAACGGAAGTTTGGACAGGGCTCGTTTGATGAAGATAACTGGTGGCGGAACCAGAAGGGTACGAAGCGCAAGGATTCAAAGTTGACGCTGGAGACGCTATTCAGTTTAGTCTTTTGGGGAATTTTCCTTGGTGTCTTCCTCTGGATTGTCATTGCTCTGCTGCGTGATTGCATGGGCGGGCCTGGACGCCGGGCTCGATTTGGTCCTAGAGGAGGCGGCGGCGGCGGCGGTGGTGGTGGTGGGGGACCATATCCTGGTGGACCTCCCCCGCCGTATAGTCCATATTCTGATTCATACAGCTCAGATCCGACAGCTGGGCAAGGCTGGAGGCCAGGTTTTTGGACTGGAGCTGCAACCGGTGGTGGGCTTGGGTACGGGCTTGGGCGAAGAAGCGCTCGTTACGATTCGCCGTTTGGAGGACGCCGGCGACAGCATTCATCTGATGGAGGGAGCTCGTCATCTCCTGCACGGTTCTCATCCCCATCGACAAGTACAGGTTTTGGTTCCACGAGTCGCCGTTGATCAACTATCTCACTCCATTGAACTCCCGTATCATCGTCCTACTGCTGCACGCGTGATGTGATTAGTCCGTCATGCCGATTATGATACCCGAATAGAGGATTAAAGACAAGGTAAATGGCAAAAATGAGTTATTCCTCATTGAAGAACTGTCAGCTTGGTAGCTCTCATGGATTTCCATAATCCATGATCCTTGAAGAACAAACGCCATGAACACCTAACCGCCCTAACCCTAGATATAGCCGTCCTAGAACTCCTACATTACCGTATCGTCAAATCAATCATCTATAGACCCCAGTATCTCCTCCGTTCCGCCTCCCATGGCTTGCAGCGCCTGCTTCTTGCTGGTGCGCTTGGGTTTCGCGGGCGCCTTATCAGCAGAAGCGTCATTGCCCGCCAGGCCATCCGGGTTCCGAAGCAAATCCTCTTGAGCTTTCTTGTCCCGCTCATGTTGCTCTTCAATCTGTTTTTTCTCTTCGTCCAGCTCTAGCTGGATTATCCGAGGATCGTCGTATACCGTGTTTGTCATCTCGGAATAAGTGTTGATATCAATGGCTTCCCGTGGACCAAGAAGGGTATCTTTGATCCTTTGCGGATCACGGCGCTCTTCGTTATTGAATTTCAACTTGATCTGGCGTCTCGACCGCCCGGGAAACATCTTGCTGATGACCATGAAATCAGTTCCAAACATACGAAGGCCGCGGTAGAACAAATCGGTCATGTCTTCGTCCCAGGACTCGGTTTTAGAACGCTTGCCGTAGGTAGCCTGATTGATCTTCCGGGTAAGTGAGTTCTCGACAACGTCTTCAAGCTCATCCCCATTTCTCTCAGCATCAGCGTGGCGATCGACTTGCAAAGAAGCGGCATCCAGCACAATCTCTCCATTTACGATACGCATAACGGGACCGGCCTGCGAGGCCTTGTTGGGCGTGCCCCCATTCTCTTCCCCTTTGGGGGAAGGATCACTCTGAGATTTCTTTACCGGGGTTCCTTCCCGGCCCTCCTCTAGCTGAGCCTTCTTTCGTTCAGCTTCTGCCTGTTCAAGGGCACGAAGTTCTTTTTCACGTCTAGATTGTTTTCCTGTGCGCAAATCTTTGCACAAGTCAGACATCTTCATCACTGTTGGCGCAATCTCAATTAGTTCAGCGCCCTCAGGAGTAGGCTCGCGCTTGCGAGTCCGTTTCTTCCGTTCCTTCTTTACCTTCCCAGCATCATCACTTGTAGCTCTGCTCGCTCTCCGAACCGCCGGTTTGGCTGTGCTTCCCCGTCGAACTGTACTCGGCACTTCCGATTCATCACGGCTTTGTGTACGCTCTCTTCGGGCAGGCGTTTGCGTAGCCGGGGGTGTCGCAATTTGAACTGGTTCTTCTGAAGGCAGATTCAAGGTCGCCGTTGAAGTAGATTCGATTGTGGTCCTAAGGCGCTTCGAGGGTCTGACTTCAGGCACAACTTCATCCTCATGAGGAGCGACGGTAGTCGTCGCAGACGGATCTTCGTTCTGGAATGATTGTGGTTGCACAACGACAATCTCCTCAGAATTATCACTTGGACGTGCCTCCTCTACTACTGGCTCAGTGGTCGCTGGTGCACTTGGTGGGAGTTGATGTGAGACGGAGACCCTCGGGACGTTATTCAATGGCTGGGGAATTGGGATGGCGACAGAGGCCTTGCGCTTCGGGGCAGGGATCGGAATAGCGGTCTCGTTAGGCACATTTTCGATAGTTGGCGCAACAGAAGAAGGCACAGCAGTCGCTGAATCTGCAGCGGCAGGCGGCTCAACGACAGAAGTATGAGACTGAGAGAGTTCGGGTGTCGCCGTTTCGCTCGGAGCCGCTGGCGGGTGGGAGGCCGATGCCTGAGAAGCAACACTGGGTCGCCTCGAAGGCGCACGAGGAGGGGCTGAAGGCGCTGGAGCGGCGCGTCGGGCGGGCGCCTTGGGAGCAAACTTCTTGCCCGACTTATCTTGTAAAATTTGAGCGACATTCACGCAAAACACAGGTATGAAGAACTTACTAATGACAGAGCTCGAGAACGACTTCATCACTTAGCCGGGTATCATCACGGGTGCCGTTTGCTTTAGATCAGTTGTTTGACTCTTGACCTGCAGAAGTCCAGACGAACTTCCGGGGAAAGTGGGCGGGGTCACGTGGGAGGCTAACTTCAAGCCGAAAATCCTCCTGGCTTCCTGACTTGCTTATCTCCACCACTTCTTTAAGTGTCCTTATTGCATTCACTTTCACGTCAACGAACCTTTCCACGGTCGGATCCTGTTGCAGTATCTGCTACCGGCAATCTGCTGCACAGCGGTCACGGCTTCAGCTCTCCATATGACTATAGTAGCCACTGATGCCGGCCGCCGAAGCATCCCCCGTCGCACCTCCCGAGTCCGGTTTTGTCAAGATGGAAGACCGGAAGAGAGGCGCCACGTACGATAATGACTCGGCTCCTCCTTTAAAGAAACAGGCCACCTCGATCAATGGTGGTAACAAGCCTCATCCAGATGCTGATATGCCCTGGAAAGATGACCTAGAGGTAAGTCTTTCAGGCTTCTCATGTGGGGTGAAAGTCTCGCAGGGGTCGCACGAAACTTGATCGATGGCCAGTCCGCTGACTGAGGTCTTGGTTTCTGTTCAACAGCGATTTCAAAAAGACGCGATCTGGCGTCAAATGCAGGAATACAAACGTGAGAAGGTATCCCTGGAAGCCAAGTTAAAGGAGTCGTCGAAGGCCACCACCTACCACAACGACCACCTTCGCATAATTGATGCCTGGTATAGTCAAGTAAGTAGAGTCAACGTGAACGGATTCCTTTTTGACTTTCAAATAACTAACACCATGCAGTTAATTGACGAAATCAAAGTCCTCCTCGGTAGTCCTGATGAGGAGAGCAAGGGTAGGTCAACCGCCTCACCAGTTAATCTATGCACTTCTAAGCCCAGATATCATCTTACAGACCGCCCTTCATTCCAAAGCTCGCTTCAATTTGAGGATGTCGACAATTTCAAAAAGCATCTAAAATCTCGTTCTGATGATATCCGTGATATTATCTCCCGCCTCCTCGCCAAGTCCTCGACAGGCCCTCCCGAGGTCTCGGATCTGCAATCTCAACTTGCGCGAAAATTAGCGGAGGAGAAGGCCACTCTTGCGGAGCTGAATAAGGCGCTATCAGAGAAGCAGCAATTAGAGGAAAGCCTCGAAGAAGCTTCTTTACGGTACATGGTCGCAGAAAAGAAGCTGGATCGCGCACGAAGTGTAACTGTCGCCAAGTTAGAGAAACAGTATATTTTCGGAGCTCAGCGACCTGGTGGGGAAAGCGTTCCTGCAAATCGTGAAGAACCGCCGGCAACAAATGGCGCTACGCCTACAGGCGAACAGACACCGGATTCGGATGAGACATACAAATTGGCAGCGATCTCAGAGAAGCAGAAAGAACAAGTTCAGAAGCTAGAGGCCGAAAATGCCAACTTGCTCAGCCAAATCACAGAGATAAGTATCAAGGTAGGAAGACCGGTCCCTGGGCAGCGGCAAAATACTGACAAACTTCTTTAGAAGACGAAACTCACCGATGACGACTATGCGCATACCGACCTATTCAAGCTGCTAAGGTCTCAGTACGATGACGTGGTGAAGCGGATAAACAATTTGGAGGCGGTCAATGTACAGCTTCGTGAAGAGGCAACAAAATTACGGTCGGAACGCACAGCTTACCGTAATGAGGTCGACGAAGAGACACAAGCGGTGGTGGCCGAGAAGGAAGCACAATTGATGAAGACGGAAAACGATTTGGCACGGATACGCAACACACGTGACGAACTTTTAGCTGATCAGCAGATGCGGAAGTCTGCGCAGGAACAGGAGCGGACAGCGACACTCAAGGTTCAGGAACTTGCAGACGCCGGGAAAGCCCAAATCGCCGCTCTGGAATCAGAGATTGAGCGGTTACGGATCGAGCTCGGACGAGAGAAGACAGAGCAAGCGAACATTAATGATCTCGCGATTGAGGAGTTGCACACCAAATACAGCAATCTGGAACGTCAATATTTAATGCTGAATACTGAGTTAGCATCTATGCAGACTGCTTGCAAAAAGTATTCGACGTTGGCGTCCCAAAAAGTCACGGACTTTAGCGCGCTAGAGGAGAAGATGGCACGTCTTGCTGCCGAGAAGTCCAAAGCGGACCAGAAATATTTCGGTGCCATGAAGAGTAAGGAGGCTCGCGAGATGGAGGTCAGGACATTGCGCATGCAAAACGCCAAGAGCTCCGATATCGTTTCTCAGTTAAAGGAATCAGAAGCAGCAACACGCTCACTACTCGCCAATATGGAGAAGCAAGTCAGCGAGACCAAGGAGGCTTTGAATAGCATGGTCAACAAGTTCCACGCGTCGCAACAACAGCTCACAGAGAACAACATTGCCATGGATGGTTTGCGAGGACAAATCACGGAGCTCAAGGCGCTGTCTGTTTCGAAGGATTCAACTTTGGCGACCACGTCTAGTGCCTGTCGTCGTGCCGAAACCGAGGTTGAGGGACTCAAGGCGTCACTTGCTGATACTAAAAAGAGCCTGGACAATTGGAAGAATAAGAGTCTCGGAAACTCATCATCTGAGTACGAAATGCTTAGAGTAAGTGCTGCTTCCCATGCTAGCCACATTGGAGCTTTTTTTTGCTAACTCAACAACAGTCACTCGCTCTTTGCACGGTATGCCGCCGGAATTTCAAGAACACCGCTATCAAGACGTGCGGTCACGTCTTTTGCAAAGACTGTGTAGAGGAACGACTCACCTCCCGGTCCCGGAAATGTCCCAACTGCAACCGCTCGTTCGGCAATAACGACTATATGCATGTTACGCTGTGACCTCCGCGTCCAGTGCCCTTGGCCATTTTTGCATATTTACCTTCGTGTATTATAGTTTCTTTGTTTTCTCCGATCCCCCCATTTCCCTCATACTTGAGTTTATTACTTCTTTTTTCTCTCTATATGCGTTTCCCATCTTGTTTTCCCCATCTACGGAAAAGGCTCACGGTGCGGTGTTTTGTGCTACGGTTCAGCAGGATAGGTACTCGGGGGCTGGCGTTCTACATTTGCTTTTATATCGGGCTTCCTGGTCGTCGGTTTCTTTCCACTTCAACACGTTTTCTATTCTCTCTTATACCTTTCTTGGATACCTATGGTGTTCGGGTATCTCAAAACCGCACAGTGGCTGTGTCGGTTGTAGGATTAGCAAGGAGCCTTTGCATGAGGGACAGAGGATCGACGATCGCACAAGATTCATGAGAGCATGTTCTACCCTGCTACAAGCGGTCATCGCAATGCGATCATTTATATAATTACTGAATATTTACGAATTAAATATTCTGCTATATAGCAATTCATGCCGTCCAATCCATAGATCCAACGGCGGTACCACCTGCCCTGCATCCTCCACCGCCGTATTCCAGTCCCGGTCTATCCGTTCCGTGATCATTTCCTGTAAGTCCTTGCTAGCCAGCACACTCTGCGCTTGATACGGTCCCATCACAGACGCACGAACAGCCGCACTCAGAACGGCCTTAGCATGGTTCAACATAAACACGTACGCCATCTGCCAAGCATCCATACCCATAGCCAAGCATACAGCACCCCATAGCGGCGCAAAATGGCCCTTAGCCCCTAACTCATCATCCATAGAGCACTTCAGTGCCTCCGAGAAGTCCGTGACGGCTTGGATACCCTCTCGTACTCTCGGATCCTGGCCTCCTCCGAATTCACCGCTAGCATTGCGGGGTGCATATGTATATCTAAATGCCCTCTCCCAAACACCAATTAGTGCGCGCCCCTGCGCAATACTTGCGCGCTGTGCGACAGGGCACGGCGTCGATGCGTCCAGGTCATTATCTAGGGTTTCGAGCTCGGATGGGTCGCGGTACGCTGCTAGAACGTAGGGAAGCGAGAGACTACCCATTGATGCAATTGAAAGGCGCAAAAAGCGGTGGAAGGAGGCGACTGGGGTTGTTGTTCGTGGAAGGGGCTTGTTGTGCGCTATGTAGGACTCCAGGCCGCTGGAATAGGCGAAGGAGCCGAGGGGGAGGGCGGAATCTGATAGAAGGAGAAGGGCATGACTTGTTGCCGGAGACATGGGGTCTATATCTTGCAGGAACAGATATGTTCAGTATACTGCTGTCTAGAGAGTCAATTTACCGGGCACTCAGGTACATACTGCTCGGTAGCGGGGGTATTGAGCGGGATTCTTGCGACTCCAGCTCGAAAGTATATGGAGAAGAAACATGGGCTAGCCGGATCTTTGCATTCTTCAATCTGGTTTCGAGATCTAGGATCTCTTTCTGGAGATCGTTCACAACGGGTTCGACAGCCATTGGGGTATGTGCAAGACAGATAGCATCGCGGGGAAAGACAGGCGCATTGGCCGGGGCTCCCACCTTTTCTATGCGATAAGAACTGATAAGGACTCGGAAGCTCGGACCATCACCGGCGGCGAGGACTGCATACGGAAGCGGTCGGGAGAGGCAGAATGCGGACTGGCAAAATGGAGGCCAAAACTATCCACGAGACAAGTTACAGCAGACGAGACGATATTCACTATGCGAGTGCGGTGAAAAGTGATATATATCGGTTTTCGGATATTGATTGCTGGTATAGGTGCTCTGAGCAACCATGTCGGGCAAGCGTCTGCTGGACGTTATACAATTCCTCAACGTCACCAAGTCCGTTGCGACGAAGCATCTTGCCGTACGTCAGCGGCAGCTTGATACATTCACGCGGACATCCTCCCTCACGAAGGGCATCAAGAACCAGACGGATAGCTTGATTCTTACCGCAAAGGCCGCGGCCGCACTTGCCAAGCGCTTAAATGACAATCCTCCGTCTCGATCGCCGACGACTTCCGCCGCTCCCTCCGAACCTTCTCCGACGTCGCAGCAACACGCCCAGAATGAGGTCCAGATACCTTCATCAGCCACAGGTACCGGGCGAAGCACAGAGACAGGTCAATTGGATGTCAGTCCGCAGCAAGAGGAATTCTACTGGCCCTCGAGGGACCCTGCTGCGGAGCCAGCGGGAGAGCCGTCAGTGCAAGTGCCGGGGGCTACAAGTGGTGCGCAAGTTGGATTCGACAAGGACATAAATGCGGACGTCTATCAGTCGCCTGTAAGGAAATCGCAGGTAATTGATGCTAGTGGCGTCGAGGTCAGCCCGCAACAAGAGGAATCATACCGGCCTTCCACGGACCCTGCTGCAGGACGCGCTAGGTCCCCTGTGGACCAAATTCCGCAGGCTACCAGCTCGACGCAGACAGGGTTGGATAAAGACATCAATGCGGATGTTTATCATTCGCCGAAGAAGACCGCCAACTCGTCCGCGCCTGTAAGTGAACAGGAGGACCTTCCGGAGGAGATTATGAAGGACCTATTCCACAGCCCGAAAGTCGCCAGAAACATTTCCCGTAAGCAGACAGCTGAGATGATGTTTCCTTCTCTGAGGGCAAAAGCCGAGGCTGCGAAGCAGCCGGTGGCAGACAGCACGGACAAAGTTGAGCCGCTCAAAGTAGATGATATTGTCGCCTCTGATGCAAAGGTAACTCTCTTCGGACGTGGAAGATTCAAGTATCAAGGCTAACATCTCCCAAAGATTGAGTCCGAAGTCGTGGCAGAGCTCAAGAAAGAAGAAGAAGCCTATCGCATGGTTGAATCCCGGGTCCCGTCTTCACGTCTAGGCCGACTTTGGCAATATGGTGGCCTGGCAACTTCAATGGCTTTTGGGGCCGTTGGTGAGAGCTTCCGCAGAGTCACAGGAGGAGCCGGTGATGATTCTGGGTCATTAATTTTTAGCGCCGGGAATATGGAACGTCTTGTAGCTAAGCTTTCCAAGATGCGTGGCGCGGCTCTGAAGCTAGGCCAAATGATCAGTTTTCAAGGTATGTCCTCCCATCATTCTTCCTGTCTGTATGATTTCTGACCATCATAGACTCCAAGATGCTTCCCGACGCTATTCAGCAGGTTTTGCAGCGGGTTCAAGACCGTGCAAATTACATGCCATCATACCAGCGAGACAAGGTCCTAACGGATAACCTGGGCCCAAACTGGCGTGATCTCTTCTCATCCTTCGAAGAAGTCCCCATGGCCGCCGCTTCCATCGGCCAAGTCCACGGCGCAGTCTTAAAGAGCACAGGCCAGCCAATCGCCGTAAAGATCCAATACCCCGGCGTCGCCGATTCCATCGACTCAGACCTCAACAACCTCTCCATCCTCCTTACCGCCTCCCGCCTCCTCCCCCGCGGTCTCTACCTCGACAAAACCATCGCCAACGCCCGCACAGAACTCGGCTGGGAATGCGACTACAAGCGCGAAGCCGAATGCGGGAACCGTTTCCGCGACCTCTTAAAGGACGATCCAGTCTTCTACGTCCCGCAAATCATTCCCGAGGCCTCTGGCCAAAACGTCCTAACAATGGAACGCCTCAACGGTGTCGCCGTGACCAAGGTCCAAAACTTCACGCAAGCCCAGCGCGACTGGATCGGTACACAGATTCTGCGCCTCTGTCTCCGCGAAATCACCGAGTTCAAGTACATGCAGACAGACCCTAACTGGACTAATTTCCTGTATAACGTGCAAACCAACCGCCTTGAACTCCTTGACTTTGGTGCCTCGAGGGAATACCCTGATACCTTCATTGACAAATACATCCACACACTGCAAGCCGCATCACGAGGGGATAGAGAGACATGCCACGCGCTCTCGATCGAACTAGGCTACCTAACAGGCCACGAGTCCCGCGCGATGATCGACGCGCACGTCTCATCCATCTTGACCCTCGCGGAACCATTCATGGATTCCTCCCCTGACGTCTATGACTTCTGCGATCAGACTATTACGGAACGAGTCAAGGGGTTCATCCCCGTCATGATTCGGGAACGTCTCGCGCCGCCGCCTGAGGAGACGTACAGTTTGCATAGGAAGTTGAGTGGTGCGTTTTTGCTTTGTGCGAGGTTGGGGAGTCAGGTTCGGTGTAAGGAATTGTTTAAGGATGCGATGGAGAAGATGAAGAAGAAATAGTGGGTGTAGTGAGGCTTCGGTGACCAGGCCATTCACTTAGTGGTGGGGTGTATGATTTGTGTGCCATGGTATAGATTATAGAGACATCGCCCTTTTGTATTTTAGTGTTATATTAATTGTATTTGTACAGGATCATCATGCTTTCATCTGAACAATTGGCACCCGCTACCTGGTCTTGGGCACAGTATAAGACGGCCACAAGGCCCACGTACGTCTATGTAGCTTGATCCATTCATTCTACCTACAAGCACCATACGCTACGTGAGATGGACATTGAGAACAAAACATAATATTATCCCGGCTCACGCCCGCGCAAGCCAACACAAACACCTCAAACTCCATCACACCTTCTCCGCAAAAACCGCATTCCAATACCTCCTCACCCCTGAACAAACACCCACCTTCTCAGCCCAAGACCGAAACCTCCCCTCAAGCTCACAAGCCGTCCACAGAATCTCACCCCAATAATGCCTCTCGACATCAGAGCCAAAGTTCTCAATGACATTCGCCGGAACCGTCCAGGCGCGCGTGAACCGGCCGTAGTCGTCAAATGCGGGATTGACCTCATGCGGCTCGAAGACTGTCGCCGGGTCGAATTTGGGGAAGTTGGCGTGAATGAAGAAGGGGCGGGGTTGGTCTGTTTCGCTGTTTTGGGTTTTTGAGGAGGATGAGGGTGAGGATGAGGATGAGGATGAGCTGTGTAAAGCGTAGTCTTCGCTTGGGTCGAATTGAACCATTGCGGAGCCCGCGAAGCCGCTGCCGCCCATTGTGCTGTGGCCCATTGCGACTATGCCTTCGGTTACTTGGTAGTATGGTTCGTTGACGGCGTTGGCGGCGGCCACGAAGGTCTCTTTGTCACCTTCACCTGCGGCGCCTTGTGAGAGGAGGGGATAGTAATAGTTTGGTCCCCAGAGGTTATAGTAAGTAGCGAGAAGTAGGGTCTTTGCGTGAGTCCTCTTGGAGATGAGGATCTCGCCTGATTCGCCGGACTGTTTTGGTGGGGAGCCTGGTTCTGGCGGCGGCTGGGATGCGATTGTGTAGTAGTATAAGGAGATAGTTGAAGCCCAGAAGTCAGGCCATGTAACCATTCCTCGCGATTTGAAGGGCTCACTTGTGAAGAGGATGTCGGGCTTCAGGAGCGGGAAAGAGTCGGCGTCTAGGAAGAGGATCTCCTCAAACGAGGAGAAGAGCATGGCAAAGAGCTTGAATTGATACTTTTCTATGCCCATGACGCTGGGCGCCGCATCGAATATGCGCGAGAGCACGACGCACTGCGCATTGAGTGAAGGGAGGACAACGTCGCAAATGTAGGGCTCGTATTCGTCGTCGTTGGCTAGGAAGACTTCGACGGGGAGCTCTGAACCCGTACGTCTCAACATTCGCAGTGAAATGACGAGCACTGGTAGGTAAGATCCGCCAGCTGTTGATATAACCCCCCTAGTGTTGGGAATATATGATAGTCGAGGAGCCATCATCTTGATAGCATCAAGGAATTTAGTATGGGCGTTTTTCATGGCTTCGACTTCCTCCGGTAGCATGTCCAGCATCTCCGGGCGGTTGTCGGGATCGGACTCTTCAACTCTGACTGAGGGTGCATTTCCTAACCTCAGAGGTGGATCGCATCTCGGCATTGACGAGATCAATATCGGTTGGAGTTGACTCCAGAGGTGAACATGGCCCTCCAATGCTTGCGCCTGCGCCTGGCTATTGAGGTTTGCAAAGGACGCCCCGGATAGGTTGGGGGAGGAGCTTGGATCGCGCGATAATGACCACATACAAAGTAGTGTCAAGCCTGTCGCAAGGAACAGAATGCGCACCCGCGCCAAAGGTCGCGGTACAATCATTGTCTTTTCTCGTGGTCGTACTTGTCACTAGAGCAGACACCTAAAGCTCACTTGCAGCAGGCAGTCCTGCTTGAAAGTTTGTCACACTCTATTGACGTCAATTGTGACACGAGTATATTATTTAATGACACTTGGGAATCAAAATCTTCGCTCCTTTAACGACAGACATTGAGCGCGACGCAAAAATCATGAGGGTCGACAGCAATGTGTGTTGATGAGATGATCGTCGCGGAGTTGGCGCGACACGCAAGACGAAGGCCGCTGCCTGCAATTGACTGCCAGCAAGGTGGTTGACAGCGGAAAAATATGTGGACGGCTGTATTAAGCAATGGCCTGTCTGTCGGATGGTGAGAGAACTTTTGTTGTTTCTCAGTCTCCAGTTCTTCCGGAGCATACGTCATCTCCTTGTCCAGCCCCAGTGTTCCGCCCCTCGTGCTCTACAGAAAGAACAGAGGCCGCGTAGCTATTCTACGCCGCTTCAGTACATGGTCTATTGTAGTCTCCATAGCATTCTGAGAGTTATCTACACAGTCTATGTATTTGGAAGCCGTCCATGATCCAAAGTGCCCTGCCCACAGTATAGATCTAGGCAGGCTGTTATGTTTCGGAATGGTCGATCAAACAGCCCGTTTCCCTATCTAATATGGCTCGGAATCCTGGCTCTCTTCCTCCAAGATGGTTTCAGAAGCCAGCCCGCGCTTCTTCAAAGGAGCCGCATCACCTCCCCAGGCCCAATTGGTCCAGGGGCCATCCCCAGGGTCTACCAGGTCCAGACGTGGCTGTTTGGGTGCTTCGATCGCACGACGTCTTGGCCTCGGCTTCAGGCGAGCAACAGATGGCGACCTTGAAAAGCGGCCCAAAACTAGATCAATGGCTAGTGTCGTAATAAAGTACAACAGCAACGCTATGCCAGCGCCCGCGAATGAAGCCACCCCGAGATAAATCAAGAGTGCCTGGGACAATTAGACATTGAGTCAATTGAGGCTCTAGGTGGGTTTCATACTTTTAGGCCGATGACAATCCTTACTGGCAAAAGAACCAGCCAGAGCACCCAAGAGCCTGTATAAATGAAAGGGGAGGCCACAAGGCTGAGGATGAAGTATGCGCAGAACGCTACATAGTAAACAGGATATACAACGAGAACGTAGAGTGGCGCTGACAATGCGGAGAGTAGGCCCATTGAGACAGGCTCAACTCATGCTGAGTCAAAATGAGTATATCAAATTAAGCCGAAGATTGGCTGCTGGGTCGATGATATGGTCCAAACAGAGTTGCAGTTCCAAAGAGTCGGTCCGGATGCCGAGGAATGCTGGGATGTCATGTTGGCGGTGGCATGCGGCAGAATTCATTGATAGAGCCTCTTGAGAGACGAGCTCAAGGCATAAGAGTAAACACCGTGCTATCTATGAATAAGTGTTCTGAAGATATCTGTTCCTATTGCATGGTAGTCTATCCTCATCCTTGTAAACGTACTTCAATATGCCCACTAGACATGCCCTAAGCCCTAGCTGGAAAATCCGGGGTTGCTATACCATGGTCACGTGAATGTTAATTTACGGCGCTCTCGACGACATCATCCCCAGACTTCGCTGCCGTTTCCTACACCCGCCTTCCCTCCGGCTCCTCGGATCTGGCACATACATGCACGCCGTCTATACGCGATAGCTCATACATTTCCTTTGTCTTTTTACCCTCTTCCTTTTGACTCGCCGATCGACCCCGTGCATCCCAACCGATCTATTGGTGTTCTGCTCCTCGGCTCCTAAGATTGACGGTCTGGTGCGGACGAATTGACTCAGTGCTCGAATTCGATTTATATCAGCATTCTGCATACGCCCAGCTGTGCAGTAGTTCCCCGAAGGATCAAATCCTCCTATCTCCGCAACCACCCCGCGTGTCCAGATGGGCAATAACCCCTCCAAAGGCCCTGCCGGAGACGGCCCGAGCCCGGTAACATCGGGCACCACGAGCCTGAGCTCCTCGACGAGTGATAGAAGAGCGGCCCGCGGACCAGTTCCCAATGGTCCCCCAAGCACCGCCAAAGCACCCCCCACTGATCTGTCTGCCACAAGAGAAACTGCAACAGGACAATCACAACATCGTGCTTCCGTTCAAGAGCGCGTACAGCCCCGCGATGTCGCAGAATCGCCATCACGCTCTATAGAGAGACTGGACTACCGCGAACCCAAGAAGCCGGAGGTGTCTCACTCGAGCGAGATACGAACCCCCGATCCGTCTGATCCTGTCCAAGTCCCCGTCTCCCGTACTGCTGCTGCCCGACCCGACCCGTACGACGCCATTCCTCCATCGGACCCGCCTCACAAGATGTACTATAGCGCCTCGCAGCATCTCCAGCGTCCCCCGCGGATGCCTCTGCCCATCGGAGATGCTACAACTACACCAGGCTCGCCCATCAGTGGCCCGGTTGACGCCAGTCCAGTTGCTCCTGATCAGGCGCCCAGTGCTAAAACACCCGCGAGCCAGCACGGTAACACTACGGTTGAGGACGATGATATTGTCGACGATCTACATCAGTATGCCATCAGCGCTGTAGGCAGAGCCGTGCCAACCACTATCGAGTGGACCGCTGGGGGTAACAAGGTTTATGTAACTGGTACTTTCGTCAACTGGGAGAAGAAGTTCAGGCTACACAG
Source organism: Aspergillus stella-maris (assembly GCF_047715825.1). Lineage (NCBI taxonomy): Eukaryota > Fungi > Ascomycota > Eurotiomycetes > Eurotiales > Aspergillaceae > Aspergillus > Aspergillus stella-maris. The sequence continues at coordinate 203,275 of NW_027396808.1, read as the reverse complement.
AAGGTTTGTAGCGCTCAATGTTTACATTGCTTGAGCAGTGCTAATTGGTTTGCTCTCGGATAGTGAACATAACCCAAAGGTCTTGTCCACGATATTGAATCTCCGTCCGGGAACACATCACCTCAAGTTCATTGCCGATGGGGAGATGCGCGCCTCGGACCACCTTCCAACCGCAGTCGATTTCACGAATCACTTGGTCAACTACATCGAAGTTAGCGCAGACGATGCAAGCCGGCCGAGAAGAGAGAGCGACAAAGGTGCGCCGGCAGGCGTTCACCCTCCGCAGGTACTTCCTGATGCAGTTGCAGATGGGAAAACGGAGGCCGCCGTTGATGATGAGAAACCAGAGAAAGAAGAGGAGCCAGAGGAAATTCCAATTGGAGATTTCCGCAACGTTATTCCCCAATTTCTTCTCGACGTCGATCAAGAAGAGGATGCCCCCTGCTATGAACAAGCTGTCAGCATCATTGGCGATGCGCCTACGCCACCAAGCCTTCCACTTTTTCTTGGCAAGTCTATCCTGAACGGCACAACACCGATGAAGGATGACAGCAGTCTTCTCAACAATCCTAATCATACTGTGCTCAACCATCTTGCCACAAGCAGCATCAAAAACGGTGTCTTGGCCACCAGTGTGACGACGAGATACAGACGCAAGGTTGGACTCCAACTTCCATTGAAAGTGAAGCATATCTGACTAACCCAACCATAGTATGTCACTACAATTCTATACAAACCTACGAGCCACATTATTGGTGAATAGATCGCCTTATAGACTCGGTTTCCAAAAAACCTACTGTATCTAGGCCTCGACGAACCAAGCAGCATATCCCCAGCTAGACGGCTAGGGCTTCAGAGACAGCCCGCGTCGATGCCACTGGTGTTCTGTGGCAGTATTCTTGCGATCAACAAGCGGAGCCAATTGCGGACAATATCTCAAAGCCGTGTCCAAGGCCACTGCATTGCGCGCCATGATTGAAGCAAATCCCGATATTACACCCGCTTTGCATTAAACCGCGGTCTAATTGGCTTATTGTGGTCCGTCCTCTCAACAAGTGGCCAAGACTTGGCCCTACACCACACTACTACACATACACACATGACATTTGATTGTCAAAGGCTCCTTAGTGAACCTTCCCCTGTGCACACATCACGTGTCTTCAAACAATCTCCTCTCCGTTCAGGATATACGGCCTTGTCATATACATGCGCTAGACCCATTGCTCAGGATTGATGATAGATATTAACTGTTTTTAATAGCCTTCTTATCACTTATCTAATCTCTCCACTGTACAAAGACATCATCCGTCCGGAATCGCTGCGTACATGTAGACTCCTTGAGCGGCGTTCGGAATCCCGTCTGGTAAGCAAGCATACCAGCCTGCGCAATCATAATCCCATTATCAATGCAGAACCTCTCATCCGTCGCATGAACACTCCCACCCCGGTCCCGCGCCATGATCCCCATCATTTCCTGTAATCGCTCATTACACCCAACGCCTCCAACAATGAGAACCTCCTTGGACCCAACGTGCGCCATTGCGCGCTCCGTGGTCTCTACAAGCATCGAAAAGACAGTTTCCTGAAGCGAGAAACATAGATCGGCCCGTGTCGGCTTCCGCGTTTCTGATATCCCGTCCGTTACAGGCGCATCTGTGTTGTCCTCCTCCTCATCCTGCTGCTCCCCGTTCAAACCATACTGAGCTGCGAGACCATCAATCGCCGCGAGTATTCCTGACATGGAGCAGTCCATGCCCTTTACTGTGTATGGTAAATCGACGAGCTGCTTGCCCTTCTTGGCCAATTGTTCAATGTTGTATCCTGGAGCAGGGTCATTCGAGATGTGTAATGTGCGCGCAAAACGGTCGAGGCAGTTCCCCACCGCGATGTCGAGCGTTTCCCCGAAGATGCGGTACCGTTGTGAGCTGTATGCAATGACTTGTGTGTTTCCACCAGAGACGTAAAGAACGACGGGGTTCAAGGCGCCGGTAATCAAGCGGCCCATCTCGATGTCTATCACGTTCAAAAGCATTAGCATCAGATTCTCATGCCGCCTCACCGACCGCCAGCTTGCAACTCATTCCGTGCATGGTGTCGCATCGCATAGATCGAGTACAGTAGGTACGGCACGAGGTATGACAAAGGCGAGAAACGGGAACATCACATACGCCCAACACAATGATTCACACCAATCAGCTCCTTCCCCCACAGCAGGCTCAATGTCCGAGCGGCGACAGCAACGCTCTGTAGCGGCGCGCCCATACCGGGGCCCTTGGTGTAGCAGATACAGTCGACATCGGCGACAGAGATGCGGGCTTCTTTGAGGGCTTCTTTGACGAGTTTCACGACCCAGGATCTGTGGTGTCGCGCTGTGTCTTTGGGGAGGAAGCCCTCGCCTGGTGGGGAGACATAGGTGTGACGGATGTTGGCGAGGACTCGCGGGGTGCTACCGTCTTTGGGATGTAACATGATGCCCACGCCGAGTTTGTTGGCGGAGCCTTCGAGGCCGATTGCGATCATTGTGAGTAGATAGTAATGTAAGTATGAGTCTATTATGTGTTCTGAATATTCAAGTGTTATATTGGGTCGATAGGGTAGCTGGTATAGTGGTTGACTTGGTGAGGGGCAGTCGGAGATAGTTTTTTATCAGCAGCGTTATCGATTGGCTCGCCTGGTTTGGGTCGCCCACGGCAGTTCCGCCTGCGTTTATCCGACGGTATACAAGAGGACCCTACTAGACCACCGACTACTGCTAGTAAGCACCTCTCCAGCCCACTCCTTTTCTTCCCCTCCCACCCTCGCACACTACTGTGCTCCCTTTCGCTTCGTCCCTCATTCTCTCTCTCTATACTACTCTCTGACTACTCCTCGTCTCTTTCACTCCCCTATCTCCTCTCGGGCAACTCTCGGTTTTCTTTGTGCTTGTTTGCCCACAATCTCGAGTGCAAATCATGTCCTCCTCAACCCATTTCCCCGACTCCGACAACTTCCAGCGCCAGTCAGATGAATTTGCAGCATGGCTTTCATCTAGACCAGGAGTCAATGTCAACAACAAAATCCGCATCGCAGATTTGAGAGGCTATGCCGCCGGACGAGGAGTCGGTAAGTTCTCCACCTACCTGGACGAGTTTTCCCTCCTCCCAGCAGTCAATCCGCAGCCCCAATTGCTAGCAAACATCAATCAAAGTGATTTCCGTCTCTGATGCAATATCTCTTTTGTTGCAGTGGCACAAGCCGACATTCCTGAAGGCGAAGAGCTTTTCACCATCCCGCGAGACCTCGTCCTCTCGACCCACAATTCGAAGCTAAAGAGTCTGCTCTCGAACGACCTCGAAGAATTCGGCCCATGGCTGTCCCTCATGCTGGTTATGATCTATGAGTATCTCCAGGGTGATAGTTCAACATGGGCGCCGTACTTCAGGGTCCTGCCACAGAATTTTGACACGCTGATGTTTTGGTCCGCCGAGGAGCTTGCTGAGCTTCAGGGGAGTGCGGTTGTTGACAAAATTGGAAAAGAAGGAGCTGAGCAGTCGATCCTCAAATCTATAGTTCCTGTTGTTCGGGCAAATCCTGCGCTGTTCCCTTCTGTTGGTGGGTTGGGCTCTTTTGAGGGTGATGCGGGCGCTCAGGTGCTCTTGAACCTCGCTCATACTATGGGCTCTCTGATCATGGCTTATGCTTTTGATGTTGAGAAGCCTGAGAATGAGGATGAGCGTGATGGTGAGGATGGGTACCTGACCGATGAGGAAGAAGAGCAATCTTCTAAGGGCATGGTGCCTCTGGCTGATATGCTAAATGCGGATGCAGACAGAAACAATGTGAGTTCGCCGCAGATGCTTATGGAAGCCTGAAAACATACTAATCCCCATTCAAAGGCCCGCCTTTTCCAAGAAGAAGAATCACTCATCATGAAGGCTATCAAGCCCATCCAAGCAGGAGAGGAGATTTTCAACGACTATGGCGAAATCCCCCGCGCTGACCTCCTGAGACGGTACGGCTATGTCACCGACAACTATGCCCATTACGATGTCATTGAGCTTTCGCTCGACGCACTATGCTCCTCTGCAGGTCTAAGTGATGCCGACATCGAAAACCAGCCAAAGCTCCAACTACTTGAAAATCTCGAGCTCCTTGACGACGGATACGCCATCCCCAGCCCATCACAGGGAGACAACATCACTGACGTCCTCCCCGAAGAACTCGCCCTACTCCTCAAAACCCTCACCTTAACACCCGAGCAACTCGCCGATCGGCAGCGGAAGCAGAACCCTCCCAAACCTTCCTTCAGCCAAGAAGAAGGCAGGATTCTCTTCAATGCTATTCTCCTCAGCCAGCAACGGTACGGCACGACCATAGAGCAAGACCGCGAGCTCCTCGCTCAGGTCAGCCAGCTTGAATCATCTGGTCCTCTCGAAGGGTCTGCTCGGCGCCGCAAGATGGCCATCCAAGTTCGACTGGGCGAGAAGGAGATCTTCGAGACCGTCAAAGTCATGATCAACAATCACTTCGCAAACGCCACTGCGAAACGGACCGCAGATGACGACGGCGACGACTCGCGAAGAACGAAAGCTCAACGCACCTGATCCCAGCATCCCGCCAACATTACGATATACGCCAGACAAAAGATCCTACGAAGACAAAAGTTATCGATTCTTGATACATCTTATCGAATTTTTTTTTGTGATTCTTTCTTTCTTTTTTTGCGCTAACTCAATAGCATCGCTATCCGTACAAGAGTCTATCCATCGACCGATCGACTGCAGAATAAAAGAAGGGGGAAAGAGCTATGTACACTAACATCGCATAATCTTAGGTCATCATGAAAGGGGTGAAGAGGGAAAAAATAATCATCAGCGACATTATCCTGAATTTCGGATGCTGCGAAGCATGCGAACGAGGGTTAAAGAAGGTGAACGGAGGGGTGCGGTCGAGAAGGAGAAACAAAACGTCTCGCAAGGGAGTAATAAAAGTACAATGGGGTTCGAAGGAGGAAGGCAACGGCGGGTGTTTGCGAAAGGAGGCGAAGAGGAAGAGGATGGATATGAGGTGATGGTGATGGTGAGGGTGAACGAGAGGATAGAACCAGGACCGGCTCAAGTTTCAGCAGTTGGAGCAACGGCGCCAGGACCGGGATTTGATCCCATTGTTTGCCCCGGGTTGGGGTTGTTTATTACGGCTTGTTCAGCCTGCAGTCGCCGCGCTTGCGCTGCTTGCGCCTGTGCGTGTTGTTGCTCACGCGCCTTGGCAAGCATGATTGCCCTGTTCTGCATGATCTGGATGTCAAACGGATCCATCTCATAGTCGAGATCGTCGTCTGAGTCGTCTTGATCATACTTGAAGCGGTCGGCTTTCCAAGGGTCTAATTCGACTCTACATTGCGAGGCGAGGTTACGGCGATCGATGAACAGGCGTCCGCCACGCCCAATACGTCTTCGGAATGAGGGCATCTTGTTGGTGTCCTCGTGCGTTATCAGTGCGTGTGCGGCGAGTTTATCACGGAACGACGTGGTGCCAGCGGTATCTATGACTGAATCCAGCATGTTCTCGGAAGAATCTGAAGATGGAGGTGTCGGCAGCTGCGTTGTTATTGCAGGACGGAATGATGGCTCGAATGTTCTCTCCGGTGACGGTGAGAGCGGAGCTCTTGTGGAGTCCACATAGCCCTCGTTCCATTTGATATGCTTGGCGATATTTGCTTTGATATCGCGCAAGATCTCGTTTTCCTTCTCTGCTTGGACGTCCTCCAGCAACTGCAAGTCGTCTGCAGCCTGAGTGCCAGGCTTTGGGGGCATATGTATTGTGCCTTTGATTTTGTGCGGCGGCTGCTGCGCCTCCACGATCTTCTTCTTGGGCTGCTATCTGAGTTAGCATCTGGCTGGTTGGCAGCTGACCGTTATACAAGCTTACCTTTTGGTTGATGAGGTCCTCATCGTCATCTTTGATGTTGAGTTTCCTCTTCATATCCTTGACCTCAGCCCGCTGCAAGAACAGAATCCGCTCTGTCGCCAGCATCTCTTTTCTTGCCAATTCTCGTTGGCGGACAAGAGCAACCAATTGTCGAGCATCTTCAAGTTCCTTTCGCAATCGCCGCAGTTTGTCCGCGCTCTGGGCATCTCTACCGCGAGTCTTGCGGATTTGACGGACTTCACGTCTACGGAAGCAAACATATGGGTCGACATCATCGTTTTCTTGACCGGTTTCGAACTGCGTAGCAAAGTCAGTGAAGAATTCCTTTGGATCATGCTTGTGATGATGCTCACCTTGAGGTTGGGGAACAAGGACTGATTCCCGTTCTTGGTCCTCAAACCCTTCCAATGCTCATATACGTCCGCTGCAAATCGCCTTACGACCTCCTCTACTGTGGCGTCCATGGACTCTTGCATTTCCGCGAAACTAAGGACTGGGGGGCTGTCTACCGCTGCAAATGGCTGCTTCAATCGCGCTGTCTCCTCGAAGAAGTTCATGACTTCCTCGAAGTGATCTTCTGAGCATCGGTCGGCGGGATCTCGCTTCTCGTTCATGATCTTGAGGAATACATCGTCCTGCTCCGTCATGTCATACGGGCAGCCGCAACAATCCTCCACCGTCGAGGAGAAGCGAATATAAGTCGCCGGCTGTGAGAAGACTGGGGGATATAGCTCGTCATATTGGAGATTACTGATGACGCAGTCTGGAGTTGGGATATGGGCGTCATTTACGACTTTTCCTGCTGCAGTCGCATTGATAGCGGCTTGCAAATGGACTTCCTATACCAGAAAAGTGCATTAGCATGCGCTAGTTGGAGATTTGTGATACGTGCAAAATTTTCATGTTGGGGTGAGGTCGTGATACTGTCACGTGATATCGACAGGGATGAACTGGGGTAAACACCTACCGACTCCTCAGCCTTCTCAACACCGGTCTCGATCTGTTGAAGGCCATTCTGGATCTCCTCCTCAAGGGCATCAATCTCATGCTCACTGATAATGGGTATAGACGCCTTGGAGGTGAGCTTCTTAGGGCGTGTCCTCCCCAATCCCCCGTATCGAGTCATCCGAACGTTTGGGGCGATTTGAGGACCGCGACCATGGGTAAGAGGCCCGAAAGTGGTATCAGTAGAAAGGTCTGCTCATGCGAAATCGCGTAGTTGTATTTTCTTGATGATCAGAGTAGGGTGGTGGATGATATTGACGGCGTAAATCTCGTAGTGTTAGCGCTGGCGGTCGGTTGACGTTGCCTGTTTCTCACGCTACGCACGGCCTCAGGGGGCTCGCTTCAGGCGTATTCACCCGCTAGTCCCGAATCGGCTTAGTGCGGGGCTGACCCCTATCAAATTGGCTGCGCCGGGCAACTCCCTTGGCATGCCAGACCAGTCTCCAGGCTCTCTCCAGCCGCATCTCCATCTGTTCGATACTTTACTGCTTTACTTAGTCAACCTCATTCACAATCTACTTTCACATTCTTGTAGACCCGCCTCTACATTCTTTATCCTTCCGCTACTTATTCTTTCACCTACCGCTCTCCTTCGCATTTCCGCCCCAGCTAGCTTGGCATTCAACATGGATCAGCCCAACGAGCCTAACAGTGCTGCTATGGCCTCGCGGAGAAGACGGAGCTCTCTGGGGACATCGCAGATCTTCGAGAACATCATATCCGGGTCTAATTGTTTGTTCCGCCTGGAATTCTCCTCCGCCAACACATAGCTGACCATTCCCAGTCGACAAGGATGAAGTCGACCGACTCCGCAAACGGTTCATGAAGCTCGACAAGGTTTGCTCCTCGCCGCCAACCAAAAGGAAAAAGCCATACACAACCTAACTCAGAGATACTAGGACAATTCCGGCACGATCGACCGCGACGAATTCCTCTCCCTCCCACAAGTCTCCTCCAACCCCCTCGCAACCCGCATGATCGCCATCTTCGACGAAGACGGCGGCGGCGACGTCGACTTCCAAGAGTTCGTGTCCGGATTGTCAGCATTCAGCTCAAAGGGCAACAAGGAGGAGAAGCTGCGCTTCGCATTCAAGGTCTACGATATCGACCGCGACGGGTTTATTTCGAATGGCGAGCTGTTCATTGTGCTGAAGATGATGGTTGGCAATAATTTGAAGGACGTGCAGCTGCAGCAGATTGTCGACAAGACGATTATGGAGGCTGATAAGGATCGCGATGGCAAGATTAGCTTTGAGGAGTTTACGGAGATGGTTGAGACGACGGATGTCAATCTCAGTATGACGTTGAGTGAGTTTCTCTTGTTTTCTCTTATTCTTCTCCGCGGGCTCCAGTGGTTATGCCTGCGATATATGATGAAGACTCGATGCTAACATGCTTGATAACTTACAGACTCGATTTAAGCGCCTTGCCTCATTTATCACTGCTGCAATTTGGATCGACCAAACTCGATTGAACATACCTTAAAACATCTCGCTCGTTTACCTTCTTCGACGCTACTGGGATAACAGACGTCCGTCTACGAGCAATGGCCGATAATCGGTCCATTGATGGATATGATGAGCAAACACCCTTACGAAATGACGAAACCCTACACGTGGTGGATCTGCGCTGGACCAGCACTTGCTCGCTCGTCCTTAGAAATGAGTCTTTAGGCCGCCCGGGTCTCGCTACGTCTCCTACAAAATACACCTCCTGTATCTACCTACCCTCCTACCTACTTCACGTTTCACTATCAGTACTAGCCAGTGCACCCTTGGACGAAATGACATACTACGTTTGATGACCAACCAATCCGAGACTCAACTTTTGGTTCTTATATGATCATCACTAAACGATCCAGCTGGGTACAGTATCTTACAGTACTGTAGAAGTAGAGGTCCGAAAAAGAGCGGTGGTGGGCACGTCTCGGAACTAAAACAGGGTCTCCAGGAATGAAAGTAGTAGCTCGGTATCCATTCATTAAAGTACTTTACTAACTAACTAACTAACAACAGCGGAACGGTACGTATATTCGTCGTCTTGACTTTTGGGAGAGGAAATCTCAGGTGGAAGGGAATGGGACCGACTTCTTTCTCTTTCTTTGGTGGAGCGGGGACGACCATGGCTATGAGACATGACTATATGATTGACATCTAAAAATGTATGTGTCAACAACAAATACGGTGAGGGGTATTTTTTTGTGAGGACTGAGGAGGCATGTCCAGGTAGGTAAGTACAGAGTACCTACCCATGCATAATAGCATCAGGCCACGTGAGGAGGTATACAAGGCACACAAGGCAATCTATGTGCATCCCGGCTGGCGCCGGTCCTACCAAGACCGATGAATACGCGAGTCAGGTAAGTGGTTAGGCATGCTATAGAATATCGAATAAATTAGTTCTTCAGGGATTAGTATATCAAAATATATTAACCCCCGATATCACATACAGTGGCATCAACCCCAAACGCAGGTGTGGATATCGCGCATATCACAAACAATGAAATAATAAGATCAAAGAAACGCATTAAAAGTCTTGCTATAAGGTAATCGTGAAGTAACAGAAACGAGTATTCGACGAGAGCATCTCAATAGTGTCGCCGATCCGGGCCTCGCGCTACAGCCTCAGCAGTGCGATATGGCCAAGGATTCGCTTCCGCTGAACAAGGATGACAAAAAAGGTTATGAAAGCGACATTAATAGACAAGGTATCATCCAGACAGAATACATGACAAATGAGAGATTCTATATTGCACAAACATGTAACCCAAAACGCCTTCGTATCTCGTGTCAAAATTACTCATCTCCCTAGGGCGACAGAGGGGGGATAGAGAACCGGGCGAAGTTTAGTACGGAGTGGTCCATCTGCAGCGCGGACAAAGCCGCGCAGATTTTGCTTGGAGTCCGCAACAACAACCCCGTGACGTCAAATGTGATGTGTTTCGTTTCGATGATGATTTCGAAGGAACCCTTGTCATGGGAGCGAATGGGATTGGTTGCATGGTTATTGATCGGTTTGCGAGCATGGTGATTTTAGCTGCTGGCTTAGGGCTTCGCCGTCAATGTCCGAAAGTAGAAAAACGTGTTGGGCTCCGGGCCGCCAGCTTCGGGCGTCAAGGGGGTCAGGAACCGATGGTAGGTTAGAGTTGGAGATGGGTTCAGCGTGGCGAAGAGAAAGGTTTGGGCATCAGAATTCAGAATTTCTGCATCTATCAATCGATAGTGCATCCTGAAAGTTGTAAACGGGACCATGGTCCAAGGGCTAATTTAGCCCCTGCTTTAGGGCCGCCGCAGAACAAATGACGCGGAAAGTGGCGCCGTCTGGGCACTGGATAGGTCGATCCGCACGGTATCGAGATCCGTGCATCTGAAAGCCTAAAACCTCACGTGTGCGAGGCTGCGGCGGGACGAGCACGAGCGAGTTCTGGTCGGCTTTCGATGAGATCCAGACATTGGCCAAGGGCTATTGGTCCAGCTCTTGTTATTTTCCATTCCAACAAATGGTTGGCTAGGGGGCTGACCTACCAGACAGAATCTCTTCCTCCCAGATACCCATCTGATAATCCACCAGCCCATGCTGCTCCATCTGGTCACAAAAATATATCAATTGCTTACCCAATGTATCCATCGCTTCAGTACTAAGAAGACTAGTTCTTGAGGATTGGCGCCCTGTCTGAAGCAACTCTTGCGTCATGTCTTTCTGTTTCTGACACAACGCGAGCCAGCAGATATTGAAATCGTTCCATAACTTCAGCCGTTCGGAGTGGGCTAATTGGTCATCTCGAAGAATACCTATCATGAACATCATACTGTCAGCTCCAGATCCTGCCAGTTCTTCGCTTCAAGGCAAGAGGATGAGATCAGCCCCAACAGGGCGTCTTGATCTTCGCACCAAGAAAGGCCCGTGTGGAAACTCAATTGAAAGTTGTGAGAGGAAACATACCAAGCTCCGGTGCACTAGCCACCAGCCACTCGGAGATTTCAAGGAGAGATCGACTAGCATCTACCAATCGGCCGGCGCGGGTATGGTCTATCGTCCCTCGTAGCGCTCGCTGGAATTGTCGATATGGCTCAGCTGATGACGGAGTTTCTGACAAAACCTGCGGCTGCTGCGACTGTGAGAGACTTGTCTGCTGCTGTCCCGCCGCCCCCACGGGGGTCATGTCCGCCATGGTTGCGGGAAAGGGCTGCGTTGCGCTCGATCGTCCAATGGGCCCCGGCTGATTATATGCAGACAGAGAAAGCCCCGGTGGCAGGTAAGGTGTTGGGAGCCCAGCGCCTGACGGTTCGTTGGGAGCAAAATACTGTGGAACTTGAAATTGTCCGGAGAGAGAGTCCAGGGATGCAGACTGCCGTGACGAATATTGTGGCACGACCTCGTACGGGCTCTGCGTTGGGCCCTGCTGCCCGAGGTTGTATACTAGCTCGGGCTCGTATGAAGCGAAGGGTTGCTGGCGCTGCTGGTGGTCGCGCAACGTCGGCGGATACGGTTGCAATTCGTCCTCCTGCAACGCACCGCCCTGAAAGGTGCTGTCTGTGTATCCATAGTCCATGTACGCAGGCATTCGTGGCCTTCCAGCGGCCTGCGATGAATCTCCACGTGTTGGTTGAAACCCAGCTTGTCTGAACCGATCTGCGGTACTGCCAGACGATCTGGAAGCAGAGCGACGGGGCATGCCCGGTTGCGTTGCGTGTTGGGCTTGCTGATCATGCTGCTTCATGCGATGAAAATCACCATCCATGCCCCCAAACGCGCCCCTACGCACTGAGTCGAGGTCAAAGGACCAATGCGTCGACGGGGAGAGCGGAGGGCTTGCGTAGGATTCCAGTTTGGCGGGAGTGACGGTGAATCTAAGGAACGCTGTGGAGTAGGTACGCCCTGACTGCTTGTCTTCAAGCTCCTCAGACGACGATTCGTCGAGCTTTCCCCGGGGAAGGAGCGAATGTGAGTGCCACCCAGTAAATCGTAAGCGCGCGTCAGTCTCAAGCTTTCAACCCTGCACGAGGATTTGGTGCCACCGAGACGATCTAGATATCGGTTTGGTCCAGTCAGCTTTGTTCTTGATGAAAAACGGCGATACGCACAACAAGTACCTGAACTACTCTAGGTTCAGATGCTGAATAGATGTAAATCGAGAGTCCAGACGCAATTAAAATGCGCGACGGAATCAAAGGAGCAGTAGATGGAGGAAAGAGCCGCAGGGCTCTGAAGCCTGGGCTGGGCGGAGTAGTGATGGAAGAGAATGTAAAGGAGAGAAAAGTCAATGATAAAGTCCCTTCAGACGGGGGTCCAGGGTGGTTTAACGCCAGATGCAATGCAGGATCTCGTCAGTGTGCTCTGGGTTTGCAGCCCAAACGTGCTTATTATTGGGGAGCAGGGAAGGCGAGAGGGGCAACACAAGGTGCAAACGAACAGCGAGAATCAGCGGGAGGACGGGGAACCCGCACGGAGAAGTACCTTCTTATACTGGGCAGAATGACGGAGTGGTGGATGATCCTCGAGCAATTATTGAAAGCCTTCAGCACGAGGCGAAGTGACGCTCTGGGGGAAGCGCTGAGACAACGACGCTGCGCATCACAAATCACAAGCCATGGCTGGTATCGCCTAAGGCATAAGGGCCTCATTCTTCATGGCCTGTGGGGAGAGAGGGAGAAACATTGATTAATTAATGGGAAAAAGAAAAGAAAGGGAGGGTTTAGCAGGAGTCAGATGGGCTGGAACTGGGGCGAAGAAGAACTTCTCCGAGGTGAAGAGAGACGGACTGAGACTGACTTGGAAAAAAAGAAACTCGCGCAATCCAAGCATTACATATGTATAGATAGATCTAGTTTGTTTCCCTCTATCACTCTCGCCCAATGGAGACAATAGCCCCCTTCTTTATCCCTTCATAATCCTATTCTTACAGAACTGCCTGCATCTAATCCCAGTATCACTCTATCTGAAGCTGTTCGTGCCCTCCACGAGCATCAGCACGAGCACAAGCACGAGCAGACAAGTCAAATCCACTTGCATCGCATAGCCCCGGAGCAGGTGCTAGTTGGGGACTTTCGGGCTTGCAGCCCATCTGACTCTGCGATTCGATATCGTCAGTGTTCTTAAATAGTCGGGGCAGCAATAGAACTAGGGACGCACTTATCCCAACTGAGTAGTAGCGATCTCCAACCAGCGGACCCGACAAAAGTTGTTGACCAGCCCGCTGGGTCACCATTTCCACACTAAAACTATCATTCGCAGTCACACTCGGACTCCCCTTTGTTTGCCGGAAGGCATTCCAAATATCCGGGTATCATCCGTCGATCAACTTCATTCCCCTCGCAGCCCCATTTTTCTCCAAAGAGCCCGCTTACGCCGTCTTCGATAGTGGTGACCCAAGCTACCGGAAATCTGACCTGTCTTTCCGACTCCAAGGAACCGGAGAAAATCATCCGCTAACTGTTGGGTCATCAATTGAAGACGCGCTGGATAGATAGCAATTTTTGAGCACTCGGTGAATTGTATTTGTCACTTGTTCTGGTCTCCTTGTCGCGACCTCGCGAGTCATCGACAGGGGCGTCAGATCGCCTTGGGCATGCACGGGAAGAACCGCTGACACTGGCAGTGACAGCTCCTGCGTGGATCCTGGAGGATCTGACCACGGTCAGTTCGAAAATAATATGACTTGCTTTCCTCAAAGTACGAAATTAGACAGGGGTTCCTGGAATAAGGAGAATTCCAAATGAGACCGTAGAGGATTCCGGCTGCGAATACCACAAAAGCTGCATGGTCAGTGCATGCGGGCCCATCCAATCGACGTCTGTCATCTCTGCTGGGTCTGTTCTGATTCGACCATTGGAGCTTTCTTTACTTTTTCCGAGGCCCGAGAACCCTGGACGCTGGGAACAGGCCCGGTCAAGGTCGCAGTGCTGCAGCCCACGGCATTGGGTCGATCGAGGACCCCCATCAGAGATCGACCTTATTCAGAGCTCGGGAGTACGTGCTCGGTTGCCGCTGCAATCCTGATTTTTGGATCGACGATTTATCTGGGGCTAGAGCCTGGAATAAAATGTACGGAGTACTCCGGTCTAAAATATGTATGCGGCGCGGCTAGCCGTCGATCATCGCACCCATCGTGCGTCGCGGAGTGTGCAGGGTAGGTGTGGAAGTCACGAACGGAGTTCGGTCCATGGCGTTGGTCTGTGCCGTAGGACTTGTATAAAATCCAGAAATTTGGAATCATGGACACTGTCTTCAGTATGTTGTCATGATCAGTGACGACAGATGAGAAAGAATGGCTGATTTTGCTTCACCTAAGTAGTCTGGGTTGCTGATCCTGTTAAGGAGTGAGGCAGGCTAAAGTCGCCCCATGTTGTGTTGGAAATAGATAGTGAAGCGACTGGTCTCAATCCTGATCAACAACATGGTCCAGTCGTCGTTTAGATTAGATTGATTGTCCTTCTCAAGACATTCGTCTCGGGACGATATCATGCGTAGACTGATTGACTGAATCGCCGGAGTGATGCCGAGAAGTACAAAGCTTGAGGTCGCTTGAGGTTCCTTTCTCTCAGGCATTCCCTACAGTGCCAATCACCTGACAGCGACATCCACGACCACTTCCTAGCCAGATCTATTCATTTCCCAAATAATCAGGTCCCAACATACCTTTTCGCATCACCAACACAGCGAAGAGCTTCTGCAAGTGATTGGTGGCTTCTATGAGTGGCTGCCCTATCCCAACAACCTGGTTCGTTTTCTTCAACCCATTCCAATTGGCCTAACAATGCTGTCCTCGTGGTCAGAGTACGTCCCTTTCAGCCCAGAGTCTGTTTGATCCAATCGACTCCTTTCCGGTTCTGCCACCCCATGCTCTTAGTGCATCGGACAGAAAGGTTGAGGTGGTTCATTGGTCACGATGAGGCCACAGAATCTTGGGAGCCTCTCCTTACTTCCAACCATTGGGTACATTATTGAGTATAGATGGTGATCACCTAGCATCGCGCATAGCCGAAGCGGAGGGACGTGCGAGAGGACGTATGTACGCACGTATAGCGTACATACCCGACGCTCTGAGAGCCCCATAGCGAGGCTATCCTAGGTTAGTCAAAGAGCTTGGGCCATGAGCGAAGGTGCGAGCTTACGGTTTGAGAATAGAAACCTCGATGCAGGTATCCGCGCTTTCATACTTTAGTACTCCGCTTGATCTGCTGCCCCATTTGTCATGAACACCCTGCGAACTCGAAGATCGTGATCTTCAGCCACAACCAATCCTGCCCACGATTTCAAGCGCCACGTTGGAAATAGTTTGGAGTATGCCAACTTTGCCCTCGAGCTTATTTGTGGCGCGGTAACCTGGTCCGGGCCCTGTCGTGTTTATGATAACATGATTTGAATTTCCTTCTTCAAAGTCGGGCCCGGTCCAATCTACCAACATGTCTGTTCTCAAGGGCAGGCAAACGCGAGCTGATCGCTGAAAATAAACACAGTGAATTCTGGTCGTACAACATAATTATATAATCATCGGTTGATTCGAACAGACGAAAGAAACGCCAATATTTACATGCGGTTTGCCGCGAACATGCAGTGTCGTCGTATCTTGAAACGACATCATGACGCCAAATCGAGATAATAAGGCAGATAACATGCCTTTGCCGAGGGTAAAATAATACAGGGGGCGAATGAAAAGAGGTAAGGACAGGGTATGGACATTGTTCGCAAAAGCATTTCAACGCTTGACCCATGTAGGAGCCTTGCGCGCCTTGACACGACCAGGCTTCTTCCTTTCCACGCGACGAGGATCCACGGTAATGACACCGGCTGAAGAGTGAAATGATTAGTATATGGTTGACAGCGAGACTCGGAACGTTGATATCCGAGGGACACTGGAGATACGTACCTCTTCGTAGAATTGGCTTCAATGCAGGCTCGTGTACCATCAATGCTCGTCCAACTGCCAATGCGACAGCCTCCGCTTGACCGGTTGTACCTCCACCACTAACGGCTGCCCACACATTATACTTGTCAAGCCGGGACGAAGATCTCAGAGCCCACATTGCACTTTCTCTGTCATGCACTCGCGGGAACGCCTCAACCAAGCTCTTGCCATTGATGAGGACCTCCCCCTCTCCTTCAACCAGGTACACCTTAGCCGAAGATGCCTTTCGGCTTCCTCTTCCATGAGCACGACCCAATTCGTCGACCGTAGGCGCTGCATGCTGGAGGCCGTACGGATTACCTGGGCGAAGGAACTCCTTCAACGTTGTACGGACCTCATCGGGTACTTGATCGGGGTCGATGCGGTTTAGGCGCTGCAGAAGCTTGAGGAAACCCTTGTACTTCTTCGTCGGGACCACCTCACCGACCAATGTTCGAAATCCCGGTAGCTTCAGCCACGCCATTCTGGGTGCGTCGCCCGGTGCGACAGTCGGTAGTCCTGCATATTTCGCCAGGATACTCTCGAGCCTCAACATGTGGTCAAGGAACTTTGGGGTACCGGAGAAGTAGGCTGGTGATGCGGGAACGATTCGGGCTGGCCGCTGCTCGAAGCTTTTGAAATCGATTTCCGGAGCGGCTGAGAATGACTCGGCTTCGGTCGCATACCCACGGACATTTCCTGGAGATGATGTGCGCGTTGACAGAGCGATCCCGGGGATGCGGAGCGTAGGAGCAGTGGAGCGTTGGGACAGGGTCGCTCGGAGGTGAGTAGCTGAACGGAGAGACTGCATGGCTTGGGCCACACAGGTAGGATTTTTTAAGCCCATTATGAGACAGACCGGCTGTCGCAGACCTCAATCACAGGTCGAGGACAGGAGTTAAATGGAACGGGGATAAATGGCTGGGCTTCGCTCTCGGACGGCTGCTGTCTTGGGCCATCCTGAGGTTTTTCGGTGCTGGGCCACGTGATCCGGTCAAACGCTCCTCCGGCGCCGAAACTCCGTCTGATTCGCACAAAATTATTTCATCCGCTGGAGACTTGACACTTCCCCTCCTTCTTTTTTCTCCTTTCTTTTTTTCTCTCCATCCCTCTTTTTCCTCCCATATACCCTCAAAATGTCTTTCGGCAAGCTCTACGGTCGTCGCGTACGTTCTTATCCTTTGCGTCTGTCAACAAATCACTGCAGACGTTTTACCGTCGCCAGAAAATTTGGTTTTAGAAGCTGACCCCCATGAATAGGAGAACACTCGCTCCATTGCCATCCTCGTTGCTGCTAAGCACAACGACCTCGACATCGAGCTCGTTGAGACCGAGGCCAACCCCGCTGCCGACTTCAACAAGTCTGATGCTTACCTCAAGCTTCAGCCCCTTGGCAAGATCCCCGCTTTCGAGGGCGCCAACGGCTTCACCCTCTCTGAGGTTATCGCCATCGCTGTCTACGGTATGTACACGCAATTGCACAGTTTTCGCGATCTCTCAAAGCCCCTCCTTTATATGATGAGCAATTTTATTATTAGTTATCCCTGTCAGAACAACACTGTTGATAACGTACAACTCTGATTTTTTTTGGTTACCCCGCCGTTGGGCAAATACTTTTTTTTGGCCAAGGCACAGCTTTGTGACTCAGAATTTTCGATCATATGTTTCATTTGACATTGATGCTGACTGTCAACAAGTGACCTCCCAGAACGAGAAGACCACTCTCCTCGGCAAGACCAAGCAGGACTACGCTTCCATCCTCCGTTGGTTGTCTTTCGCCAACTCTGAGCTTCTCTCCAGCTTCGGCTCTTGGTTCCGCCCTCTCCTTGGTCTGGACCCCTACAACAAGAAGACCGTCGATGAGGCTTCCAAGGCTGCCCTGAAGAAGCTCTCCGTCCTTAACACCCACCTCACTGCCAACACCTACCTCGTCGGCGAGCGCATCACCCTCGCTGATCTCTTCACTGCCTCTCTTCTCACCCGCGCCTTCGCCACCGTCATCGACAAGAAGGTCCGCTCCGACTACCCCGCCGTTACCCGTTGGTATCAGACAATCGTCGCTCAGGACGCCTTCAAGGCCGTTGTCCCTGAGGCCGTCCTCGTCGATGAGGCCATCAAGTACACTCCCCCCAAGAAGGAGGAGAAGCCCAAGAAGGAGGCTGCCCCCGCCGCCGCTGCTGCCCCTGCTGAGGAGCAGCCCGCTGAGAAGAAGCCCAAGCACCCCCTTGAGGCTCTCGGCAAGCCCACTCTGATCCTTGACGACTGGAAGCGCACATACTCCAACGAGGATGTCCGCACTGCTGCCATGCCCTGGTTCTGGCAGAACTACAAGCCTGAGGAGTACTCTCTCTGGAAGGTTAACTACAAGTACAACGACGAGCTCAAGCTCACCTTCATGGCCAACAACCTGATTGGTAAGCTTTAACCTCAATAGTGTTTCCGATTGATCACCTGCTAACTTGTACTCAAGGTGGTTTCCACGCCCGTCTCGAGGCTTCCCGCAAGTACCTCTTCGGTTGCCAGGGTGTCTACGGCGAGAACTACGCCTGTGTCAATCAGGGTGTCTTCCTCGTCCGCGGCCAGGAGGCTCTCCCCGCCTTCGACGTTGCTCCCGACTGGGAGAGCTACAACTTCGAGAAGCTCGACCACACCAGCGAGGCTGACCGCAAGTACATCGAGGACATCTGGGCCTGGGATGCCCCTGTCCTTGTTGACGGCAAGGAGCTTCACAACGTCGACGGCCACGTCTTCAAATAAACGAATTAGATGCCATAGTTATTGACTCATGATGATGATATCCAAAAACGAACTATGACAGTTTTCATCTTTGTTCAAGATTTATTTTCCTCTATTCTCTTCTCTTCCATAATGTTAGGGTCTTTCTTCCTAAAAGTGGTTTAACAAGTCGTCGCGGAAGTGCTATACATATCGTTGGGAATTCACTTTCTATCCAACAGCGACTCGCAATTCGCAACCCGCAAACCGCACCCGTTTCGTTCACGCCTACACGATGCAACAACCATTTCTACTTCGAGAATGGATGGAGTTTATTCGAATACGTCAGCCTCAGTGTTTCAACCCCCAGATGAACGCAGTAATTAGTCTAGTCTCAATATATATATAGCCCAAACCAAACTATTGATGCCTATAGTATATATATACCTGGCCTAAGCCGCGTCCTCACTCCGTGATCCGTGCTACGCAGATTAAATACAAATATGCAATTTCAATGTTAACGAGCAGCAAAGAATGCAGGGTATCTATTAAAGCGACAGTTTCGAAACTAACGGACACGATTTCATCCATCCAGTATCCCACCCTTGTCATGATGCAAGGCTATGCACAAACAACAAGAACAAATAGCAAACATCAACATATATGTACTCAAAACAACATGAAATAAAATGAAATGAGATGCAAGTTAACCTTATGCGAGATGATCCTCCAATAACAAATGCAATGATAATCAGCTAGGTGGTGAGAAGATCGGACATATATCGGAGATCTGAAGGCTCTTTTTTTTAATCATCATCAGTCCAACAGGCTAGTTCTTGTTCAACGACTCCTCTAGACGATCAAGAAGTGTATTTCCCGACTGCACGGACGAAGCCGGTGACGGTGATCTTGATGCCTGCGTTTCAGCCTTCGAGTCGGTGTCGACATCTGCGTCTGCCACCCCGTTCTGATTCTCGGCACTCGGTTGGCACGTCGCCGAAGGAGGATAGTCATTTGCCAACTCTAAGATTGGCAGGTCGGGATAGGTCTCTTGCGCAAGGGCATAAGCGGCTTCACGTTGGCGAGCGGCGATCTTCTCCTTCTTTTTTGCTCTGCGTCTAAGTTTGCGCTGTTCGGCCGGGTCGACGTCCGCTTCGGCTTGCGTCTGGCCGAGATCGAATAAATGAACGGGGCCTAGGTCAAGGTCAAGGACCTTTGTTTCGGGGTTCGTGATTGACCACTCGTGAAGCTTTTTAGAGACGTCGTCGCATCTTGATAGGATCTCAAGGCGCCGCAAGACCCTTGGAAAGATCGCGGATTCATCGAGTGTGCGATCATTTTTGAATTCGGGTATCTCAATTAGATTGTACGGTTCGCTGAGAGCTTTGAGTTTGCTGTCGTCGATAAGGATGGTATTTGTTTGGTCCCAACGTGCCGGTTGACCCTCTGGTCCTTTCTTTGGGCATGAGGCTTGGATTTTCTTGTTTGACCAGACCGTTTCAAGTGTCTTATAGACCTGGATCTTGCTGTTGTATTCAGCTTTAGAAAGACCGAGTTTGTCGCGGCCCCATTCCACCACGAGTTTCTTGCGGTCCGGTCCTGAAAAAATCTTCTGGCAGACTGCGTCCACTGTAGGCGGCTGTGAGCTGGACCAGATCATGACCTTGTACTTCTCAACCAAGGTCTTCAAAAACAATTCCAAGCCGACCCGTCCCGAAAATTTCGGTGGGAACTTCTTCGTCTTTCGGTAGATCAGAGTGCCGTTCAGGTCAAGGATCACAAGCAACGGCTGCGGTGACGGCAGTTCCTGGGGTGGCAAAGCCGCTTGATCAAGATATTTCTTAGTCGCCGAGGGTGGTCGAGGCGCCTTGAAAGCCCGATCGCGAAGGTTCTCTAGATGTGCTCCTTTCTGTTCCTGAGTTGGGGGAGCCGCCGCGTTGTAACCAGCAAAGCCAGTTGCTCCCATCTGATCAACTGACCCAAATGTAGCGTTGAGACCTGCCTGATTCTGACCTTGACCCTGAATAAAATCCATATAAGCAGCTGGTGGCAAGGATGGTGGTATGTTCATGAACGGATTGCCGTTTCCAAGTAAAGGGAAGAAAGCAGGATTCGGTAGAGACTGGCTAAACGGAATGGGGTATTGCGACTGCATCTGGTTCGGCATGTTGAAGGGAACGAATGGCGGTTGATTAGCTGAAAAGTCCGTGGACATCGGGTAACCAGCGAACATGGGAAAGGGATTCATCATCGAGAAGTCAGGTACGCCATTGTTGGCAGGAAACTGCGTAAACCCATTATTCTGCCATTGAGGTTGTTGCGAAGGCATCTCGCGCCGCGGGGAGTATGACCTTCCCGACGGTTCATTGTGAGAACTAGTCGTGCCTTCCGAATATGGTCCGCGATTCCTTTGCCTTTGCCGCGCACGTCCTTGTCGGGGATTCTGATTCCCGTGCGCAACAGATTGTCCGTTCCCCTGCGGCTGCTGAGTCTGGTTTACTTGTTGAGCTATTTTTGTGTTCCACCGACCACGGTACGGCCTCCAGCTCCCTCGAGGTGCAGCCCCTGAGCCATTCTGTGATCGATTGTTTGACGTCTGAGTATCGATACGTGATGATGAGTTCGTCGGCGGTTGCGGCTGCATTGCGGAGGGCAATATTGGATATCTACCGGTACTGGCGAGGGCGACATGAACTTTCGAGACGAGCAATGAACGTGAGACGTGCCTTAATGACGGTCGATAACTAGCGAGAGATAAAGAAAAAAGCTGGAAGGGGTCAGCTATATGCCGTCACAGGCTTCACTTAAACGCGATTCTGTATGCGTACCTTATCGTATGCCCCACACCTGGACATCGGAGCAGAAGACAGTCTAAATCTGGGAACGAGGGGTGAAGAAGGACGTAAACGAGCGATGCTGGGTTTTAAATCTCAGCAAGTATGCGACAAGGGCTGGAACGTGACTGAACAAATGCGATGTTTACAACTGTGAAATGAAGATCAAGGCAAGTCGGGGAAGCGCTTCGTTGGAGCCAGACAAAATCTAGATCAATATCGACAGCGTGGCGCACACCGCCCCGTTATGCTGGCAGAATTAATTTCATTTTTCTGTTTCGCGATTTCACCGCCAAAACATTCCAACAACCAGGTGGTGTCTCGATTCAGAACTTCACAATCCTTGATCAAATATTGGGAAGCGGGCAGAAAGATGGCTATCTCGGATCTTCTCAGCCGTCGGGTGCGAGCTCGTCGAGACGAGGACGAGGAAGAGGATGCCTACTCCGATGCATCAAGAACCGGATCAGAAGTACCAAGCGATGAGGAGGGTTCAGATGAGGGCTCAGACGTCTCAGATGGAAGCGATGATCTGGTATGCACTTTGCGCTAGTACAAACAACAAGTCTGACTAATTTTCACAGTCAAATCCCGACGACGAAGGCTCAGAAGCAAGCGACCTCGACTTAAAAGAAGGCTCCGAAGAATACTCAGACAACGATGAAGACGTCAAATCCTCACTAAACAACATATCTTTCGGTGCTCTCGCAAAAGCACAAGCATCCTTTGCACCGAAGACTAAACGCCGCGCCAAGGCCCTCCAGGAAGAAGAAGAAGCTCCCTCAAAATCACCACTCGACGACATCCGAGCCCGCATCCAAGAAGCACGCGAGCAAAAGCGCAAAGCATTAGCCTCATCATCATCAAAGGACGACTCTAACCCGAACGGTAAGAGATTCGACAAACCGCTCTCCCGCTCCTCCAAGCACGCACCAACAGTGCAGTCTTCCAAATACGCTGTATCGCGCAAACGAACAATCATCGAGCCACCTAGCGTCCCTCGAACCCGCGACCCCAGATTCGACCCTACAATCGTCGGCCGTCGAGGCGGCGGATCTTCATCCGGCCCCAGTAACGCCTACGCCTTCCTAGACGAGTACCGCGCCGCGGAACTAAAAGACCTAAAAGCGCAACTCGCTAAGACGAAAAACCCTAAGCAGAAGGAGGCACTACAGCGCGAGATAAGAAGTACACAAGACCGACTCCGGTCCATTGAAAACAACAAGCGCGAGAAGGAGATCATCGATGAGCATAAGAAACGCGAGAAACAACTTATCCGGGAGGGCAAGAAGGCTACGCCTTACTACTTGAAGAAGTCGGATATCAAGAAGCAGGCTTTAATGAAGAAGTACGAGGGCATGAAGAGTAAGGATCGGGCAAAGGCGTTGGAGCGCAGGAGGAAGAAGGCTGCTGGAAAGGAGAGGAAGGAGATGCCGATGGAGCGGAGAGGGTTTGGTGGTAGTGATGATATGCCGAGGAAGAGACAGCGTGTGGATTGATTACGAGCGATGTAGATATATCCCAGCTCAAAAAGCGAATCACGTAAATATTCACAGGCTCATATCATATACCAAGCCAGACGAGACCTATAAATTCCAGACGGCCACACATATTATAGTAATGTAGTTAACATAGTTCAGTTGACATAGCTGAATTCCATTATCCAAAATTACCCTCCACCATAACCTTAGTTTTCCCGTCACGCACTGAGATTATCCCATACAAGGTGGGTAGGTATTGAAAGCTGGAACTACCATCAACGGTTCTGAAGACCAACAGCAAAGGGGAATGATAAAGATAACAAGAATGTTGATAATGATAATGAGCAAAATAGATGGTATCGATATCGCAACAGGGCATCAAAGCCATACCCATACAATAATCACCGAAAAAACGATCAAGTGTCGAGGTTCAGAGAGAAATGGAAATGGTATGGACAAGATTCCTGACACATGAGATGAATAAAACGAGAAACCCCGGAAACGCCTCCTGGCCGTGGAAAATAGACAGAACCAGGGTAATCAAACAGAATGAAAGCAGAGAGCGTATGTCTTTTTAAAACCTGGATATTATTGTAACAACCAGAATGGAGATGGTTAGAAAGTGGTAGTGTAGAAGAGAAGAAAACAAACGAAAAATCAGTCTGAACCTGCCTCAAAGGCAATGATTCAGTTCATGCAACAATGTTCATGTAGGGGCATATGGCATAACCATCTCTAATCATCATGCGCACAGCCGGAATCGTTCCATACCAGCTTATATCATAGGAGCTAAGTCATCAAGACTGCTGCGCAAAATTAAAGCTGGGGAGTGAGAGGTGTTGTATATAGTAGCGGTCGCGGAGAGCCAGCTGGGAGGAAAATTAGGAGTGGAAAAGGTCCCAAGCGCGGGCGCAGAGACCCAAGAACTCTTCCTTCTTTCTTCGTTGCGTCTCCGGGGAGTCTCGTCCTGCGCCGAAGGGTCCATAGGCGGCACTCGGGCCGTGTCCCAAAGCAGGGTTGGGCCTGTAGTGAGGATCAGGTCCGTGACCCAATGGTGGGCTGCCATTATCCCGCTCGTATTCGCTTCTTGGGCGGCGGCGGGAGGTTCCCTCGCCTGTGTATGGAGCTTGATGGTGAGAGGCATGGGCGCTCGCCATCGATGCACCCTCTAGGTGGGGCATAGCAGACTTGGGTCCGTTGCCGGTGCGGGGAGAAGGTGGGGTTGGTGGTTGATGGCCGCCATAATGCACGATGCGCGGCAGCAGGTCCTCACGTCCTCCAGACATATCTTGAACCGCCTCTTCAGCCGAGCGGTACTCGCGGGGTCGATTTTGCTGGGCGCTTCCTGGAATCCGGGGCGAAGGTAGAGGAGGGAGGTTGCTGACTTGGTTGGCGTTGGAAGGAGTTGAGCCTTGATAGTAGGGGGTGCGGTTTGCGTCACGGTCTCGGGCCGCCAGGGCATCGTTACCGAATACATCTGATAGAGGCGGAAGGCGGTTGCCGGTTTGTGTGGCGGGAACATGATGAATATGTGAAGTAGATCCGAGCGTTGGGCTTTGGTTTACGACATGGCGTGTCAACGGCTGCGGCTGGTGGCGGCCTGTGAAGGTTTGATTGAGCGGTGCAGACTGAATAACTCGCTCATTGGCAAACTGAGCAGCCGTGGGAGGAACAATAGACAGCCCCGCAGGCTTCCTCTTCGAAGTAGCTTTGGGAATGCTGAACGGATTGGATTCTGAAGGCCTCGCCGCATTAGGGTCGTCGTCTTTGGCGGACTTCTGGAGTCGAGCCTCGATTATATGCCGTTGCTGGTCTCGTACTGACAAGCTCCTCTGTAATTGTTCTCGCATTGTCGGGTCGTGTGTCTGAAAGCCGGGCGACAAGCAGGCAATGCCCACGTCCTGTATGCTAAGGTCACGGGCCGTCATAGGACCACCAGGGGCGCGAGCTGATAATCTCTCGGAGGTGGGCAGACTTGTGGAAAGGTCGAGCTTTCTGGGTCGAGGACGAGTGTGAGGCTGAATTCCGGGCGAGGAAGGCGGTTCCTTCTTCACAACTACTTTCGGCGCATTGCTGCCGCTTTGTGAGCTATCGGCAAGTTAGATTTTGGTTCATGATCCGACCTGTATTCTCAGTCAAGTACTTACGAAGGTGATGCAACTTTCTTCCCAGCCGGAGAACTTTTGTTAGAGGATCCATCACGAGAACCAAGAGCGGCGCGCGGCGGCGTAGAACTGGACTGGGCGCTGGAGTTGGCCGGTGCCAGCCGTCTGGGGCTCGAGTCTCTATTCATGCGGGGAGATGGTAGGGCTGCGGCCGGGCCTGACGCGACGGCGGTAGACATTATAGAGCTTCAAGACCAACGAAGACGAGTCGGAAAGCGAGCGACGAAACGAAGATGTAAATGTATGAGGTACAGCGTGGCTGAGATCTAGAAAGGCGGTGCAGCGATCCTAAAGCGAGCGACTCTGGTGTTCGGTCGACAGGAGTCACGAGAATTTGCTTCTTCCAGCTTATGCAAACACACTCTCCGTATATATGAGAGGCCTCTTGCGTCGTCAAAGGCTGTGCTACAATCTGAAGCGGACAGGCGTATGAGGTTCACCTGCGACAGAAAGTGTAGAGAGACGAGGCCGAATCAAAAAGTGCGCGGTATTGAGCGATCAGCGGTGGTAGCGGCTAACGAAGGTCTATCTCCGCGAGAAGGTCTAGAGGGAAAAGACCAGAGAGACTGGAGCTAACGAAAGGACGAAGGCTTGGACGGCCAACGATCTCAACCCAAAGAACGAGCCACGGTGAGGACAAAGGCGACAAGAATGGAAGCAGGTGGCAGGGCACCACTCAGCGAGCCAACACTAATTCGGAAGTGCCCCGGGGAGGCTTGTCAAATGGTTGGGTTGGAAGGCGGACAAGGAACCTTGGAATGGTTCGATGAGGGGGAGGGCGGTTATCCCAAGCTGGTCGGCGGCAACAGGAGCACGATGAGAGGTCAAAGGAGGTGATAATGGCCGGGGTGTCAAAGGCCTAGCCTAGAACAAACGAACGCAGGCAGCCAAAAAGGAGGGGAGAAAAAAAAGAAAAGAAAAGGAAGGAAAAGAAAGCGCCCGTAGGAGTTGCGAGAAGCAGAAGAGAAGCAGCTCGCGGGGATAGAGACTCGGAGAGAGAGAGGAAGAGGAAGAGGAAGAGAGAGCCTGAAGGGAGGAAGAGGAAGGAAGAGGAAAGGAGGAAGAACGGGAGAGATGATGGAGATGGAGAGGGAGAGCTGGAGAATGGATGGGGAAGCAGCAGCAGCACTCAGCAGCAATGGTCTTACAATTGACCACCAGAGAAGAAATTAAGATCCTTCTTTGCGGTTATAAAATGAAATTGGGCTGAAACAGAGCCACCAACTGCGAACAGTTCGCATGCATCTGTTCCTGGCTCTGTGCTGGTGGAGCGCCGCCCCATTTGATTGGCGTCGCCTGAGACATGGTTTGTTTCTGGCTGTGATGATGTGACACTTTTGTGACAAAGAGACTCTGTGCTCGATGCTATAAATCTCTGCCTGACTCCCTGCATGTAAGGGCACTGCCACTGCCTGTCCGACTGTCATCCGCCTGTTGTGCTGCTACTTTACATGGCTGTTGACTACAGAGTACCTCCTGTTGGTGGTGACTACCATACAGTTCGCAAAAGCAGGGGCTCCAGCGACCCATCCAGCCAGCCAGATCGATCCAGCCTATGAAGATCCTGGCGCCGGCGCTTGGGGCTGCTTTGTATGGAGCCTGCAACCTCCACGGGCTCTCCATTCATCCACAGTCAGCTGAAGAGTTGAATCTTTGTTCGTTGTATTCTTTGCCTCTGACTCCAGAACATGGAGTCTGTTGAAGTTAAATAACAGTCCAGACTTGACCCTGAAAGTTGTTGTTGGAGGACTGTTTCATGGCCCCAACTAGTAAAGACTCTAAGTGGACACTCCAGCTTGGCTTGGATGGTCTGTCACACATTTATGAATCACGATCCCTTCCCCTCATCCGACAATATTCTCTTCTTCTTCCCGGTTAACTGCTTCTGGGATATGCTCGCTTTGCTTTCTTTTTTCCCTGTCAGCTTTTCCGACTCGACGTCTCACATTCCATCGGCCTTCTCTTCGGGCTCCAGTACAAGGGGATGAGGTAAGACTTATCCAAGCAGCGTTGAACAAAGCCCAGCTAGCAGAACCACACTCGACTTTGCAACCTGACTCGCATCACCATCTAACGTTCACCTTTGAGGCTGCTACTATCTTTGTAGTCGAACTGTCAAAGGGACCGTGCTGACTCCCACGAGCGAACTGGGCCGTCACGTCACAACTGATCTTCGCGACTAAATCGTTGATCCTGAAGGGGTCCAAGCTGGAGCCTTCTGGCCCTTTTCCCGTCTTTAACCTCTAACTTCTCTTAGTCTCGTCCCAGCCGCTGCATGGGAAGCTTCTCCAGGCGGAGATCTCTCTGCAGGTGAAACTTTTTCTGGCACGAGCAGAGTGACCAGGGCCTGGCCAATCCCACGTTCAGCACCCCTCGCCGACTGAGGTGAGGTCGAAGAAACTCTCTCCTATCACCAATTCATTCTGCTGCAACATATGATTTGCACTTCTCAATCTAGTGCCCTTAAGAGAGGTGCATACCGTTTTACATTACTGCCTGGCAGACAGTTGTCACTGCTAGTCTACAACCAACGGACAACACAGCCAAATGCACAGCACAGGCTTATCAATCTAACAGATACAGCATAACTCACTTGCGGAACTAGGTACCGACGACGACGGCCAGACCACAACCAGTTAGTAGTCGGCCTAGGTCTTCTAGGCTGCTTCAGTGCTTCATCTAGATGGCCAGGCTCACGTCATACAGGGTTTAAATCCACCATCCCTGCCGTGGTTGCAGCGCCAATGCTCAGCTGCCACACCTTCATGCTCGGTCGGGACGAGGCCTCATACCAATTCTGGTCTCTGGTCTCGTCACGCCATGTTTGTGGTCTTCGTACCGTGATCTATAAATTGTCTCATTCCCGGCTCTCTGCCGCTGCTTGACAGCCTGCACATACCTGCCGGTAGACAAAGAATGTGATGTGGTCATGCATCTAGCATTCCAGGTTCACCGTCGGGTTGGCAATCATGCCGCGCTATGGTTATTGCTGCTGGGAGAGGAGCAGAGTAATTCTTACTCATACCTGGGCCGGTCTGGCCTGGTCATCATGGATGCTCACAATCTGCGGAGTATGGAGTAGATTGGAGATTCCACGTGCTGAGCGATCTACAGTGTTAGCTCTTAGTTCTTAATCTCAAGAGCACGGACTCTTCATTTATAGCCCGTTGAATCGATGAACTAGCTGTATCAGATTGAAACGAGGTCTAATTCCTAGATTACTATCTCGTATCATCGTTGTAAATACCTGCTCTGTAGAGGCTCTCTTCGTATATATCTGTATAGCGGCCTGAGGCATCAACACAGGACTCAAAGGCGGTCAATCCCTATCGATAACCACCGCCGACTTTTTTCTTCCGCAATATCTAGACTGGACAGCGAGCTTTCTCTCGAATATAGCATCCTTATATCCTTCCTTGATATTCTGATCTCCGCACCAACCTCTTGCGACAGCGACAACGTCAATCTCAACTTGCGCCTACCAGCATACCGTCTCGGCTCATACCCCCGCTACACTCCGTCTCCGACACCCCCCATCTCCCCGCAAGAGACTCCAAGAGTGACGATACATAAACCCTACGTACTTCAATCGAGTCCACGCCCGACCTACATAATCCGCCAAAATGCCCGGCTCCGTCCACTCCCAAGACAACGACCAATCCATGCTCGACGCCCAGAACCAAGAGCACATCGAGCAAGAGGAGGAAGTCCTCGAGGAGAAGAAGATTGTCGTTGTACGTGCCCTCCTACCACACTTCCGCGGACTCGTGAACAAAATGAGGGACTATGAGCTAATTCGATTGGCGAATAAATAGCTCCCCGGCGCAACAGACACAGCAGCCTCATTCCAGTTCGAGGGCGAGGGCCACACGCTCGGAAATGCGTTGCGGTATGCGATTATGAAGAAGTGCGTGCCTCTGCCTACAGACTTTTCTATCTATCTCTTCTCTTGTGGGCTGTGGGCTGTATCATACTAACAGTACATCCGTTTCAGCCCCGACGTCGAATTCTGCGGCTACACAATCCCGCACCCTTCCGAGGCAAAGATGAATATTCGCATTCAGACTTATGGTACGTTTTGTCTACTTCACCTCCTTCGCTCCCAACACTTTCATTTGACCTCAAGCTAATATACGTTTCTCCTGCGGCAGACAACACAACTGCCATCGAAGCACTCGAAAAGGGCCTAGACAGCCTAATGGACCTCTGCGACGTCGTGACGGATAAATTCACTGCTGCGCGGGACGGGTTCAACGCTGAGCAGGTTGATCGGATGGAGTCATGATTTTGATGTTCAGTTTGGGCGGCGTTTGCTGTGTTAGAAAAGTTGCGGTTGTAACCATGGCTGTCTTGTATGCTTTTGATATCTATCTGTATATTGGCGAATTTATAGACTTGCATTTTGCATACTCGTTGATTTCTTGATTTTGAACGTATGTATGAGGTACCTGCTGTGCGCTGTGGGAGGATGTGTAGGTACCGTTGCTTCCACTCAATGCGAACAGTCAAAGGAAGTGGATGGTTGGACCGTCGGATAAATACGTACCTATTTGTCTATTGCGGCTACGGCTTGCACAGTACCATTACCTGACCAATCTAGGTTAGGATACCAGACCTACTGGATTGACGTAACAAAAAGACAAAACTTATTCCGACAACCTTCAGATAATATATACAAACCAACACCCTCTATCAGCGTCAGGCTTCAAAGATTTGCGTCGCGGAGAGTCAGGAGTCAGGAGCCCAATCGGAGACTACTAGAACATTGGAACTTAAAGGAAACAGTAAGAAAAGAAATGCATTTAGTTACGGCCCTCCAAGAAGCCCGAGATGAAGTTGGGTGGGAGCCGGGCGCCGGGGTCCTCCTCTGGCCGGAAGTACTTCATCACGTGCGAGAGCTGCTTCCAGTAGTTGAGAGTTTCCTAGAGCCGTAAGTTAGCTCAGCGTACTAAAGGGCAGCAGTCTTGTCGTTGTAAGGGTAGCTTGTGGGTTTGTTGTATGTGTCGAAAGGCGCATATCGGTGCGCAGCGGGCTCGTAGAACAGCGAAGCTGAAGTATACTAACCTGGAACTCGGCGTGGCTCTGGAAAAGAAGAACGTCGACAACATTCAATTGGCTGACGTAGCGGTGCTTCTCGAATTCCTGACGGATCTTTGTGCGGATGGCGGAGACGGGGATGTTCAGAGAGTACATTGTTTGGATCTCGGGGGACTGGATAACGATGACATGACCGATTAGCCTTTGCGTATACGAATAGCGAGATGCATAGACAACAGCCGAAGCTGCTGCCAGTTGCGAGTTGCGAGTAGGTGTGGTTGGATTATGTAGATGTCGACATCGTGTCGTGCCGGCCATGCCATGTCATGCTATATCAAACCACAACCACGACCACGGCAACCACAGCAACGACATCATCGAAACGAAATCGGGTATACTAACAGCACGGAGCCAATCCCTGTAAGACAGAAGCACACGCTTCTTCGCATCACCCCAGTTGACAGCTATACAAAAGCACCAAAGTCAGCGTCATTCCTCAGCCATTGACATCGCGCCAATTTCAAAGATGCGTCGGACCCGGTCGGTCGCGGAGGGAGGAAGGAAGGGACATACAGGAGCGGGTGCGCTGCGCGAGGTATGTCGGGTTGATGGTCATCTTGATTGATTTGTGTTCGTCCCGTACACCAATGGCACACTGCGGAGGGGCAAGAGTCGTTGTGAGGGGAGGACGAGGTACGGGCACCGGGCTGGAGATTCGGGATTGAGGTTTCGCAGCTGGACCTTGCTGGGTTTGGTTAGCGTGCGGGTGTGCCAGAGGTTTGAGGAGCGGGTGCTGAGGTTGCTGGTCACCGCCTACCGTTTTGAAAAATTTCTTTTGCGGGCTTGGGATTGCGATGGCGGGTTTCTTTTCTCTTGCTATCTAGTACTTGTCGAAATATTCTGATATTTTTGTGATTGCGGGCGGCTTTCTTCAGTTACATCCGTGAGGTCAAAACTCTTCACTATCTAGACTTGGAATCTCCGACCCTCGATCCCCGCTACACCTCCGCAAGATGGCGCCCAAAGCAGGCGGCGCAGGAAAGCCGAAGTCGACCAAGGGCGACTCGAAAAACAACAAAGTCCTCGGCGCCAAAGTCAGCAAGAAGAATGCCAAGCGACCGCCGCCGAAGGAGATGAAGTCCAAGGCTCGCACCGAAGCCAGTCAACTCAAGAAGACGAAAAAGAGAGAGTACACAGAGGCCGAGCTCGATCTGCTGAAATTGAACACGATCACGCCTGTCGGTGTTGTGAACCCCAAGGGAAGGAAGAAGGGCAAGACGTTCTGTGATGATCCGGTATGTTGAGCTTTGTGTGATGGGTTGGTGGATGGGTGAAAAATGGAATGCTGATTTATATCGATTTTAGGACGCTATGATGACGATTTTCGCCATGGTCAATGCTGAGAAAGAGGGTCAGATTGAGTCTAAAATTATGAAGGCAAGGCAATTGGAGGAGATTCGCGAGTCCAAGAGGAAGGAGGCTGAGGCGAGGCAGTCAGAGAAGAAAAACAAGCTGGTATGAGGCAGTCCTAGGTTTATCTGGATGTATTGATGCTAACGTATACCGTGTACAGGAAAACGTCAAAGAATCGATTCGTCAGGGCCGCAAGGGCAAGGGCGGTGCTTCCAAAGACAGCAAGTCGAACAAATCAGAAGCCGACAGTTCGAAGGCCAAATCAGACAGCAAGAAGAAGAGCGTTGCATTTGCTTGATCTGGTTCATACAAAAGTAATACTGTGTATAGCATCTTCTATTCTGTATTTAGAGGGGTTGTTGGCGTTTCTATGGTTCTATCTATATCCTTTGAAGCATGACATGAATGACAATCGTGACGAACATCATCATCGTCGCCGTTTTGCAACTGTTTGTCAACTCAAAAAAGATTCAAATCTATAAGCAGTTTCGAGAACGAGGCGCTAAGCGATGATTGGAAGGTCGTGCTTACGCCGCATAGGGCTGAAGTTGGCCGGCTTAGCCTCGAGAGACACGTCGCCGCGGGAATCGGTGGTGGCTCCATACACCTGCTCTGGCTTCTCAACAACAGGAGGCGTATCGTGGTCGATCTCTTTGGCCATCAAGTTCAGGAACTTGTTCACCTGCAAGGATTTAATACAGAACATGTATAGAGAAATATGGCAGCTTACCGGCTTTGTAAACCATCTATCGCCGCCGAGCTCGAACCAGCCGAGATGTCCACCCCAAGAAGTAGTCATCATAACGCCGTAAGGTGTTTTCTGAATTTCCTGAAAGGGGAGCGCCGTCACGCTTGCAATCTGCCCTTGCGTTAGCGAAGTGATCTTGCACAGCAAAATGACAACTTACTGGGTCATCCTCGGCTTGTATCACAAAGAAAGGAATGCGGATGTTGAGCATTCCGTCGATAGAAGATGCATCACGGTAGTATGCGCCTTCTGTAGGGTAGCCCCATAGTGGACATTGGAAAGCCCTATGAAAGTCAGTCACGATGACCATACAGTACGTCAAGTCAGTGCATACCTGTCGAATTCGTGCAAGTATGTAATGTTTCTGATGGCGTCTCCATCCATCCTTGGATTCTTCACGATCTCATCGGCGTGCCTTAAAAAGTCAGCTCATGCTAGAAACCTTGAGAGGATGTCGCATACTGTTCGAAGAGCTTCTTCATGCTGGTGCCCATCACTTTGCTATACACCTGCATTCCCATGAAACTGCTTTGCAAAGCAATTGAGCTGAGTTCGAGGTTCCATGGGCTCGCACAGAGGACCGCTGCCTTCAGCTGGCAGGCGTCGCCTTCCTCGGCCAGATACTACCAGAATTAGTAAACCATTGATTTCAAATAAGTAAAGACTCACGTTGGTGAGGATGCTTGCACCGAGAGAGAATCCGATACCAAAGAGAGGCCTGTTAGGGAAAGCCTTTCGCAACCACTTCACGGCTTGACGAACATCCCATGTAGCGCGAGCATTATAGAGCACACTGGTAGAGATCTTTGTTTGAGCACAGCCTCTTGAATTGACAACGCAAGCTTCCCAGGTTCCATCGGCAATCAAGGGATGGAGGACATGACGTAGGTAAAGCTCGTGAGAACCACCGCTAAGACCATGCAAAACCACGAGCATTGGCTTCGTGTCGTCTGAAGGCAGGCCGGCGAATTCATCCTCGGATAGCATGGCCGTCCGCTCTGGGAGTCCTGAATCAAGGGTGTACTTTCTCTCCGCATCTGTTGCTTCGGGAGACATAGGTGCTTCAAACGGCTCGGCGACAAAGTCAATGGCGAATTGTCCCTCGTACGTGGCGCTATCTGCTTTGAACACTCGTCGCTTGTAGTATATGGGCACATTGTCGAATTTCACAGCGGTCCAGCAAGTTTGCAGGTGGCCATTAAACAGCATGGGATTGAGGTCGCATCTTTCTGGCGTAGCATCACGGCAGACCTGTGCAAATGTGGTTTTCTCACTGGTGCCGGACTTGCCGGACTTCTTTTGGAGGGAAAGATTGTTCTCTTTGGAGCCATAGAAGGAAATTCGTCCACCGGAACGAGCCCATGATAAGAGTCCCATTGCAACCACCAGGCCTACGAGGACTGACACAGGCAATGGGCTAGAAATGTGAGACGATAGAAAGTCAGTCAAGGAAGCCATAGGTAAGCCAAGCTTCACATGTGTATGTTTGAAGCACAGAAGTGAAAGCCAACTCGACTGACAATTTGTGACGTTAGTGACCTTTATAGAATTGAAACTGGCTGATCGAAGGAGAAACCCGGTATCGACCACTGCGAATGAGAAATATAGGAACAAATCAAAGAACAGCAAGGAAGTTTGTGCAATTGCAGTCCATGGCCACTGGCGCCACAAAAAGCTAACGGAGATGCCTCGGCTCAGGAATGCCAAGACTCTAAGACAACTGTCAAATAGAGAGTCATTAGCGTACTCCTGGCGCTAAGTGATATGCTGATGCGGTGAGGACCCGCTGGGACTCTATATAGTCATGATGTCCCTGATCAGGTACAAAAGTGACATCCTTGTCAATTGGTCTTGTATATTGCAGCCAACAAGGCTTGTCATATCTGCCTCAGGCAAAAAGCAGACATGATAATGATGAGTCAGCAGATCTTATCTCCAGGATGAGCTTATCGGGCTTCTCCAAAGGATGTCGATCGCCTGACCATTGCTATTGTCACTTGATGGGAAACAGAATCATCACTTGATCCATCCTTTGATGTTTTGTGTTCTCGTCAAGATAATGGTCGCAGTTTCGACAGTGCTGATATCCCGCAGATCCCAGGGTGCGAACGGACAATTGTGCCCATGCTAGTAATCCTGCAGCTGTAGTGGGACTTGCCGCATGCGGCTGTCAACGGTGCGGCAACGGCGAAACAACATACCTCATCATCCACAACTGCCGGTTTGCAGTCGGAAGTATTTCCAATCCTACTAATTTTAGGTGCAGCTCGATTAAACCAGTGCAGAGTTCATCAAATTGCATGTATTATTGACAAACCGCTATCGGTGTGCGCAGGAGGGATGCCCAACAAAGAAAGCGATTTCCCCCAGGATTGAAAAGTCTAGTCGATGACATCTTCAGTCCAAGCTGTGACACTTGCGCGTGCTCCGTTTGCGTGCTAGCTGATAACCAGATGCGCGGGTTGTTAAGAGGTCAAAAGGCCCTCCTTCTCCATCTTCTTTGAGTCGAGTGTTATCACGCGATGCGATATAGCATATCTATATGCACTATGCTACCCCAGAATACGCTCAACGCAAGTGTTTCCAGACGCTCCTCATGAATCTCTGCCAAACCCCAACACAACAAGATCCGTTATACACTAAAGGCCGCCGAGCTCGACTCCGAAGTCTTTTATTGCCTCCCACGGCCCATGCCGAAATTCAACAGACCCAGACCATCATGGCAGACAGCCTTCGTCGCGCTGGGATCAAATTAAAGGCCGTCATTACCATGAACCGCCGAACGCACGGATCCGAATCGCAGACCCGGGAGCAGGTCTCCCCCAAGCGATGCTATCTACTTGAGCTTCCTACGGAGCTATTACTCGAGGTCACGTCGCACCTAACGGTCTTACCGGAGGCATGTCTCGCATTGACATGTAAGAGGCTATTTGCGATATTCAACACCGTTTTTGAATCGAAACAGCTTCAGTTCAATCGAGACTTTGCACCTCTTTTTCACCATTACCGCAACGGTCACAGCTTTGCGACTACGCGCTGGCAGCTACTCAACGCACTTGAAGACGGTAGTTGGCGTCTTTGCTCACGGTGTTTGAAACTCCACCCGCGAAGCGCATTTCCTCCACGAGAATTGCGACGCAAATCTGAGGAAAGAACGTGCATCCTGGGAAACCTGGCCGGTGTGGTTGACCTGTGTCCGTGCAAGAAACTAACCTTCGGCGACAAGGTTGAGCTTGTCGAGATTTTGAAAGCCCGACAAAAGACCGTCTCCCTTCTGACTTCTCAGTTTGGCGGTGTTGAAGAGCGCTTTTGCTG
This sequence comes from Aspergillus stella-maris, assembly GCF_047715825.1. NCBI lineage: Eukaryota > Fungi > Ascomycota > Eurotiomycetes > Eurotiales > Aspergillaceae > Aspergillus > Aspergillus stella-maris. The sequence goes on along the minus strand of NW_027396808.1, from coordinate 167,768 downwards.
GCATTCGTGCGTCGAGACCTACGGATCCACGCAGCTTAAGATTGAGATATTCCCCGAGCTAGACAGCGAAGAACGGTTGAGAATCAAAACACAATACCATATGACGACAGTACCGGGGCAGCTTGGAAAGGAGGAACACATGACCGCTCGATTTGGCTGTGCGCATCGCTCTGTCGACTTGTGGCTCTCAGGTGTTTGTCAAACCACTCTATGCCAGCTATACGAAAACCATTGCGCTTCGTGTCGACGAATAGTCGTCTGCAACTCTTGCAATACTGTGCTAAGATGCCCACGTCAGCAGCCTTATCTTATGGATGAGAAGTCGGGCACGGTCACATACTCATTCTGGACTGAAAGGTGTCTTGGGAGCGCATCGCCTGTTCCAGATGCGACATGGGCTGCGCAGAGAATCCATCCAGCGGAAGCTCTGGTTGACCTGGATAACTGCAGTGAGCTTTGCCCGTGGACTATTCGGGAACATCCTCCCCTACGCAATGCTCCGTCGATTGAAATGAACGTACTTGACCCTGCTTTTCAGGATCAGTCAATGCTCCAGCTATATAGCTCCATTGACTCGGCTGAGGCTCCTCATTGACGATGTTATGATCCATGGCATTTGGTCCCGGCAATGATTTTCCTTCATCCGAGGTACTTGAGATATCACTTTGTATTTTCTAGATCAGAGTATAAATTATTTCTCCCTGTTAATTCACCACCTGAATGTTTTACTCATTCACGTGCTTGTATACTTCGTATTCACGCGCTAGTCCGCATTAGTCGACCGCGCTGGCATGATTTCTCCGATCCGGACCCAAAAGGGAACAAGACTCGCGATCTCGTGGACGGAGATCCCATCCAGACCACCGCATCGACTCGAAATCCCACGGGCATCTAGCAGGTTTTACTGGCTTGGATGAGTGCCATCCGTGCCCGGGGCGATGAGCTACCCACCATACCATAACGGCCAATATTCGCAGCAGTATTTGCACCAGCACCACAATCTACAACCGCCCCAGCAAACTATCCAGCCCCAGCTCCTGTATAACAATGTGAACGCCGTCAACCCCAATGCCAACGCCTCGGCGTACCAATATGGCAAGCCCGCCCCTTACCCGCAGGTTATGATACCGAGCTACCAGCCCTATGGTCAGGTATACAATCCACAGGTACATCAACCGCATCTTCAACAAGCACCGCAACCGCAGCCGCAGCCGCAACCCCCTCCACCTCCACCGCCTCAACAGCAACCACCGCAATTCGTGAATCCCTCAGATATCTTCCAGCAGCCTATCCTTCCTGCTCCCTCGCCCTCGTCCTTCGGTGGCCCACGCCCGTCTCATTATGGCGCGCAGTCTGCTGTCCCCGTTGTCGGCAACAATCGCTCCCCGACGGTCACCACCTCCTCAACTCCGACGGTGACCGCTTCCACACCGGTCCCTGTGCCTACAGCAACCCTAACACCTAAGCCAGTGCCTAGCTCAAATAAACCGAATAAACACTCCTCCAACAATTCCCCGCGACCCTCCGCTACCCCGCAACCCCAAACGAAGCCCAAAGCTGTCGCAGTAAAACCACCCCCGGTAGCTGCCACTCCTCCAGCACCATCCCCGAAGCCTGTTCAAGTCTTGATTCCTGCACCGTCCTCGGACGTGCAGCAGAAGATTCAACGCCCGCTCTCAAAGAAGCAAACACAAAAACAACCGGCTCAGCAACCGGCTCAGAAACCCGCGAAACCAGGTATAGACTACCAGGTGCTTTTGTTAGCTATGGCGGATGAGTATCTCAATGCGGCGCATAGCCATGGGACTACAGTGGCATTGTTGAGGAGGGAAATGGAACTGGAGGAGTATTACAGGCTAGTTGCAACTGGTCTCGGGTGTCTAGAGGCGGTTTTGAAGGTTAGTTCACTCTCTAGCCTCCAGCCTGGGCTCCTCTCTAACGTTGGTGGCAGAATTGGAGATTACAACCTCGCGTGGAGGCTCTGGTGCGCTTGAGGTATGCGCGCATTCTCTTCGAGGAGACTGACAACGACCTGGAAGCCGAGACGGCGCTAAGTAAAGGGGTATGTATCCGATCACCTCGAGGTTATGCGGCTTATTTACTAACATGCTTGTCCAGATTGATCTCTGCGAGCGAGTAAGTACTATACGTGGACTTTCCATATCCACCTGATTATGATACTTATGATGTCTAGAATCGCATGCTTGATTTGAAGTACAGCATGCAACATCTGCTGGCTCGGATGTTGTACAAGACCAACCCAAAAGCCGCCTTGAAGGCAGTGGATGGAATGATTCAGGATGTTGAAGCGTGAGTCGGTTCCTGCAACCATTGAGCCCAGTGATTAACTCTCTCAGCTACCGACACTGCGCCTGGGAATATGCGTTTCGCTTTCTTCGGGTTTCTCTTTCTCTTGCATCGCCTGCTCATCAGGAATCTACCGCGGCTCTACAAAATCTTCACAAGATCTCTACCATGGCAAGCCGCAATGGTGACAAAGCTGTCTCTGCCATGTCTGCCGTCATTGAAGCTTTAGCGCATCTCCAGCAAGGATCGAGCTCTGACTCAATCGAGCAAGCACAACGTGCCATAGCGGCCTCTAGAAGCCACCAGCTGAATGATGACTTACGCCATATTCCACAGCTTACCAACCTGATTCAGATTGTCGATATTTGCTGCAGCTTGCTGGAGTACGACATCAACCAGTCCGCTCTGAAACTGAAGGTACTGCAGGACTTGATGGACGAGCGATTGAATGATCCGAACTGGCGTGGGGATGGGTCGTTTTCTATACCTTTGAGTGGCAGGTCGGCCGGGCCATCTTCAATTGACACCGGAGATATTCTTCAAGTTCAGAACGGCACATTGCTTCTAAGCTTCAGCTGGTTACCTCAACATGACCTCTATGCACTGTGCTACTTTCTCAGCTCGATAACCCTGAGTTGCAAGAACTCATATGATGGTCGCAAGGCAGAAAAGTTCCTCCAGGAAGGCATACGCATGCTCAAAGGTTCGTCACTGTCTTTGTCGAACATTCGTACTATGAGTCGATTGCTAACATACATTAGGTAACTTTCAAAAGCCTCAAGAGATCACGGAGTCTTTAGTTGTTGCAAACAGACGAGTTGAATGGCGCCGGACGCTGTTCTGTAATCTACTCATTCAGCAAATATTGCTCGCATGTGGCCGCACGGACTGGGACTTCGCCGGCAAAAAACTGGCCGAGCTCCAGCAAGAGGCCCAAGCAATGGGCGACGATCTCCCCAACGAACTCCAGTGTTTGATGCAGTACGCGGCTGGGACAATCTACCAGGCTACGGGCGATCTGGAGCGAGCCCTAACCGCCTTCCAATCTCCACTACTCTCACTTTCCGGGTTCAACAAAACTGCCCGCAACGACGTCCACCGCGACATCGCCATCCTTGCCTCCATCAACGTCGTTCTCATCATCTCCAACCCCTCACATCCCGCTCATGCTCACCTTCCGAACCTCCTATCCACGATCGATTCCTTCTGCCAAGCAAGTCCCAACAAATACATCCAAGCAGCGTACTTCCTTCTGTGCGCAACTGTGCATACCGAATCAACTATCCAGACGAAACAAAACCTCCAACAAGCCCTTCAAGTCGCCACAGCCATCGGTAACAGCCAGATCACGTGCATAACCCTGACCATCATGAGCTGGAAGTACTTCCGCGGTGTCGTCGGTGCGCAAGCCGAGAAGAGCGCTCGCGCAAGTCACGTCATGGCGAGAAAGGCCAGCGATCGTCTTTGGGGCAGTGTTACGGACGAGATGCTTGCGGATACGCTTGAACGACAGGGCAAGGGCGATGAGGCGAGCAATGTCCGCGATGAAGGACATAGGGTTATGATGGGGTTACCGGCGGCTTTAAGAAGGCCCGCTTAGTGCGGCTCTTGTTCTACTCACGTCATACCTCATCAGTCATCACACTGTCGGAAAACGTCTGTTTTTTTCATTATCTTCTCATCTGTGGAATAAGTTGTTTCCAACATCATGTTCCAGTTTTCTGCTTCGTCATCGGTGCTATTTCTTGATACCATTTCAGTTCTCTCTTACCCCGGATCTGGCGCATGGGATGGGCATTTTATCATCTATACACACATACATACAGGCTGGGTTCGATTTTCAAGGCATTCTATTCAAACCAATTGATGGGCGGTCATCTTTTCCTTCCTGCATATTTGCGTGCAATGTTGCGAGTTCCAGTAGTCTGACTGCTAGGCAAAATAGACACTCAACTATCTTCTCTCTCGTTCTGTAAGTGAGTAATCCTACCTAATCGTCGTGCGACAGAAAGCAAATAAGGTGAGCACGTTGGTCGAGTAAGTAGGCAGTATTGTTGTAGCCCATTGTTCTTGCCTCAGTAATCCTTGCCTGGACAGCACGTGGCAAGGATTGATGCACACTTCTGAAGTGTCAATCTCAACTACTTTCAGTGGGGTCGCATAAGCGTCACGATCAGATATGCGAGGGTCAGCACAGCCTCACAACGCAGCCTTGCCCGTGCTATGGCACAAGGCTGAAACCGTTGCTACTTTTATAAGCTCGATTCAAGCAACTCCCCATCTCCATTTTGTAACATTCCTATTTTCTTTTCTCCCCCCATCTAGTTGCGTCAAAAGTTCTGCGTAGCCATCACCTACCCAATGCTTTTAAGGACCCACGCCACAAAGGGCCACACCGACAGACCTGTGTAACTCCAGATGGTACTCCAGAGCCTCTACTGTCTAGAAGATGGAGGCCTTCGCGGTAGCAGCCTCAGTCATCCAGGTTGCGGGCGCTGGCCTGGCCCTTACTCAAGTGCTGTATAGCCTCTGCGGCGAAGCATCATCCAACAGCGCTCAGATGCAGGACCTAGCTTTCCACGTTAAATCTACATCGACCGTCCTTGAGTAAATTGGCAAGATCTTCCAAGATGAGGACAGCGCAGGGAATAGACCGATTATATCGCAGAATGCCATGGTGGTTGCCAATGAGATCGGCGAGAGATGTACGAAGGCGTTCGACGAACTGCAGGAAATCCTCGACCGCTCAAAGCAGAGTACGCTTGGTCTGGTCAGGTTTATAATGAAGACGCCGCGCCTGAAGGTGCTTCAGTTGGGATTGGGCGAGATGCAGAGTAATCTCCAGTGTATGATGCAGGTTATCATTTATGCGAGGTGGAAGGCTGAGCCTCGGTATGCATTTCTTTTCTTTACATTGCGCTGATACTACTTATGAGATTGCACTAACAAAATTGCCCAGCTCGACTTTCAATGAATCTGAGCACAGACAGCTTATTGCAGGGCTCAATCGGCAGCACTTGGCTGCCTCTGAGCAGTTTCGTCAGGGCCAGGAAGACTCCCAACAATCGGTCCAGGAGGATATCGAAGGGTAAGTACATGAAGTGCAAGCGAAGCTACTAGAAGCTCATGTGTTTCTTTACAGAACATCTCAGCAATCAAATACCAGCGTTTCGAGAGCTATCACCACCAGAGCGATCCAGTCTACAAACCACACCCAGCCGACCTCCGGAGCCAGCAGTGACCCTGCAGTGGTCTTGATGCAGAGGCCAAATCCAGCAGACTTTCCATCCATCTCTGCCCACGGGTCACTGCCCTCTGTTAGCTCGACACCGAATACTGACAGGGAAGGAAATGGGTCCAGGCAAGGGGCGAGAGTAAACGACGAGCCAACCTCTATGAGAGACTCACCCGGACTTCCTGAAGTGCCTCGTAGTAATAAATCAACTCCAGCTTCAACTAACGAAATTGCATATCTTTCAGCACTCTATCTTGTCTGTTGCCCGTGCTTTGCTAAACGAAAAAGGCAACAGGAACAGCAGCAACCCACTGTGCCACATATTCCTCTCTATTCACTGGATGATGGTGCTCATAATGAGACAACCTCTACTGGTGGTTATTGCGGCGGTGCGAAATCTACGCCCTCCACGCTACCTAATAGACAACCCACAAGTATGGTCACTCCTGACAAAGTCGAACATGCTACAGGTGCTGACCACAGCCATTCAGACTCTCGATTAATGCTGCAATCCGGTTCAGACTCAGCTCCGGCGACTCTGCTCAGACTTGGTGATCATGAGCTCAAGCAGGGACCAGCTTCTGATTTCGCCAAGCGCTTTAGGCGTGAGCCAGGAGACCTGTATGTCTCCACATTATATAGCCCTCATTCTATACTCTGGATGCTGACTCGTTCTAGTCCTTCTCTGAGTTCTTCGCGGTTGCCTCCGGTGCGGACTTCGTTGCCACCTCCGGTGACACCTCCGTTAGGGTTTCAGTCGCCCCCCCCACGTCCAAGTGGAATACCTGCTAAAGCAGGCCATCGAGTTGAAGACCTTGAACTTTTAGATTCGGAAGTGGATAGACTTGTTGAGCAGTGGACTACCTTGAACCAGCAGTGATAGATTATATACTGCACTACTACATGGTTGTAGCACATACCTACTTACATCCGTATATTCCTCCCATAAGCGCCTCTGGTCACTATCATGATGAGTTTACACAAGCACCAAGACTCTGGCAGAGCAGATACAAGCACACGGGCTGCATGGCATGAAGGTGAGGGAGCTGTGAGCCTCTTGGTGGAAGTGGACAGGTCACTACTTGTTCAGAAATATCTATTCTTATTTGACTATATAATATTGGTCCAGAATTCTTACAAACTCATCGTTGAGATTCATTTCCTCCGGCCCACTCGAGCTTGAATAGGTAGCCGTACGTCGCTGAAGTCCTCGGCACAGCCCTAATCAATCACCAGCGGGGCCGGCTAGAGGGTCTTCATTCATGGAATCCATGCCGATACCGCAACAGTGGCGTCCACATGGAGGCCTACACGAATCGAAGTTGATGATTGATAACAGCTACCGCCGCCACCACCTCAAGAAGTAAAGCAGATCTAATCGGTATCAGACGAATCCAAATCAAAAGTCGCAGACCGGAATAAGCGCCGGCCTCTAGACCGGCGGGCCCGAAGCGCGGTAGCAGTCTGCTCCTGCCCAGACGACGAGTCCGAGTCCGAGTCCGAGTCGTCATTGGTAGCGATACCTAGTTCTTGGAGAATGGGCTTTGTCTCGGACTCGGGCGGGGCAGGTTCTTCAGCGCTTTCGGTGAATTCGTGGGTGGGGTGCAGGATGTCTCTTCGGCCATAGCACTTGGGACATAGTTCGTAGGTTTCGCACGCGGAACAGGCAAAGCGGTTGCCGCATATATCCTGCTGGATGTGAGTCCAGTCGTCATCAATTAAGCTGGTTGATTCTTTCTATAGAAACTTACCCAGTAGCATGCATCGCATGTATAAAAAGCTGAGCCGCCGAACTTGATGCCGCTTTTCTTTAGTAGCGGTTGCCCGGAACCATTAGTTAGCGGCTTTAGAACACTGATGACATCTACCGTTGCTCTGCTATAGCATGCAATCTGCAATGGGGACCAAATCTCCTCCTCGCCTATTTTTGCATCAACGGATAGCCTTGCGCCTGATCGCAGGAGTAGTTCGATGACGCCCAGTTGGTTGTATGGCTCACCCGCCAGACTGGATCGTGTGGATTCTTCTCGGCCTCGCGCTGCCCAGCAAAGGGGTGTCCAGCCGTCAATGTCGGGCGTGTTGACGCTTTCTGGCTCCAGGATGTTCAGGAGATGCTCGACCGCTCTTACGCGTCCGTTCTGAGCCGCCCAGTGCAGTGGCGTGCGCCCCATGCTATCGGATACAGAGGGCAGACCACCGGCCTCGAGAACGGCGACTAGATTGTCGATTCCGTGGAGGGCAGCATGGTGGACTGGGTAGGATCCTTTACTGTCATGTTGCTGGACGTCTGCGCCGTTATCGATGAGGAAGGTGGTTACGCTTGGTCGGCAGCACATTGCGGCTGCATTCAGCACGGTGCCCTTAATCCCACCGACTCGGTTGATGTCAGCGCCGTGCTCCAGGAGATACTGGAGAATCTCCATGACCTTGTCGCAGTCTTCATCATTCGAGACGAGGCATGTAGATTGCAACGGGGTTCCCGGATTATCTGGAACCGCGTAGTTTACGTCGGCATTGTGTTGGACAAGCAGGTCCACGATTTCCAATGACAGTGCTCGGCAGGCAGTGTGTAATGCAGGTCCATATAAGGTTGAGCCTAGATTCATGTCAAGGCCGTTTTCCTTGACAAGAGCTGATATCGCCAGCAAATGCTGGTTCCAAACTGCCATGCTCAGAGCAGTGTTACCGTACAAAGTCTGTGCATTCAAGTCAGCGCCAGAGTTGATCAATAACTTTATATTCTCCATTGGCACAGTCGGCGTCTCCATGGCGTGAATCAGCGGGGTCTCTCCAGAAGAAATTTTCTGATTGAGATCGATCCTTTTAGGGTATTCCAACAAGACCCGCAGGCAGTCATTCTTGACTGCAAGATGTACAGGCCCGTAGCCAAAAATGGATTGATGATTAGCATCTGCCCCAGCTTCCATCAACATGCGGGTGATCTCCGAGTTGCCATTTCTGGCCGCCTCAAGCAATGGTGTAAAGCCCGATTTCTCATTCGCGATATCCAACGCAACGTTGTGCTGCAGTAGAAGGCTCACAATATCTGCATATTCATGCATTGCCGCTAACAACAATGCTGTCGTTCCCCTCTCACTTGGAGTTTCGATGCTGGCGCCACGTTCAATGAGTAGTTTGCATATGCCGACTCCTGCATGTACAGAATAAAACAAAGGGCACCAAGTTCTTGCCCAGAGATTTATCTCAGCACCGTGGTCTAAAAGACACTGGACTAGAGAGATTTGGCCTGATCGCACAGCGTAGAAAAGGGCCGTTTCTCCATCTTCCTCCTTGGCATTTACTTTGGCCCCTCGGTCTATCAGAAGCTCGAGGATATCGGGGGTCACTTTGTGGACGTCGTCATTGCAAGTTTTACTGAGAATAGGCGGATCGATGGATGGATGGTTGGGGTCTGCGCCGTGATCAAGCAGCAGTCGACAGACTTCTAAATGCCTATTCGTAGCAGCAATTGCTAGCGGAGTAGCCAAGTTTCCTTCCCTAGTTGAATCCGGGTCGACATGATGCCGCAGTAAGATCCGCACACATTCCAGTAGCCCCATTCGTGATGCGGCATAGAGTGGCGTCTGGATGTCTTGCCGGTCGGTACTAGTGCTACTGGTCTTCATCGCTGGATCGGCTCCCAGGTTCAGCAGACATTGCGCTGTCGCATACATCCCCCACCATACAGCGTGCAAGATAGGTGTTTCTCCATCGTTGTTTTGCGCCTCTAGAAGATCAGGCCGTCGGGCCACTAATGCTCGCGCAGTCCGTTGATGAAAAGTCACCGCGCAATAATGGAGAACCCCCTGGCCATCTATCCCGCGATAGTCGATGTCTGCCCCATGGTCAATCAGGGCAAGCATGGCATCTAGGCTGTCTGCCGCCGCCGCCGTTCTCAGCGGCACGATCCTGTGCTCCTCCTGGAATGGACCACCGGGCTCAGGTGGACATCCCATCTGCAGGAGTCTTTCTACCAGTCTTGACATATCCAGCCAGGCTGCTCGGTACATAAGAGCCGGTGGCCACTTGGAATCCCCAATATCAAAGCGGTCAAGTAGCTGCAGAGCCGTGACCTCATGGCATGCGGATGCAGCTGCCTGGATGGCATTCAACAGATTAGGCATGGAGCCGCGGTATTCGGGACGTTCGAGCAAAGCCATGACGGTAGTGGACAGACCACGTCCGGCAGCCTCAACGACAGCGTGATCAACGTCCTCTGGGCTGGATGGTTCAAGCAAATGAGCCCACCCGAGCCCTGCAAAAACTGGGAATAGAGACTCTGTGTGGTGGGATGGCTTTGTCGCCGGGTTCGAGATCGACCAGAAGGCGCCAGCCCAAAGTCGACCAAGGTCCGTTTTCAAAAGGTTATGGAGGAGGTGAGACGCATGAGAGAGCTTGGAAAAGTGTAGTGGCCACATTTTGACAGCGTATAAACAAAGGTTGTCGCGCTCGTGGTGATGAGGAAGTGCAACCGATTCCGATCCTGAGCACCGTGTGCTAAAGTGTTCCTGCATCTCATTCTGAATTTCTGGCAGGCAGAGGTAGTCCAAACAGGTTTTGGCGATAGTGAAATCAGCCGACTCGCGTAAATCATGCCAAATTCTCTTTGTCTCTGAGTGATGAACAGTGTACGCAGTAAACATTGATCTGAGCCTGCGGTTGGGGATTCGAACCTCATTATACTGGATCTCCAGTATGCCAGCAAACACGGATGTCAGTAACGAGGAAATATCTCGACAGGTAACGATGTTCTTCGATTGTAGTCCACATCCCCAGGATACTGCCTCTGCCATTTCTCCGATTGTCAGCGGCCACGCGCCGTAAATGGCCCAGGTAAGTATCGACTGTATCGTGGACTGGTCCTCATGCGATGAGAGCAGATGACTGACGATGAACTCCAGGGAGTAGTTGGCCTCTTGCACATCTGCAAAGAACGAACTTAGGCACATAGGATTCTGCAACCACTTGCTATTCATTCGAAGCTGTTCAGAGAGTATGTGACGGCTCACGGGATCTTCTCCGGCAATAGAGTCGATCACCTGTCGCACCGTATCGGCTGAATGGATGTTTGCAAGATCCCTGTAAATAGAATCTCCAAAGCATGGTAGTGGTATAGCTTCTGTATCGAGGTCAACACAACGCCAGGTGGATGGTCCGTCTTTGAAATCAAGTGCTTTTGAGCTGGTCACGGCGACCCGAGATATAAAGTCACAGCCAAAGGCGACTTTGGATAGCATCTCAAGTAGCTTTCTATACGAGGCGCTCGAGCATTCGTCTACGCCGCTGACCACTAGAGAGATGTTTTCGATAGGTGCCCAATACTGGGCCGTACGGAACCAACGGAGCAGGTCCTCTTCAGTCCAGCAACGCTCTTCGCTGATCTGTAACATGACGCGCTCAGTATAATCTTTGAGATGGGGGTGTTCATGGCAAGCAAGCTGAGCCCACAGCGCTGACAACATCGCCGTCAAGGTGTTTCGCCGAGTATCCCAGCCATCAAACGAGAAGAAGAGCGTCACATGGAATTTCTTTTCATAGCCTCCCACTAGCTGCTGGATAGAATAGAAGAGCTGCTCGGCAATCTCGAGCACACCGCGGGTACCATGGACATACAGCACCTGATCTCTAGGGCATTCGAGCCATGTCTTGACAGCATCAACCTCCAGCAGTGGATGCCCCGGCTGATGGAGGAAGCGGAACGGATCCATTGGGGGAGCAAGCGAAATGAAGAGATTGTCTCGATCCAGTACTGCAGGCTCCAATGGAACCATATCTGCACAATGATCAGTGAACGATCGCCAATTAGACACCCAAGGCCTACACATACAGTCGCTCTGTGAGGTCAGAAAACTTCGAATCCTCCCGGAAACAGCGCCTCCAGAACTGTTCTCTCCAATGAGTGTTTCAAACGGGTAGCCCAATGCTGCAGAGAAACTGTCGAATGCCTGTAGAGAGGTGAGTGAGGGTTCCATGTTGGGGACCCAGGGTTAACCGGGCTTCCTTACATGACAGATATCACCAGGTAGACTCTCGTGAGCATGAACGCTGAGCATGTAGCTGCGCAGATAGGCTTTGGACTGCACGAAAAGACCATTTATTTCCATCACGGCCTCCACAAGTCCGGGAATCACTGCAAGTGTCGGGGATTTCTGCAGCCATCCGAGCCTATATGAGCCAAACACGAATGCTGACAGCCTGTCCTTCATATCTGATCGATCGAAACTCCGGTGCGGACTCCCCGAGAAAACCTGCCCACTGTTACCGTGCCTGGCTTCCTTTCTGAGAGTATAAACTCACCAGTATTCGGGCGTATGTACCGATTTCAGCCCAGCTCGCGCGTACCAAGGCGAGATACAGTGCCTGAAACAGGTCATCGGCATCAATCGAGGTCATGTTCCTATGGCAGCTCACTTACATCTTTGACGATCAGCCCCCCAACATCGTAGGCGACGAACACGATAGAACGCTGCGGTAGACGGTAAGAACAATCCTGCCCTGGTTTGCTTGATACGCACCTTCCCATCAGTTTGTCTCTCAGCCGTAAGTCGCTCGAGCATGCACCTGGCTTGCTGTCGGATCGCGTTCCGAGTATGAACGCCCACCAGAAGCTCATTGGCATTGTATCTGAAAGACAGTCGCCTAGAATTTGTCCCTAGCGTGTGAGTGTACTCTTCAACCCAGGAACTGGAACCAGATCCAGGATGCAACCCGGCGTCCAGATTCTCTTTTCCACCGCCGTACAGACCGTGGATGATAACTAGGCTGTGGAAGGTCAGCTCTCAGTCCATTTTGATATTCGCGTACTGCTCACTCGACACCCGGAGGCTTCGGGTCTTCAGAGTCCTGAGGGGAAGACCAGTCGACAAACAAACCATAATCCTCATCGGTCATTCTAGCTACACTTTCCCCGATCGCGCTGGAGGTCTCGTGGGCCGATATGTTTGAGGCATGGGAGACTTGGGCGCGGCAGTTAACAGGTAAACTACCTACCATGGCAACTACGACCGATAAGAGTCTAGTTGGTTCCCAGCTGCATGTAAGCAAACCGCCGAGGCTGAGACTCTGTATGCATGAGACGACACACGCGGCGATCGATGACTCGCTGCTTCTGTTACATGGGGCGAATCCTTTAACATCCATGCACTATCGGCCAGCCCGAGGGTTCAGAGAGATATAGCAATCGTTCCTCGTCAAAAGCCGTATATTCCAGTTGCCCCTTTACGAGAGGAGGCACAGGCGATAATGGATCACACACTCAACCCAGACGACATCGAAGATTTTGAGTCCGATATCGAGGACGAGATCAGCGATGGCGATGGCGATGCCACCGACAAGACCATCTTTGGAATCGAAACAGACAAGGTAGGGCAAGAGAGTGGCTACCATACGCTCAACCCGCCAAAATCCCCTGAGCAGCGCCGAACAGTCACAGCGTACCATGGCAGCGTCGACGTCTACGGGGAATCTCTGGCTATAATCCACGGCAGTCTCGGTGCATGGTCGGACCAATTTGCCAGTCTGCTTGTCTTTGAGTTTCGGTTGGATGGCGTGCGCTGGAAAAGCCGTATCCCCTGGGTGAGCATCCTTCTAGAGTTTCGCAGCTCTGTCCGTGAGGCGCCGAGCCCTCTGGTTCATGGCTTCACCCCTCAGGGAGCGTACGCTCTTCTCCCGATTGATCAGGAAGAATCCAATTTGCAGGAAGCAAGTGTCAATGGCGGGGTGGCACAGATGGGGGTCAGCGCAGGGGTCACGTATGGCTGGGCCAAGTCCACCAGTCAAACCACCACCAATTATACACGAATCAAAGGGATGCGGATCTGCGACGAGTACGGAGACGCCTTTGGCGTCAAGTGGACTCTAGAGGGAAATCCAGCGAGCAAGACGGGGGTTCCGACGTACTTGCGCACAGCGCTTCTCCTAGAAAGACAGGAGGATGTCAAGTTCGAGGCGGAGGTGAAGATTGAGTACGAGATCGATCGCAGATCATGGAGGGAGAGATTCTTCGGGGCCAAAGATCGTAATGATCCCATTATTTATAACCCCGCGAAGGCCCCTTTTTGCTCCAAGAAGCTACAGTTGGACTTTGACCCGGACAGCCTCGGGTCTTTTCCCTTGGATGGTCTCTTTGATGCTTCGGTCCATACCACCCTGAACAACTCTGAGAAGCCACAGGAGCTTCCGGTCTAATTGACAATGGTAATCTTCCTGTTCTTTTGTTCTTTCACTTTGATATCCACCTGCATAATAGGGCATATCAACAGCCCTGCGCCCGTCCCACCTGGGCTCCGAGGCAAGTCAATCCAAAGTAGCTTAATCATTAATAACCATGAATCTTTTACTGAGAGGCCTTCAACTTATCAGCTTTCTTTCAAAGTCCTCACAATTCTAATTGTAATACGGATTTCAACAAGGATTGTAAACGCTAACTACCCCGTTTAGTGCTCAGCTCGCGGTTCTGGGCATGCAGCTAAGCACGGATTTCACTGCGACCCTCTCTACCCATCCCCTCTTGTGACCAAATCCGGATTGTCTGGGCAGAGCCTCCAATTTGGTAGGTAGTGTCAGCAATGAAAGCGCCCCCAGGTCCCGTCAAGAAGGGACAGACTATCGAGCCCTTCACCCACCTCATTGAACATTCAACCTGCAGCAAACATGTACCCAAGATATCGCGGACAGGAAGACAGTGACAGTGAGGATGACATCGAAGCATACAGAAGTCCCAGCCTTCGAACGCTTCGAGATGTCCTGGACGAAGTTTTGCGGCTGCTATCGGACGAGAATGGATGGCAGAAGGTCGACGCAGAACTGAAGAGCTTCCTGGCGACAACTCACGACGCTTCCAACAATAATGCACTACATCTTCTTGCTGATATTCGCAACAGGGATACATTTTCCCAGGCCTTACCACTGATTGAACACCTTGTCGAGGACTCACCTGTGCTGTTGCAGAAAGTCAACGATAACGCGGACTCGCCGCTGCACGTCGCGATTGCCAACAGGAATAGAAAAATGATCAACTATCTCCTGGATTCAAACAAGAGCCTCGATGACGCCCTGTCGTGTGTCAATGGCCAGGGTAAAAATTGTATTCACCTTGCGATCGAAAAGAGAACTCGGTCGCTGGATCGTCTAGTGAGTGTCGCATCGGCAGAGACACTCAGCGCAAAGGATAGCAATGGAAATACGCCTCTTCACACGGCAGTCCACTACGACTATTGCGACGAGAACTCTCTTGCTATTATCCAGGCCATCATCGCCAAAAGCGACGCGGTCATCCGGAGCACTGAGGAAGGGGACTTTAACCGATTCCAAAACGGCACAAAGACAGAGCAAATGTCGCCTTTTACTTATCATCTATGGACCCGCGATCGAACTCGAGATCCAGGCAGAATGATTTCAGATAGCAAGGCTGGGGCTGGGGCTGACAAGCGGCTGGACCTCAAGCTCTCTCTGCATCCCAAGTCCGTCATGAAGGCCAATGTATCTCAGCGCCGGGCTGACAGTCCTGCTCGTTTGCAACAGCCCCAGGGATCTGAAAAGGTCCCAGCTGCCAAAAAGGAGGGAAATGAATCGCGGAAGCACCTCATGCAACCAAATGATGTGATAGAAGCGAAGCCGGTTCTTGCATCATCCTCGGACAGCCAAGGAGCTCGAGACGATCTACGCAAAGTATCCGACAACATTCAACGGTTTCTCAAGAAACATTACTTGAGGACACGTAGATATGAGGTGGCGCTGAATGTTCTGCAAGGCCGCGATGCTGTCACTCGTATTACTCTCTATTTTTTTTCTCGGGCGAAATAGGGCAAGCTGACAAGTAATGGATGGACAGGAAAGGAAATATATCTCGATCTAAGCAACAAATCTGGTGCGACCTTGCTACAAGTCGACCGAATGATAGGTACCTTGGAGTTTGAAGACGTCCTGCAATATGTGCATATCCTTCAATTCAAAACACCGTCCGACGACCGACAGTCGAGTAGGAGACAGCCTCGAGGCGAGACAATCGAGCGAATCTTCCAGAACGACCGATTAAAAGGCGTGACCACCGTCCTCAAGATTGTAGTGGAGGACCTCGACGGCCAACCTCACACTGACATGGCAGTTGAGAAGTCTCTCAGAGGAAAAGGCGTAGAGATCTGGGACTGGAGAAAGGTTGACATGTGTCCGGATGTGATCCAGCAAGCTGCGCCTGGCGTTAGAAACCTGCACCTCTACTGGAGTGGACGCAATGTAGTTCTGCGCGGATGGAGCGAGGAGTCAGGACTTCGACGATTGAAGCATCTGGAGCAGATCACGATGCATCTTCTTGAGGTAACCAACCTTTTTTTGTGGCCCCCCCCATTTCCTTTCACTAATACGGTCCTTGGGCTGTAGTCGTCGGAGTCCGAAGAGAGAACCAAGAGCAACTCTGGCGCGTTTGAAAAACGTCTTAGACGCCTTTTTCTCGAGGACCGGGTACAGGAATATGTAGACAACATCGAAAACCAGGAATCACTTAGAATCTCCCTGGAAGACGCTGCCAGCACCTCCATCACTCGGGCATATGGCCAGGGTCCCTTGCAGCGCGCCCAAAAAAGAGCTATTTTCGTTGCTTCAGAAGCCATTGGCGGCATCCTATTTCAAGACATGCTGAACAACCTCCCTCAGAATATGTCTCGGCAGGCTCGCGACGCAAAGAGCGAGCCTGTGCCTGGTTCCGATCTCAATGCGGTGATAACACCCCTATTGGATGCCTTCGTGGGTCCCATTCTTACCGACATTCTAGGCGAGCTTTGCAAAATGGAACAAACTGTCCCCGGACTGGAGACCCAGAGCCTAACACGGAAGGAATTGGACAAAAGAACTCGGTCCGCAAAAGAACAGATCGCAGAGATAGTTAAACCCCAGATACACCGCAATTCCCAAACTACCAATGAACTTGGCAGCCGAGTTGGTCAATTCTTAGCCAAGAGTCTGCGAGCCCTGCAGATATCGTGGCATAAAATGAACGGCGACGACGGCAAACAAGAACCTGGCTCGTCTTCGAATAGTACCAGCCAGGCCAAGACGCACAAGTGGGTAGAATGCATGAAGTCGTTCAGTAAGCTGCTTCAGACTGCACTTGGTAATGCAATCACGGTTGCAGAGAGCATTGAGAAGAAGGGAGAGCCGATAATAGTCGCTTTGATCGACGATGGCGTTGACTCTGACAAGCTGCTTGCGACTCGGAATCCTGCGCCTATCGGGGGACGTAGCTTTTGCTCGCAGACACACAATCCAAATCAGCCGCATCCATACTACGATTCCACCCGCGGCCATGGAACGTTGATGGCGCAGCAGATTTACCGGGTCTGTCCCAGGGCAAAGATTCTGGCGTTGAAGCTGAAGGATCACGACGATCAAGAAACAAAGAAACGATGCATCACACCACTCAGTGCTGCAAAGGTAAGGTAAAAAAAATTTGCGCTTGTGCCTTCTATCCTATACTAACAGTGCCAGGCCATCAGATGTGCAATTCAGTGGAATGCCCACATCATTAGCATGTCCTGGACAATCCGCTACCCTGGCCCACAACACCAGAGCGGACCCGAGTTCAAAGAGCTAGCAGCAGCCGTGCAAGAAGCGCAAAGCAAGGGCATATTGTTATTCTGCTCAGCTAGTGACCAGGGACAAGACAATGCACCAACATACCCAGCCTTCAAGGCCGGCGCCATATTCAAGATCGGCGGTGCCGACATAGACGGCAACCTCCACACCCAAGTAGGAGGCGAGGATAAAGTAGACTTTATCTTCCCCGGCGACACGATGAGCTCCGATGACATCCAGGGAACTCTTAGTCAGGGACAGTGGTTTACTGGATCGTCTGTTGCAACGGCATTCGCAGCCGGTCTTGCAGCGCTCATTCTGTACTGCGCACAGGTCCGCATCGCTATAGCAAAGATTCCGAGGGAAAAGGAGCTATGTACTGCCGCCTTCAAAACTCTCAAGGAGCACAATGGTATGGAGACGGCGTTCAATGCGATTGGCAAGTCCAAAAAATACCTCCCTGTCTGGGAAGTGTTTGATCGGTCCCTCAAGTCGCGCAGTGACATGGATGAACTTGACCTTATTGCCAGTATTCCCGTCATTCTGTACCCCAACATCTACTCATCAGCGTCCTCCTGAGTTTAACTATTCAAAGTGTCTTGGATGACGAGCGGAAGGCCGTCCGCAAAAGATTGCGCAGTTTAGAATCTCATCGTGATATGGCTGCTCCAAACGCCCCTGCTTCGTGCTTGACTTCTGATACATTTCCTGGCTTAGGTAGTTAACTAGAACACAATAAGATCTCACATCCGGATAGCCTACCGACGACTTGGCCAGGAACAACGTGTTCTAATCATTACCAGAACCAATAAATATTTCCCAATTCTTTGGAGACGGGACAGGCTATTGTTGCATGCTTGCGCGTCGGTGTACGCTTTCCCCTTTCACTAAATCTCCCGTTCTCCAGCTTCGCTAACCTACCTAACCCTAACCCAGCATCCCGACCTGATAAGATGTGATATTCTCCAGATTGCGTCTGCGAAGCGATGCTAGATGCTGCGAGATAAGTAAGCTGGATACGCGAAACAGACAGGGCTAATTTTGGGGGTTGTTCAATGTTATGCTTCCATACCCAACTCAGTATATATATTCAAAGCCACTACCTCTAGTTATAGAGCACAATTATCCAATACACTGTCTACTCACTTCGAAGGGAAATAAGCTCAACGCCAGTTAACAAGATAATAAGCAAT
The DNA here is from genome assembly GCF_047715825.1 of Aspergillus stella-maris. Lineage (NCBI taxonomy): Eukaryota > Fungi > Ascomycota > Eurotiomycetes > Eurotiales > Aspergillaceae > Aspergillus > Aspergillus stella-maris. The sequence goes on along the minus strand of NW_027396808.1, from coordinate 149,465 downwards.
TCAGTTATTACTTGCTGATGATACTTCACATTCTATACCTACCTACAAACCATCAAACACACCATTAATTGTAGTTTATGTTCAATATAAGTCTCTCATAAAACAGAATAAGTACATACGACCACAGGGTGTGGAGAACAGGGCTTCCCGTCCGCTCAGCCGTACTTAAGCCACACGCCGGCTGGTTAGTAGTATGGTGGGTGACCACATGCGAATCCCAGCTGTTGTATGTTTTTTATTTTTTATTGTTTGCCTGCACAGCAGCAGCATCTCTATGTAGGTCATTAATCTTTATTCTGTTTTCCTTCATTATCTTCTTCTTCTATTTCAGTACATCTGTATTGCCTATCCTCCATTCCCGAACCCCCCTTGGGTATGACCCTACTAGCCAATCGCAAACCTTTGCCCCCTGCGCCCTCGCTGATTATAGGCTGTCACCATTCATGCGATTTTCTTGGGCTGCCTGGGCGTTGCCCGGCTTACGAGAGCGCTTAAAAAAAAACCAATATCGCTTTCCTATTATCTTTCCTGGTGTTTTAGATTGTCTTGGAAAATGGCCCCGTGGCCTAAACCTGAGTACGGATGTCTGAATAAACTGTATAATCAACTAAAATAATGCACAAAATGGCCTAGCGCTCAACAAGTCAATTTTGTGCAAAGGAGAGAGAATGAGAGAAACCTCCGACGGTAAATACGGCAGTAGAACAATTAGATGTCATCACAACAATTCTGCAGGTGGACGCACTGTCCTGGAACCGGGCGCATAGAGCTCTGCAGGCCAAGCAGGTTGTTGCCCATATGCTTGGGGCACTGGTTCCGATTTGTGTTCAGGCTCGTTAATGGGCGTGGGCTGCGGCTTTCGACGGGCGTACAAATACAGAGCAACCAGAAGTGCTATCACGCCTATGGCACCCACACCAGCCCCTACTCCTATTCCCGCTTTGGCGCCAGTGCTGAGCCCACCGTCAGAGTTCGAGGTGGTGGTAGCATCAGTAGGCCCATTCGTAGCATCAAGAGTTGCAGAGGTTGTCATCGATGTAGCCATCGACGTCGGCGTAGGAGTACTCGTTTCGGCGAAATCCACATTCCAGCCTACCACGCCAATTGCGCCGACAGTTGAGCTTCGGGATAACGTCGTTGTGGCCGTTGTCCACGCGGTTGAATCGTCGGAGGGGGTTGATGCGTAAGTGATGGTCATGCCGGACGATACATCAGACAGGCATCTTCCAGCGACTGAACCGGGGGTGCCATCGGTTAGATAGTATTCTCTGCATTCATCAGTATAAAGTAATAATGGATGCTTGGCTTGAGTGGCAACGAGGCAAAAAGTGGAAGGCTCACGGAGGGCAGCACATGGCCAGTGTGCTGGTGCGATCTTTGGTAGAGGTTACGACGGTAGACCAATCCTCGGGACATGTCATAGGGCCTAAGCTAACTGCCGTGTGGTCTTCCTGTCCAACACCTAAAAGCCCTTGGTTCCACCACGTTGTTACTGCTGGCGGAGCACATCTCACGTTGGTGTCGATGTCGAGCCCATAACCAGGGTCAAAGGCCATCAGGCTCGGCCCGTTGAGGCGAAAGTAACTTGCGCATCCTGAAGAAGAAGGCCAAGCTGAAGTAAGCGGGATGAATGATGTGACCTCGCCATCATTCGTCTCAGCGGGATAGAGAGTGGCCGACATTGAAGCTGACATGTGGTGTGCGCAGCGAACAGAAGGGTACGGATTTGATACTGGCGGCTGGAGAGAATATTTGAGGATCAGCTGTAGAATCGAGAAGCCATATCCCAGATGGTATCAGAGCGCGGAATAAGCCTTGGGCGTGAGGTAGAGCATCAAGAAAGACGAAGATCATGGTGGATTAAAGGGGCTGAGATGTTTTTAGGGTCTTGATTATGTTTCGGCGGCTTAGCTACCAATAATGCAGTTGTCACACGGCGGCGCTGGTTAGCGGCCAACTAATGACTCATGGCCCAATGGCCGATGAACACAAATCGGATCCTCGTTCATCCACCGATAAGATCCTCCGAATCAGATCATGCATGTAAGCGCTGCCTCCACTTACTGGCGTAGAGGGACAAGGCCCGACGGGAGCTGCGGCTGCTTCCTAGCGTCCACGACTCTCACCCCGGTGCCCCTATTTTCTATTTTGATTATTGCTTTCACCTGGAGCTTCCAGGAATTTTTATGTGGCGTTCCATCACCATTTGGTCTTCTTTCCAGGCGAGAACAGCGCACTATGCGATCGAAAACAACCCCCCGGAAACCAAAGCGCCCGCAGGGGAACGGCGCCAAAGGCTCCCGATGGCATCATTCACTTGGCCGAGGCTGGGCTGTGAAATCCGTCTTCACTGGCTTACTGGCCATGATGTTGGGGTGGTTGTTTGGATTATTGAATATCAAACTACCCTTGGAAACGCCTCTGAACGTTTTTCAGCCTTTTGATAAAGATAGCTATTGGGATGGACACCGAGAAGAGGTAAAAGACGCTTTCGTAACTAGCTGGGACGCTTATACCAAATATGCCTGGGGTAAGTTTTCTATTTCGTTGCTCGTCGCCCGACTATCTTGTCAATGTCTCGCGGTCGGGAGAATTACCACCTCATATAAATCACCGTCACTGAAATTTAAACTTCTACTTCTACTTAGGGCAGGACCGTTTTCATCCGCTCACCAAGACCGGTTCACAAATGAGCCCGAGCGGTCTAGGGTGGATCATCGTTGACAGCTTAGACACCTTGATGATTATGAACCTCACCACTCGTCTTTCAGATGCGCGAAAATGGCTTAACCGGGGCCTAACCTATGATCAAGACCAGGATGTGAATACCTTTGAGACAACCATTCGCATGCTTGGGGGACTCTTATCCGCTCACTATTTATCTACTATACTTCCTGATGTATCATCTCAACGTGACTATATCTACCTGTCGAAAGCTATTGACTTGGCAGATCGGCTGCTCAGCGCATATGAGTCTAGGTCAGGGGTACCCTATGCTAGCGTCAACATTGGGACCCGGCAAGGGCTTCCCTCCCATGCGGACGGTGGAGCTTCATCAACAGCTGAGGCCACTACGACTCAACTAGAAATGAAGTATCTGACTTACCTTACTGGTAATAAGGTATACTGGCAGAAGGCTGAGCACGTTATGAAGGTTGTTGATGATCAGCAAATGCAAGATGGCCTCCTACCTATCTTTATTCATCCAGACACCGGAAGATTCAGGTATCAGGAGATCCGTCTTGGGAGTCGCGGGGATTCGTACTATGGTATGTCTGCACAGCAGTGATAACCACTCAAAACACGTAAAGGCTTATCTGTTTGCAGAGTACTTAATCAAACAATACCTACAGACCTCCGGGCAGGAGCCTGTTTATCGTGAGATGTGGGAAGAAGCACTCGCTGGTATCCAGAAACATCTAATTACTACTACAAAGCACTCAAATCTTCAGTTTGTCGCCGAACTCCCACAGGGAATTGGTGGGCCATTATCGCCTAAAATGGACCATCTTGTTTGCTTTCTTCCTGGTTCAATAGCACTCGGCGCCACAGAAGGATTGACCGAGAAGGAAGCGCGCCAACTGCCTACCTGGAACTCCCAGAAGGAACAACACATGCAACTCGCGCGAGAGCTTACAAAAACATGCTGGGCGATGTATGCAGTCACTGCCACTGGCCTGTCTCCAGAAATTGCTTGGTTTGAGGCTGAAAAAGCCAACCTTCAGCCATTTGCCAGGCCATCTCCACAGGCTCCAAGTAGCAACAACAAAGACTCCTGGAAGCGTGATTTCATTGTCAAACCCCTAGACGCACATAACTTGCAGCGACCGGAGACTATCGAAAGTCTCTTTGTGATGTACCGAGTAACTAATGACCCTATTTACAGAAAATGGGGCTGGGAAATCTTCAAGGCTCTCCGAAAGCATATGGTAGTAAAGGATGGGGAGGGATATACATCCCTACAAGACGTCACAAAGGTCCCGGCACCACAGCGAGATAATATGGAAAGTTTTTGGCTGGTAAGAGAAGAACTGCCTAACTTTTTGCAGTGGCGCTTCATTGTTCATCATGCCTGGTTATACTGATCTTCTTTTAGGCCGAGACTTTGAAGTATTTATACCTCCTTTTCTCGCCAAAGGATTTTCTCCCCCTCAGCGAAGTGGTGTTCAACACGGAAGCTCATGTGCTGCCTCGTTTCAATCAGACAAGATTTCAGACAGGATGGAAGCGTGTGAAGGATTCTTAAAGTCTCTGGGTGTGCGCATTCGGCTAAACTGTCAGTTCTTCTTGGTGTCGGGCTCGAGACCATTACTTGAGAAAACAAAGAGTATCCGGAGTTCGTGATTAAAGTAATTTGAATTAAACCACACAATGGGCTTAGGGCCAGATTTGTTTATTGCATGTACACAAGTTTCTCTCTTCACTCTCCTTCCTTCGGATATAGCGAGCGGAGGTCTGATTCAAGAACACTTACTCCATCCACGCCTTGAGGGTTTGAGGGGCTGCAAGTATGTCTTCCAAGACAATGTCTCTATGAGATAGTCTTGCGAGGTAGGTTAGTCCTCTGTAAACTCCGGCGTCTTCATATCTGGATCCTCAAAAACGGCTCTCCAATGCGCCTCCACGTCCTCACAGAGCCGCTCTTTAGACTTCCACGTCTCAAAAGCCGGCTGAAGATCGCAAGCTATAAACATGGTCTGCTCCCAGAACGCCTTCTCAGCATCATAGCCTAAACGTCTCATTGCCTCCGGCGGATAAGTCCACAATCTAGTAGGTTTCCCGTCAAATCCCTTGAGCTTGCTACCCAACAGATCCTTGCCTGGGTTAAATTCTGGGTCGCCAGCATGGATAAAAAACGCTCGTGGCGGCTTGGAGACAGAAGAATCCTTGACCCTCCATTTCCCCTTGCTCGTCAAGCTGAAATCCTGGGTCGGGTCGGCTTGAATATATCCAGCATTAATTGCAACTTGAGAGTTCCAAGGGGTAACGTTCCCGACATCTGTCACGCTTTCACTAACCGAATAGAAGGTCTCATTGAGGGCTGTTGCCGCCTGAAGGAATGTATCCTTATCGCCCGCTCCGGGCGCACCCTGATCAAGAAGCGTGTAATAGTAATCCGGTCCATAGTAGTTATAGTATGAAGCCAGAACCAACGTGAGGAAATGAGTTGATTTAGAGATTAGAAGCATTCCAGCTTCTGTAGCTTGTCGCGCTGTAGAAAGAGGCTCAGGTTGACGCGAAATACTGAAATATACTGGCGCAGCTGTATTGGCCCAGAAGTCGGGCCAGGTAACCATGCCAACCGACTTAAAAGGGTCAGAGCTGAGAATCACAGCTGGATCGTGAAGAGGGGCACAATCTGCATCAAGCCAGAGAAGGTTCTCAAATGACGAGAAAAGCATTGCGAACGATTTGATCTGGAAGCCGTCTATCGTGTTATCCTGGCCCCCAAGGATATCCGAAAGGACCAAGCATTTCACACCCAACTCGGGCAAGATTCCCTCACAGATTGAAGCTTCGTATTCTGTTCGATCTTTCATAAAGAGTTCAACGGGCAAGGTTGACCCAGCCCGCCGCAGTAATAAGATAGTCACCAGAAATGTAGGTAGATATGTACTCCCGGCAGATGACACTATACCGGTGGTTCCAGGTATATAAACGGGGTCAAGTTGAATGTTGCGGATAGCTTGTACAAAACCATCGTGCATTGTTTGCATGGGTATTTTGATTTCATCAACATTAGAGATATAGTTACTGCGAGGGGTTTCGTTGTTCGCGTCAAATCGTCTAGTGCCTGGACTGCCCTTCAGAACTGGTGGAGGACAGCCTGGCCCATATTCCTCGAGTAAGGGGTGGAGTCGCTGCCATAACTGAGATTGTCGATCTAGGAGCGCTAAATTGAATTTTTGGGGCACGCGACGCCAGAGGTAATATATGTTGAGGAGAAAAAGAGCGATGACGAAGTATGCGAGAATGGTTCTGCGTGGAGCCAACATTATCTCCAAGCTTTTACGGCGCAGGAGAATGTAAGAAGTGCTTAGAGGATTTGGATGAAGCGACAGATCAGTCAGAAAGAGGTGAGTCTAGCACATCTTATGACACCCACTAGTAATCAAGCAGTTAGCTTAGATTACTAGTTTCGAAAATCAGTACAGCTCACAGGAAATTGCAGTTGATTCATCCTACTCGTCAAATAAGAGTACATCAGGACCACCGGTAAAGTTTTCTGAAGGTTCCGCGCAACTAGCTGATTTAATTATTCAACTATGCTAAAGGCAAGTAAGGTCGATTGTAGACATCAACTGTCAGCCAATGAAGGGTGTTCCCTATGAGGCACGTGATTAAAGCGAATTGTGGGAAGCGATGGATGAATCTCCTATTGGGTGGCCGGTACGGCCAGCTATCTAGGATACTAATGGATGACTAAGCGAGGTCGACCCCTAGGGTCGACATTGCTTAGAACACGTCCGACTTTCTTAATCGGACGTCGTCAAAGCCTTATCGCACGGCCCGCAAGCGACTACTGCCTAACTGTCTCCTTTGATCAAGCAGTTTGAAGCCCAGGGGCTCACTAATCTGAGCGGGAGCTGGAGGGGAATGAATGCCGATCGTCAGGTGATCAAACACGGTGCCAACTACCGTATCTTAGTTCTTTAGCAGATCCTTTTAGTATAGTACTGAATGTTAGTGTCGACGACTCTTGCTCGTGGCACCCCATTGAAAGATACCGAGCATTTCAGGCTCTCAGCTAACTTTGCTTAGCATACGTCAGAGTGCGCTGGTCTACCTTCCTACTTTCTACCAAGGAATGTTAATATATTTGTGGAGGCAAAGTCCCGTCTTTACAAGACGGTATCGTTGCGCAGCTTTCTCCGGTGCGTTCACCTACTCGCAAATCAATGAAGTAGAACTCATGGGATCACAGCCATAGTAGCTGCTCTTAGGCTTGTCTCCGAGTTGCCTTCGCCCGTGCAAGGCCTTGACGCGCTGCTGACTCACGCACCTCACCTGCCCGGGCTCATGCTAAAATCAAATTTGCCTTCTCAGGGAATGTTTCTCTCGTGGCACCAAAGGCGATCGAATACAATGGCAAGCTCATCTGGTGAGGGATCATCGCTGGCCGTTCAATGGTTAACTATCCCACTCATTCCCCGCAGGTATTTTTCTCCTCCACTGCAAAGGAGTTAGAATGTTCTGATTCTAAAAAGGAAGTTCCTTACCTCATTTATCATTGTACTGACATCCTTTGGGATTTGTCTTCGCTAAGCCTGCCCTTGATTTCTCAGCGAGCCACTACATGGATCCTTTGTAAGTCCTGATGCATGGCGGCATGAGTGCACCAACGTGCATTTCCACAAAACTATTATAAAATCAGCTTTGAAAGTACAGCTTCAAGGCCTGACTCACGTATCAGAGTCTTTGAGAATGCTATAATATTATCCCTCGGTATCGTCTAACACAGCTCGTCGCAACTTGAAATTATCGTGTTTGCCGAGGTCGATGGTCGTTTTACATTGCTGAGGTTGATGACAATAAAGAATACATAGAGCATGAAAAAACAATCTTGAAGCTTTAGTATATTCTTAGTTATAAGGTGAACTGTGAGATTTGGGTGCAGGTTCTTCCTTAACAAAGGTCTTGAGAACTAGGCGATTAAAATGTACAGAGGCGCATTTTGTTCCTTCAGGTGCAAATCATTGGGGTGGCCTGAAGGAACCCCAAATAGCAAGACGCTGGCGAGCAGACGCAGGTGAGCACAGCCATATTTATGCTGTTGTATGTTTTTTTTTCCCCCCCCCCCCCTCCTTTCTTTTTGGCAAGTATTGCAGTTACAAGTAACAAGACGTAGTCTATTCTCTACATGCCTCGCTACCTGAGACCTATGACATTTACGGCGCTGTTTCTGGCTCGGACTGCCGGTGTCCAGTATCTTACGCTAAGTTATGGCAAGGCTAAGTATTTAGGGCTGTGCTAAGCTAAAACAAGCCCCGCCTGCCCAGTGTGATCATTGATCAGATTCAAAGGGGGCAATCCAGAGTGGAGCATCACTACTGATAGGCAGCCACAGTCTCATAATCCGCACGAGAGCACGATTTGAGATGCCTGCCAGTGCCTACCCAGGAATAGGATCCCATCCTCAGATCTCCGCAATGCCCTCCAAGACACCATCACCAGCTGCAGCAGCAAACGAGATTTCAAACTTCCATTTAATCCATCACTAACCCCGAAACCCCATCGTACGACTATTAATTAGCCCCCTCACACACCACCCACTGCGGTACGCACCTTCTTACTCAGCCTAAGGTTGGACGTATTCAGTTATCGACCACCGCTAAGATGAGAGTTTAGATTCTGCGCTGGGTGTTTCCTGTCACTTTCCCTGTACTTTCAGCTCTGCGACTGGGTTCTTCTCCCTGGCCAGATCGACAAATGTCTTGAGCAGACGGATGCGCTTTTGCGCTGCGTTTTCTTTACCTTGGTTGCTGGGTCGGTTTATGCGTGGTGGCTTCGGAGGAAGTTGAAGAGGGAAAGGGAGAGGGAGAATGCTGGCACAGACGTATGTACTGTGTAGAAGGACGATTGACAGTTGGTCTTGGGACTATTTTTTTCCTAGCACCCGGGTACTCGCGCTTCTATAGAACATTATTAGCGCAATGTGAGAGGTTCTGATTGGAAGGGGTGAAAGTTGATATCACGCATTGAATACTCCTTCTTGGTCCGCGGCAAGGTATATGTATGAGAGAGAGGGCAAAGGCCAGCTTATGGCAATAAAGTAATAATTCAGGTAAATTTTACCAGAGAATGATCATGACACTGTATTTGCACCTTGTGCACCTTATACATTGGAATTTCACAGAGAAATCAGAGACCTAACGCCTCGAGAAGAAGGCAAAGCTTCTGGAACGGAAACGACATGACTCCTGCAACACCGCCAGCAACCCATGCACCAACAACGAAAGAAGCCAAACGGCTGGACTGGAGTCGCTGAATTGCTATTCAGCGAGGGACGAAAGACAGGGACAAAACGCCGCAGATGTGCTACTGCTCCCTGCCCGCCTTGACTCGACAACGATACCTGCACAATAAGAAAAAAAAAATAAGGCAGAGAAGAAACGCATTTGAATGAAAAAGACCATCTAACCCAAACCACCCCAGGCCCCCCGAATCCTCCTCGCAAGTTGAATATCCTTTTGCATAATCGTCACGCGCTTCGCATGGATAGCGCAAAGATTTGTGTCCTCAAACAGATGCACCAGGAAAGCTTCAGCAGCTTCCTGCAGCGCTAGAATAGCATGCGACTGCCATCGCAGCTCGGCGCCGACTTCTGCGGGGAGGAGATCGAGCGCGACTTCACGGACAAGACGGGCGAAGGGGAGCTTGCGGAGGAGAAGGTCGTAGGACTTTTGGTAGCGGCGGATTTCTTTCAATGCGACGGTGCCGGGTTTGTAGCGGCGGCGTTGGCCTTTAGGGGTTGGGTCGCCAGCTGGGGGATTGTCAGTTCGGCGTCTAGATGGGAAGAGTGATTATTGAGGGAATGCTTACGCTGGATGTCTGAGTGTGCATCTGATGTTCGTGGTGGGCGCTTGCCACCTTTTGTTGCCTTTGGTTTTTGTACCTTTGCGGACTTGGGTGATTTGGAGGGGCCTGCGGTTGTGGTTTTTGGTGAAGCTTTTGAGGGACCGGCAGCGGCCGAGGGCTTTCGTCCTTTGGGCGGCATGGTTGTGAAGTTGTGTATTCGAGGGTATGAATATGAAGGTTGTCAAGAGCGCACTGAATGAAGCTCCGTTGGTCCTGACGGGGATAATTTTCAAGGTGGAGTACGTCCAATTGAGATTGGTGTTGGTCGCGAGGTCAGTGTAGTGTGGGTAGCGGGTGAATCGCGGAGTAGGTGTTCTCTTCACTTTCGCAGGCTGCAGGTGCAGGTACAGCTTCAATCCCTCACAGAATCCAACCTCTTGGTATTGAAAAAGAGTATAAAGGCACGCACCACCCAGAGAAACGAGGGGGCTGGGTAGACCAGAGCTCTTAACGAAGCCAAGCTTTAGCGCGCATTCCAGCCTTTCGAGTTTCAATTTGACGCGTTCTGGCGCGTCATTGAATTTTGGGTTAGCGCGCGGCTGATCTCCGGCCCGTCCACTGTTCATCTCGCTGCCTCAGGCGAAGAGGCCACTTGGTGCTCTCTGGTTCAGTCGTCACTTGTTGTTCTGGACTGCTGGTGAGCTGGTCTCTTATTATTTTTCCAAGTGTTCCTGTTGTTTTCTTTCCCAAAGCACAGACAAGCTGTCTACTACAAAGCGATCTTATTGATCACGTCCATATCGAATCTGCACGCCCTATCACCTGTGTTTGAGCTGCGGCTTATCTCCGACAATGGCCGCCATCTGGGGCAATGGAGGGCAGGGCGGACAGTTCCCTCTCGAGCAGTGGTTCTATGAGATGCCCCCAGTGACACGTTGGTGGACAGCAGCTACAGTCGCGACATCCGTCCTGATACACTGCCATATCTTGACCCCGCTGCAGCTGTTCTATAGCTTCCGCGCGGTCTATGTCAAGTCGCAGGTACGTCACTGCAGATATACAATATCTGATGCAGGAACACCAGGCTAACGTGCAGCAGTATTGGCGCTTAGTGACAACATTTCTCTACTTTGGACCGCTCAATTTAGACCTCCTTTTCCATGTCTTCTTCCTTCAGCGCTACTCGAGGCTGCTCGAGGAATCCTCCGGTCGATCCCCCGCACATTTCGCCTGGCTACTCGTCTACGCCATGATATCGCTCCTCATCATATCGCCGTTCTTGTCGCTTCCTTTCTTGGGTACCGCCTTGTCCTCGAGCCTGGTCTACATCTGGAGTCGGCGCAACCCTGAAACAAGACTCAGCTTCCTCGGCGTCTTGGTCTTTACGGCGCCGTACCTGCCCTGGGTGCTGATGGCGTTCAGCCTGGTGGTCCATGGCGTTGTTCCGAAGGACGAGATTTGCGGCGTTGTCGTCGGCCATATCTGGTATTTCTTCAACGATGTTTATCCATCTCTGCATGGTGGACATCGGCCGTTTGACCCGCCGGCGTGGTGGATGCGATTGTTTGATCCGCGGGCAAGAGCAGAGGCGAATGAAGGTACGGATGCTACTAACGTCAATCAAGAGTTTGCTGCGCCTGCGGCACCGGAAGTTCGATGAGCTCCATAGGTTATTGATTGGATTGAATTGCATCATGTATGTGATCTGGAAACAGAAAAACCCAAATAAAGTCTATGGTTTCTGGATATTCTCCGAGAATGCATCCTCAGCACGACTGCGGCAATTTGAGCGTTGCGACGATGAATAGAATGCTGTCACGGTTGCATTTACTTGGACGAACTTGGCCTGGAGCCTAGTTCGCGAGTGAACATTGCGAGGTAGATACCTACTATTGGCCTGTTTCTTTCTGGGAGGCAGGTGTCGGCTAAAAGGCATACTCTGGGTATATCTCGCAAACCTTCCTAGCTAGCTCAAAGTCAGTAGATCGCTTGTTGGGTTGTGGAGAGAGTCCGAGCCTCGAGGTCTCTGGGGTAACGTTGTGATCAGACCGCCGTTTGTGCTAGCAGTCCTGTTTCAGGGCATATAGTCGAGATATGGTAGAAATCGAGAATGAAATTGAAAGTTCAGCCATGGTAGCTTCATCTTCAGATTCCAATGTAAACTAGTGCCAGAGGAGGGTCACGCAAGTACGTCACGCGTCCCTCCTCTATACAAAAACTGTTCAAATGACGGATGCGCGAATGGACAATCAACGGACGAGAGATTATGGTGGGCTGATGCATACATCTGCTGTTGTATGGCGTAGCTCACCGAGACACCAAGCCACTGACTTAACGTCCTACCCCTCCACAGTCCACACACATTACCCCGCCACCACTCACACTGGAGGAATAATCCTCGTCCTAGCCACATTTCATACACTTGGCCTACAATTCACGCACCAGATCAAACTACGGCTAAATTCTCCGCTAGAACCACTAACCTACATACCTCGTCTACAACATCACCAGAAAATAATACTACTACTAGCGCCGCCGCCGAGGAGAAACGCCACTGAAATGCGGAGAGACGCTACTGCCTGCCACTGGCATGCCCACTGTTCGCGACTCGTGAGCCCTGGCCCATGGAAGATGTTATGGGGACGTGGGGTAAATGCCCGCCTAGTGACGACAGGAACCACCCAGTACTCTGTAACCAAAAACCGAAGCCAGAACCAGCGACCACTGGCAGCGACCAGGGCGAGAAAAACGTGGTTGGTGTGGGCGTCGTTCCAAGCGTCGACTTCTTTCCCAACGCGTCGTCTGGTGTAGATGGTTGATGGCTGATGGCTGCGATGGCGAACTGTACGTCACCTTACTATGTATGTGCTCCATATAACGTAGACGATCAAACGCAGGTGACGACGGGACAGGAAATCTCAAGAGAGCGCAGCGCCCGCCGCCCGTCCAACGGTCACGGTTCGACCCATGTGCCAGACTGCCCAGTGCAGTGCCCATGCCACGTCAGGAAGGGTTCGATTTTCGCATTGAACGCCAATGAGAAATTTCGCTCGCTAGGCAAAAGGTAAACGGGCATAAGGTTAAGGTAACAGGTGGAAAGATGGCAGTTTCTATATATGTCATGGTCTGTCATGGCTGTGCACATGCAGTATTACGCATGTCGAGAGGCGGAAATGCAGGCTGCTTAACGGCGGGCGAATGGTTGGTGTAGTTGGTAGATTAGCGGTATCTTCGACGATCGAAGATTACCTAGGTGGTTAAGGCCGCCTTCTGAGGTAAAGGTGTAAACCTGCGCCTAAGCCTTACGAGCCCACGAGTGACGGCTGTACATTGCACAGTACGCCTTATAGAAAAGGCAGTGCTTCTCCGGTCGAGGGTCTGACAAGCTGATAGCGATAGTCGTCATCCCGTCCATCAGCGCGATATAACCCCATTTGGGAATGGAGCTCGACTTGCAGATTACCTCTTACCCGCCTGAGCCCTGACTGAGTGATGAGCATTGAAATTGGAGAGCGTGGGCCGTGGGGTGAGTGACGGGCGTGACGGGCGTTATTGTTGATCACTCACCCAGGCTGCAGCCAATTTGCGACAATAATAGCATCTTTTATGAGGGTGCCTGGCATCTGCACGTCGCAACTCGCAACTCGCAAAGAGGCAACTGACCTCATCTCGCATCGCAACCACTGCCAGGTCCCAAGGCACACTACTTGACGGTTGAGCCACGGGTTGATTGGAAAGAAAGGAAGTGGTCAGTGAACGTTAAAGACGCGGCTGCTTCTTGGGCCTTGGCGAATCGGCAGTGGCTCCAATGGGACCCTGGTTCTCTTCCCCGTGTGGCTTCTGATGAGAAGTTGAGAACCCTCACACCACGCCTTCAGAAGTCGTCGTTTAGTCGTCTAGAATGAAGTTTAGGTTCGTACTCGTGTAGATACTTGCTAAACCAAAAACAAATCTGATGCTAAGAGAGAATAATGCGCACGGAGTAACTTCGCTAAATCAGGCCCAGCCAAACGAGATTGGATACGATTACGAAGATCGGAATTACTGTGCTGAGTTTTGTCCGTCTCCGTTAATAATCTTCTCCCAGGCCCAAGTCCCAAGTCCCAACAAAATCCGTGCAATACGAATCCGCGAATCTGATAGGTCCGTATTCTGAAGCTTTGCACTTTGACCGGATTGACGCTGGTGCGGACGGGCTATTGTTTGGGTCTTAAATTACATATGCAGCGGGACAATTGTCTGGGAGTGGAAATAATGGCGTTGGCATGGGAGACATGCGCCGGAGATTTGCGCGGCCAGTTACACGGATTTCAGGGTTCAGGCTTGGTTTTCTATAGTTTGCATTGTTATAGGCTTGGAATTGAATATTGTTCCAAAGTGCCAAAGGTTACAGGGTTGAGGCCAGGTAGCTGGCACACTTCAGCCTCTGTTTCAGCTTCTAAGCTTTTCGACGCAGATAGGCTTCTTAGTGTCTTACCTTGCAATTCCAATTCCGTTGAAAGTGTTGCCTAAAGCGTGTTAATTTACGTGCGCTTGCCATGTGATGCCGCCTTTGCAGGTTAAACCAGGCTTGTCCCATGTTGGAGAAGGCTCGCGACTTGCGACAGCCCCCTTTCCACCGGCGCAGCGCTTATCCTTCCTCGGAGGTGACGAGACGAGACGAACAGCCACGAAGTGGAGAACTGGGTGCGCGCGAGGCTGGAAACATGAGCCGGCATTTCATAGGCAGTCTTATTTTTGTGAGCGCCCCTTTAACCAGCGCTCGGCCGATGAGAGAGGTCGCTTACTGGAGACCAGGAGAGTGGCTCAGCTCCGGGCCCACTGCACACGCCAAACGGATACGGATTAGGACTGAGACGGGGGACAGTCAACCCGACAATATTCATTACTCTGTAGATGGGATAATTGACGACACGAAGATACTGGACAGTAGGATAGACTGAGTACAGTCAGATACTGAATTGACTGCGAAATGCATTCCCAGAATGTACAATAAATGTACAATATTGTAGATACAGTGGCGAGTCCACATTGCGCGTCCCCTTTACACCCAGCGAGATTATTGTCCGTTGTTGACTTCGCCGCCCACTGCAACTAGCGCGGTGTGGTGCTCCAAGCCTCCAGATTTCCCAATTCCTCCACCCACCAACCCTTCCTCTCCTTCACCCTTCCACTCTTTGCTCCTCTGTACTGCCACTCTCCCACTTGATGCCACGGCTTGGTAGCTAAGGCTCGTTCGTTCCTTCTTTGACATTTAACCTTCTTTTATCGCCCTGAATCTGTTCCCCTATTTTACTGTTTTACTACTTTACTGTTTTACCCTCATTTCCCTAGGCCCCCCTCCTTCTTCCCCAACTGCCACTCCCAAAGAGAAGATCCCTTCCCTGTCCATCTCCCTTTTTCATTTCTTGGGGTTTGGGCCAATTTAGCTTTGCGCCGTGTACTATATTATCGTTGTCGCGTCCCTCGAGCTAGCTACCTAGTGAGCTTCGCTACTTCACTCCTTCCAACTTAATCTCTCGAGAGGAGACACGGGTCCTGGGAAACTCAAAAAAGTTGACGGCGGACTCCTTTCCCGACCTGCACTACCACCACCATTCCCCGTTCCCCAACTTTTCTCCCTTTCGTCTCTGGGGTCAAGCAACTCAAGTGCAGCGACTATTAATGCTGGTGAATTAATACGGCCGTTGTGAATATCCTCGTTCGTCCATCTGCCACGTCTCCAAGTCGCGTTCGCCGAGTCAAAACCATACTACTCCCCCTTCACCTGCCACGAACTTGACGACCTGAACTCGCATCAATTGGTTGCTTTCGCCTGTATCGATCCTGACTACACGCTTCGTTTCCTCGATCTCGTCAAATAGGGGTGTGCAACGACCCGTCAAACCCTCATCATGCGTCGCGGTCTTTTGGTCTTCCTCGTCGTGAACCTCCTTATCATCACCTTCCTCATTCGCAGCGTCTCTACACTACTCTCATTATTGCTGGAAGATGCCTCCGCCGATGCAATCCACCGCGCGGAGCTCCCGTCGCCAAACTCGAGTCTGATCGAACATCGACCCCAGGTCATTCCCAAGATCATCCACCAAACATACAAGAACAACTCAATTCCTGAAGTCTGGCAGGAGGCTCAACAGAGCTGCATTGACTTGCACCCTGACTACGAATACATCGTATGTGGCCCTTGCTGGCAATAAAAAGTGCGACGCTAACATTCTAACAGCTCTGGACCAACGAGAAATCGCGTGATTTCATCGCCGCGGAATACCCCTGGTTCTTGGACACTTTTGACAACTACAAGTATCCCATCCAGCGTGCGGATTCTATTCGTTACTTCGTCTTGGCTTACTACGGCGGTACCTACATTGATCTTGATGATGTTCGTATGCCCCTTAGATTTCAGCTGCGACTATTTACTAACTTGAACAGGGCTGCAACCGACGTCTCGATCCTCTCCTCTCCTACCCTGCGTGGGTTCGCCGCACTGCTCCTACTGGTATCTCCAACGACGCCATGGGATCAGTCCCCCAACATCCATTCTTCCTGCGCGTGATTGAGATGCTGCAGTCCTACAACCGCAGCTGGCTTCTTCCGTACATCACGGTCATGTACTCAACCGGACCTCTGTTCCTGTCTGTGATCTGGAAGGAGTATATGGCGGAGAACCCCTCCGAGGCGGCGCGTGTCCGGATTCTCATGCAAGACGAGTACAACCGCTTCTCCTGGAGCTTCTTCACCCACCACGTGGGTAACAGCTGGCACGGCAAGGATGCCAGGCTTATCTTCTGGATGGGCCAGCACTGGATGCTCCTCACGGTTGCCGGCTTCGTTCTCGCCGGTGCCGTTGGACTGTGCTTGTGGTGGGCGTACGGCCGATTACTACTCCTCGGCAACCGCTACCGCTACACTAAGCTCCCAATTCCAGGCTTCAGCCGCCTGGCCTCGCCATCCCGCCGCCCGCGCGGCGTCATGCCCATTCTACTCCGCCGGGTCAGCTTCAAAGACGATGAAGAAAACGGCCCCACGGAAACGTCTTACGAATACACCAGCCGACGCGACTGAGCGGGCTGCTTGTTTGTGTTTT
Organism: Aspergillus stella-maris; assembly: GCF_047715825.1. NCBI lineage: Eukaryota > Fungi > Ascomycota > Eurotiomycetes > Eurotiales > Aspergillaceae > Aspergillus > Aspergillus stella-maris. Next base: position 132,862 of record NW_027396808.1, on the reverse strand, counting down.
ATTTTATTTTTGTTTTTAATGAACTCATCCCGTAAGAAGGTGTCTCTGGGATGTCTTTTTCTTCGCTTTCAGCGCATGTATGGAGTTCGGGGATCCTGTTGACCGAGCGCTTCTTAGAGCATTGGTTCTTGTACATGTTTTGGCAAGATGTCTTGTGATCTGTATACGGTGCGATCTGCTAGGCAGCGCAGACCGGCGCTTATCTGCCGTTTCTTCTCTTTTTTGGATGTCTTGATTTACTAGACTTTTCGCGTGAGCGTCTTCGTTTCTTGCTCCCCCTTTTACACCCTACACCCTTTACACCTACTGCTTTTTAACCGTCTGAAACGTTGTATAGACTCGGAGAAGATGTGTCGGCGTTTCAGATGCCTGGAGCTAGCTGAACCGCGACAAGATAATAATAATGTCAAGATATTAAGAGGCATGAGATGTTCAATTAGGATGGCAATTCTTTTCTATATGAATATCGAGTAGTGAACACAATGTAGACATGGAATGCTGGGAGTGAGATGACAGGTGAAGCTCGGGCCCGTTCTTAGGCCCCCAAACTCCAAGAATGTTTCATGGCGGCCAACGCTTGCTTCTTGAGTGTTTCGGGAGGCGCGCCAACAGACCAGTCAGCGATCGACATTCCCCCAGATTCCAGCGAACGGACAATGAGCTGTCAGGTTACAGATGCATTCCCGTGTATCACTGGCTCTTTGTCCGTTTGTCACTCAGGCACGCATTCCACTCGCCGGCATGAGCAGAGGGCATGTCAGCCTGTCAGAAAGATTCTTTCCCTGCCTGCTGTGACGATCCCTTGAATGAGATGAATCCTGTTCCTTCGCCCAGGCTTTTAGTACCTTTCAGCCCATCACTGCTCCCCACTCTCTAGACCCCTCAGCCTTGTCATTAGATTCGTGAAGGAGGCTTATAACCCTATATATAGCCCGCTTACAGCCTCCATTTTTCAGCTTCAATTTCGCTGTCCGTGTATAAATCTGGTTATTCATCCACCTTTGTCGCTCCTTTCTTCAGAGTACCATTGTCTTTCCTGCAGTTGCAAGTCGCGTTTTAAATTCGACGCACGGTCTTTACCACTACGATACCTTAAAGTCAGCCCAGCCCTAACCAAAAGCAAACAACAAAATGATGCTCTATTCAGCACTTATTCCCTTCCTCCCCCTGCTGGTCTCGGCAGTCCCCTGCGCTACCCCCTCTTCCTCGGCAACTCTCACGCCTTCTCCCTCCGGCACCCCCGGCGCAGGCCTGACACCCGCCCAGATACAACTGATCGCTCCCTTGTCCGTGGACTGCAAGAACATCACGCAGTTCAAGGATGAATGCGCCACTGCCGAACAGGCCGCGCCAGCACTCACCCAGGCATTCGCCAATTATGGCGTTACCAACAAGGCCGAGCAAGCTGCTGTCCTGGGCCTGATCGCCTTTGAGTCTGGAGAATTCCGGTACTCGAGGAATCACTACCCTGAGCCTGGGAACCCTGGTCAAGGAAGTATGTACTACCTAAACCCTACCTACCTACCTACTTAACCTACCTGTCTTGCCTTGAAATAACATGCTAACAACGATATTCAACAGCCCGCAACATGCAATCCCCAACATTCAACCAAGAATACGGCTCTACTTTCCCCGAAATCGCAGACCGCATCGCCGAAGCAGGTGACGACCTCACCAGCATGCTAAACATTATCCTCGAGGACCCTGTCCGCGACTTCGGGTCTGGCGCTTGGTTCCTCGTTAATCACTGCCCTGAGCAGTACCGTACCCCGTTGCAAACTGGGTCTGAGGAGGGCTGGAGGGGGTTCATTGAGAACTGCGTTGAGACTGCGGCGAATGTGGAGAGGTTGGCTTATTGGGTTACTGCTAAGGATGCGCTTGGTCTTTAGGGTACTCTCCTAGGTCTTGAACCAGGCTTTAAAGCTTGATGATGCTCGACTTTGAGCTCCCTTTACTCTGTCCTGTTTATTGGATGGGATGAGGTGGGGTGATGTTCGTTTGATGGATTTGAGTGGTCTCTGAGTTAGAGATCGTTGATCGATTTTCTGACTGAGATATTCATGTTTGATCGATTATGTTCTTCTAGCATAAAAGCATAGCATGGAATGGCATCGCATTGCATCGCATATCTAACCGTAGTTCCGCTTCATCAAAATTCAAGACCCTGAAAGACTAAATCAGAGAACACCCTTCGTACTAACAACATCACCCGCCCCAACCTCCCCCTCCACACGCCTAGCACAAGCCGCACGAACCGCAACAGCCAACGCCTTAAACGCACTCTCCGCGCGATGGTGATCATTATCACCATAAGCACACCCAATATGCAACGTAACGCCCGCCGCCTGCGCAAAGCTCTGCAGTCCGTGCGTGATCATCTCCGTGCTCAAATCGCCGATCTTCTCGCGCTTGAACCCGATGTTGATTACGGCCCAGGGGCGAGACGAGAGATCGATCACGGCCCATGAGAGGGCTTCGTCGAGGGGCGCGTCGCCGCGGCCGAACCGAGCGAGGGATTGTCGGGCTCCGAGGGCAGATGTGAAAGCGGAGCCGAGGGCGAGGAATGTATCTTCTGTTGTGTGGTGGTCGTCGACTGCATTTCGTTAACATATATCGATACCCCCCTCAATCAAGATGAACTGAAGTTGTAAAAGACATACTATAAAGATCCCCCTTAGCACGAATCGCCAAACTCCAACCAGAGTGCTTAGCAAGCGCATGCAACATGTGATCTAGGAAGCCAATCCCCGTGCTAATCGTGATCTGCTGCGTAGGCGTGAACTGCGTGGCGTGCGCGGCATCCTTGGGCGGGACGATGCCCTTTTTTGCGGCTTCGGCTTCGGTGGGATCGGAGGGGGCTGGGAAGATCGTTGATGGTTCGTAGGGGGGGAGGACGCCGCCGTCGAGAGAGAGCGAGACTTGGATTTTGGTTTCGTTTGTGTTCCTGCTTAGGGATGCGGTGCGGGCGGGGAGGGGCATTTTGGTGGTTTGGTTGGTTTGATGGATGCCAATTGAAGTAAGTTGGTGTTTTTCGTGGTTGAAATTGAGATAGAGGTGAGGAAGGTTGTGTATGGTGAAGGTCCTGGTGTAACTTGCGAAAAGGCCCGCAATTGAAGTGATACTCAACTGAATAATTCGAGTGATGCTGTTGGTTAGACCTGGGGATTTTTCAGTTCGGCGGAAAATATCCCGCGTATTGGGATTACTTACCGGTACCGGAGGGGAGCAACTGTTGATCCAGCTGCGTCATCGGGGTCTGCTATCAATCACCGTACGTGCCACTGATAAGATTAGCTCTGAGAAGCTACAAACTTCTTGTCTTGATATATTCCCTGAGAGACAGATACAATGCCCCCGCCAGCATCACAAAGAGCGGAGATTGAACCGCCGGAGGAGATTACCAGTGAGGCTGTGAGGGGCTTCTTGCATGGTGCTTTCCGGGTATGTTATGACCTCCGCGGCAAGCCGCATGTTCCCTGGAGGCTCTGTTGAGGAGTTGAGGATGTTGCAAGTGCTTGCATGTCTTGTCAATGGCATCATCGCTATGATTTTGCGACTCCAGGTCTACTGGAATACCGTTTGAGTACAGTATTGACAAACGACAGTTCGGCTCCGTCTCGATCCTCGCGCACATGATAATGATCCTCCCGCATCCATTTAAATTCTCACCTTCTACAAACACGCCATCACCATCAACATCACCAACATCAGGCCCTCCGGCGCCAATCCAAAGGCCAGAACCCGGCCCCGGCCACAGCCAAAGCAACACCCACACCCACACTCAAAACGCCAACCCCCGCAAACCCTCCCCCTTCTCCGCACAGTCCATAAAATCCCGCCTCTTCTACCGCCCACTCGAAGGGTTCTCGGAGTGGCTTTCGCCAACATCACGCATATACAGAGGTCTAACGCCGCAGTTCAAAGTCTACCTGCAGGTTTCAGCTATGACGCTGGGCGGGGTTGTCTGGGCGGAACGAAGAGTGAATGAGTACATTAATACGATTAGGAAGGTGAAACGCGCGGAGAGATTACAGGCGCAGAGGGAGCAGAGGTATTTGGAATAGGTTGGAGTTGGAGTTGGAATTGGAGTTGAGTGCCCGAAGGGTTACGAGGTGGCCGATGCAACATGCAAGTGCCATTGAGCTTTGGAACTACGACCTGGTACCGAGATAATGAGACCAGAATGAAACGACATGTACCGAACGTTTGGTTGAGGCGCGAGGTGGCTGTCTCATCTGCGAGATCGAAAAACTCTGTTCGGTGTTCCGTTGTTCTTCAAGAGCAAGCTGAAACAAACGGGTTCAGTGCCAGTCTCTGGCTCAGCCGCTGCGAGCCTGCGACTCAGGGACTTGAATATCGGAGATAGAAAGGGGCACTGATCGCGCTGGTGCAGTTTGACGGCATGTTTCACGTTGCTGGACCCCGTATCCGTGACTCGGGCTCCGTGTATATAGAAATTGTGGATCCCTCGGCGTTCGAGACTCGGTTCTAGAGGTAGTCGAGAACCCGGGTTTGTATATTAGTTATATCTATTCTGAGTTTTTAGCCTCCTGCATCGTATATGGAGACCCTTCATTTTATATTGCTATATATAGCTAGTACTTATTTAGATTGCCTGACAGGGCCGTTCTTCAGCATTCGGCACCGCAACCCGTATCCGCAGTGGAAATGAGGCGCCAGGGCCCAGGCAGGCAAGGGCTTGCCAACTGCCAAGTTCTCAGGGCCAGGGCCAGGGTACCTGGTCAGGGTTCAGCTTCATTATTCAGCTCTCAGCTGTGAGCCGGTTATTTGGACCCTATGCCATTGTCCATGGCTTGGCGTGATCTGTAGTATCCTGGTAGTCAAGGGCTGAAGCTACTGGCTGAAGCCGGGAGCCCTCGGCATAATTATTGTGCTGTAATAGATGCCTGGAAAGTCTTCAGGTAAGTTATGCTATTCTGGCTGCCTGGTTTATGAGTCAGGTTGAGCCATTTGTCAAACGGCGGCTCTGTAGCGAGAAGAAGGATGTTGGACGGAGTTAATCGACTACGAACCCAGCCATCTACTTCACTAACCGTTTTCTAAGTAGTATCTAGTCACATGGCGATTGCTCTAGAATAGGCTTTCGCTCATTGTCACCTCGCCGACCTCGGGCTTGAAGTCAGGAAGTATGTGCTTGCGGTCCCACTGGTTCTTCTAGCATATTGGTACTTTTTGGGAAGGCGTTCCGCTATCAACCATGCGCCTTAGTTTGAGAGTTTATAGGCGCACCGCGAAATGCTTGGTGCCAGTCTAGTGGCCACGTGCATGGTTAGTGAAGATGGTTTCCGAAAAGTCTTCGGGTTTGGTCTTCTCCAAGACGGGGTCATTCGCCAGCGCAGACGTTCGCTTATAGCCTTTGCCCTTGCGAACAAGGAGAGTTTACCATCATTTCAAGATTCGGGGACTTTGTTTTCGATGTGCGAGAAGGCAACAATAACCGGGTTACCTCTGTCAGATAGCGTGAGCGCGGGTTTGACTGGGACATTGTACCGATATTCGACGATTGTATACATAGCCAAGCCCCGATACCTGGCCCAACCAAACGGATTGACCGGAGTCAAGCATGCAACTGTTCTCTCATTTGTAAGCTGGCGGAGTTCAGGTGGTGACACTGACTGTAGTTCGTCGATCCTTAATTAATGAGGATCCAGATTTCGGACGGCTAGCTAGGGCCGAAGCGGCAGCCAGAGCCTAGTCGGGATTCATGGACCAACGGATTGAGGCAGAGCAGTGGTGAAAAGAAGCACTGCTGTCAGCCCGATTATATCTAGTGCTAAGAAAAGAAGGCATCGAGGAAGAGACACGGCAAATGCACTTCCGACGCGCGTCTTCAGACTCGTATTGGTTCACGTTGTCTCAGTCGCAGTTGGTCCTGGAAATGAGGCGATTCAGGCAGCTTGGGAGTGGAGCTGCACAGCCTATGCAGCAGCAGCTAGCGGTGATGGTGCCAAAACCAAAAAGGCGAAAGGTCGACTTCTGGAACGACGGCGTCCTATCGCTCCCCTTTTGGATGCGAGACTGAGAATTGAATGTCAATGAAAACAACTATTGAAGATGCCTTGGACATGAAATAAAGATGGACTGTCAGACGAGGATCACTGACGTAGGGATTGCTTAATTGTGAAGCAGTGTCGAATGGCAATGGAAAGGAAGTGCCAATCGCCGCCGTCAGTGAGGGCGATCGTAGGATTATTGAAGGCAGTTGACTCCAGTCTCCAGGTCGGTCGGAGTCGTGGGTCGCCATCAGACGCTGCTGGCTGCTGCTGCTGTGAGGGTGTGGAGCGATGAATTGCCTCGCATCCGCATTCGGAGGCCCAGTCCATGCAATCCTGATCCGGGGGAGACTTCATTAATAGTCGATATTTGATGATAGAGCAGAAACAATGAATCTTCTTGTTCCTGACAGACAACTGCATATTGCCAACTGTCAGTCCCAATCTCGTTTGCTTGCACCTTGTCACTACCGGGGAGTTGCTGACATCATAACCGATCGGGGGATCTTGGGTCAGGAACTCAACCAGTTCCAACTTCCAACAAGCACAATCACTTTCTCTTCCTACACAAACCCCGGTGGTCTGCTGTTTTCATCTCAATTGCCCCATCCGGTGTGTGTGCCTCGTTCTTTTCATGACATCTGCCATTGACCGCTGCAACCTCACGTCTCGCTGGTCTCTCCTTTTCCGTGTTTATAAGGTTTCTCGTATACTTTCGGTGTTGGAACGTCGTGCCTCTGTGAGCTCGCTGAGCTGCCTCTAGCACTGTTTCTAATTGGGCGGCTGTCTCAGATTCTCGACTGGAGTCCCCCCAACTTCCTCTTCTTTTCTCTGTTACCCTCCTCGCCTCTCTTTCTCCAGTTCCAATCTATTCCAATTCAACGCTTCGGTCGTTATTTCTTTCGTTTCTTTTCGTTCTGTTCTTTCTCTTTTTATTATAGCCTCACTGATCAGGGATCAGTGTTCGATGGCTTTGTGAAGTTGCTGTATGTTCCACCTGCTCCTACTACTGACCCCCCTCCTCTTCCAAGTCTCCTTCTCCTTCCTGTTTCCTCGCTCCCCCATTTGCTTTGTCTCTTCCCTTCTCCACCCCTCTAAATTCTTAATTCCTATCCCCTTAGCTCGTCTTGCATCATGTCCGTTCAATATCTGCTGCTTATCGGCCGGTGACAGCTGACCTTGCTTTTCTTCCTTCCCTTCCGTTAGTGACTGCGACAACACCCGGCCTCGATGTGACAATCGCTTTCCGTCCTTTACACTCGCTCCGCCCGCACTTAACACACTCGACTACACTTTGCCTCGACTCTTTCTCTGACTTCCGTGCTTCATACCAGTGATGGCGCAAAGTTTGGGAAAGAGAGAGCGAAGAAAGAGTTTGGGTTCGTTCGGCCCGCTGTCGACGACTCCCAATCCCGGTCCGATCCCTCTCGACCAATCTTCGACCAATGACCTGAATCCGAACGTCCTGAAGAAGAAGCAGCGGCGAAATTCAGGTTTCTTTGGGGGCCGGAACCCCAGTCCACCGGAAGCTGCAACTGGTGATCGCGATCATGGACCTGCAGCTCCAGCCAGAGTGGCCACTTTGCCCGCCCTTGACGGTCTTCGAGGCCGCCGAAAGTCGGTCCAGAGGAGACGGAATTCAGTGTTCGGCTCTCTCCGGTCGCTCCATTCACTCGAAAACGACGACGACTCGAATCGATACTCTGTTGACGGCGAGGACGGAAATGGAAGTGGAATTGGGTCGATGCTTCTACACCATGGCGAGGTTCAAATAACGGGAGGCGTATGGAGGAAGAAGAGCCAGTACCTTGTCCTAACGGATACGCATCTGGTTCGATTCAAGAGTCTCAACAAGGCGCTGGAAACGTTCCCCTCAATTCCTCCATCACTGGCTCGATCAGGCGGAAGCCGACAGTCGATCGCATCGATCAGCTCCCTGCAAGATCCGCAGCTGTCCGCCACGGGCGACGCATCCTCTGGCATCTCTCTAAATAGCATTGTTGCAGTCTATATGCTCGATGACGGCAAACCATCGTCTTCGGTGGAGCTGGCCTACATGGACGAACGGACGCAGAAGACCACATTTATCCAAATGCAAGCCTCAGATCCCCAGGAGCTCAACCTTTGGATGGTGGGCATCCGGTCAGCCGCGGAGATGACACGCAGCAACGCACCTATGCTGTTTGATCCTAGAGCCTTGGACTGTGTCGTCAGCAAGCTCGAGCACGAACGCGATTACGACCCCGAGACCTTCCGCATGTTTCGGGTCATCCAGATGGCCTCCACCAAGTCCCCGACGCGGGCGTCGTCGGACGAACTTACCAAGCTTTCACCGACCGGATGCTATCTTGCTCTCGGATTGCACAAGCTCCATCTGGTTGCCTTGCATAAGGTCGCGAATCGAGGCTCTTCTGTGTCACTTACCGACCTCGACTCGTCAATGTCGTTTGGCCTTATGAACTTGACCAGCTTGTCCATGGAATGGGGTGATGACAGTTTGCACTTGACCTTCCGCGTCCCTCTTCAGAAGCCATGTTCGATCTTTCTAGCGTCTGTTCATTCGCTGGAAATTGCTTACTGGATCAGACAACAGACCGAGTACCTACGCCCATTGTGGCTCAGGCAGCCCTACGACTTTATCGTACCTCGCGATCTCAACAATGAAAACAACTTCCCGCCAATTTGTCTCGACGAGGACTATGGGTGCTTTGATCGAACTCTTGTCGCGCACTGTGCCAGTTACGGCATCGACACCTCCAACATTCGATACACCATCGATAACCAATGCGAGGACGCACCCTGCTTCAAACTGCTACGTCCTGCATCTCCTCGTCGAAACAAATACACAGCATTGGAGTTGATCGCCCTTCTGCGGACTTTGAGATATAACGAATCGTTTCGCTCTATCTCCTTCAATGGAGTCAGTTTGGACGCACTCCAGAGTCTGCGAGACCCCAACGGGAACGATAAAGACGCGCACCTGACCCGCGCCGATGCTCAAATTCACGTGCCAGGCCAGGAGAACCTGTCAGTGCTCTCACAGGAAATCCGTGCGTTGAGCTTGAAGAGCAAGTGGCTTCGCCGCATGGACTTCTCCTATGCCCTCAGCCGAACACCCAAGTCCGATAGCGAAAGCCATGACCCAGGTTGTGGAATTCCGGAGGCAATTTTCCCAATTTGCCGGCGAGAACTCACAAACGTTGACTGGGTGGTCTTGAACGGAATCAAGCTAGGTGACTCTGACCTCGATTATCTTGTCGATGCGGCCTCCCAACGCGGGAGTCATTTCCGCGCGCTGGAAGTGGGAAATTGTGGATTGTCACTCCACGACGTTGACCTACTTCTCTCGACAACCGTTGCTCAGGACTCAACTTTGGAGGCTCTCAACATATCCGGTGTACAGGGCCGCCTCAAACCAGATATGCTACAGCAATACCTCGGTTATTTCGGTCAGATCAAGAAGCTTGACCTGTCACGTATCGCACGAACCTCCGGCCCCGAGGCTCTCATTACAGCTCAAAATTTGTTCAATTGGCGCCTCGAAGAGCTTTCCTTGAGCCAGACCCCTGTCAACAGAGAAACTGTTGATGCCATTGCCACCTACTTGGCTAGTGAACATTCTGAATGCCTACGGGTCCTCCGGCTCGACCAATGTGGTCTTACCGGACAGGATGTGGCTATCTTCCTGCACTCGTTGGCAGCTTTGCAGCCCGGCCGCGACCTTCATCTCCACGTCAATGACAACCGGCTGGATCTTGGCTGCTCATATCTTTGTGACGCTATCGCCCAAGATAAAACACCAACTCATTTGTCGATGAGGATGATCGATTTCAAGAAAGAGCAGCAGTTTCAAGACCTTGCGGAGGCTTTGCGCAAGAATCGCACTCTGACATACCTCGACATTTCCAAGGCTTCTCTTCCATACGATGCCGGGCCGGAGACGAGCAAGACTTTGCAGCTGATGTTTGAAGAGAACGACACACTGGAGGATCTCGACATCAGTGGTGACAGCGCCCATCTGGATGTAGCGCGGTTCGGTATTGGTTTGAACTTGGCCCTGACTGGTTTAAAAAATAACAATTCGCTCAAGGTGCTGAAGATCGAACATCAGAAACTCGGATTGCAAGGTGCCAATACCTTGGCTTCCGTGCTTGAGAGCAATACTAGCCTTCGTGAGGTTCATTGTGAGAACAACGACATCAACCTCCAGTCTTTTACTGTTCTTGTCAATGGACTGCAGAAGAATCGGTCTTTACTCGAGCTTTCCTGCATGGATCGTGACAGGGCTCGGTCACTGGACAAAGTACGCCGAGAGATCGCGAACGTGAAAAGAGAACTGACTCAAACGCAACACTCGACGACAAGTTCCCTGCGTCGGTCCCTGCACGCTGCGATCAACTCCAAGAGTAGCCTGGTCAGCAGTAGATTGACTAAGCATTCCCAGTCTCTTGGTCACATTCGCGCTACTGCAAGCTCGCTTTCGGCTGTCGAGAGCCCTAAGCCGCCCATGGATGACCAGGTTGAGGCTATACTTCAGTCTTTGAGCATGAAGTGGGATACAGAGGTTTCCCGTTTGCGTCGATATCTCTTCAGGAACTTTAACCAGGCCAGCGGCATTGGCAAGGACGAAATTGATCCCCTTGATGATGATGCTGATGCTGAGAGTGATGGACGCCCCGCAACTGCTGCTAGCCTCGGGACCATGCTACAGCAGCTTAAGCTTGATGTGACGCTGTCGACAAACGAAGTCAAACCTCTAAGCATTCAGACACCCCCACAGACTAGCGGAACCGACAGCCCGCACCTGGAGATATTCCAGAGCCTAGATGCTGAAAGCGGCCTGGACGACGAACTTCAGAAATCTCCATACCTTTCAACAACAACCACTGCGTCGTCTTCGCATTTCACGACGCCAGACTACGGCGCTTCTGGCTCATCATCGCGTTCTGCACATCCGGTGCCCATCATGCCCTCTGTTGTGAGCAAATCCAGCAGCGTACGCAGTGCTCGTAGCTCGAGCATCATCTCTACCAGCACCGGAACAGGTGCTAGTTCCAGAAGCGCGTACGGGACCGCTTCTTCGACGCTGAGAGGTTTTCTTTCGTCTAGGGATCGAAAGAAAATGGATACATTGAAGTCTCCAACGGTGTGCGTCTCCGGCGAGAGGCCACCGACTCTGGAATGGTCACCACCTCACTTCGACCTAGGAGACTTCCGTTAGGTCTTCTAGTCTCCCACAGACACTTCATGCGCCTCAGCCTTCTGAGCTACCTCGAATCATTTCGTAGGCATCTCGGAAATGATTTATGAACAACCATCTGATCACCATTTTCGCTATCCGAAACTACTCGTTACCATATCACTCCTGAAACCATTTCACGTCATCATTCGTTCGAGTTCCTTTGTCCACTACTACCATATGCATGGGAGTTCCTGCTCTTCGCGTTCGATACCCTCGTCTTGATACCACTTACTCTAACCTTACCGACGGTCGTTGCGCCCAGTCCGCTCGCCTTTCCTCTTATTACACCTTTATTTTCTCTTTCTCTCGTCCGTCTACCCAGAGTCCGACGGCATTCAAGACAGTCTTGTCTCCTTCTCTTCGCATTTTGTGTCCGGCGCACGATTTGGCTACTATTCTCCGCCAATTGCATCTCATTTATTGTCTGACAGTCATCGTCATTGGAGGTCCCACGTGATACTTTACACCATGACTTAATCGTTAATGATATAGACTCCCCCTCTCTCTTCCATCCAAGAGACTGAGGGAACCTCTCACCATCGCGCTCTTTCCCGAGCACGATCCATGCATTGCTCCTGTTCGGTTCGGTTCGGTTCGGTTCGGTCTTTGCTTGTCGCGTGTTATACTATACTCTTACTCTTATTATCCTTTCACCTCCAATCATTGTTGGAAAAGGGCGGGCGAAATCTTCGTTTTTTTGTAAATCTGACTGGGACTTGTTCTGGGTATACTACTTGTTTGTTACTGGCTACTTACATACCATTGTTGATACTTGCAGGCTGGGTGTACATATAACATATATTAGGCAGCGACGTTTGTATATACTGTCAATTGTCAACAACTTTTTTTCATGGCTTTTGTGTTGGTTGTGGGTTATCTATTTTAATGTCTTAGAGATGTCTTGTAGAGTAAATGTAGAGTAAAGTAGCTTTTGCTTTTGTGGATAGTTTTGCTCTAAAGATCGAGTATGATACATGTGTGATTGAGTATAATGTATGAATGTATCTAATGCTAGATACCTGTATAATCATAAAAGACCCGCGAGGGAAGTAGTATTAACAGCCAAAAAGCCCAATCCTTGTATATGTACACACCAAACGCCCCCAATGTTGTTACAGGATAAAATAGAAAAGTTCTAAAAAGATGCAAACCCCATATATAGTACAAGAATGAAGGAGAAGAAAAGAGATGCTCGCGCGACAATGCATTGCGCTATCATCATTCAGTCGACGGTGTGCAAGCCCTTTTCCTGATCGAATTTGTCCATGTCTTCGCGATACTTGCGACCTCTTCGAGAAAGCCTCCTGAGGTTTCTGATGTAAGGTGTCAGGGGTGCTGATTGGCCCTCCGGGTCTCCTTCAAGGAGCCTCTCTCGATGTTTCATGCAAGCGTTGTAGAGTGCATTGACCTTCGCGCCTTCAATGTCACACATTTGGTATCGGATAGACCACGTCTCACCCCGTGCGAGATGCTCAATACGCTCAACACGCTGATTGTTGTGGTAGTTGATTACTGTGAGATAAATACCGGAGACCTCGCGCTTCTCGGTAGTGGCGGCATTGTGTGGGCTGTCTGACTTCTTGGAGGCTTCGGTGTTCGTGGTATCCTCGGAAACCTGGTCGCCTGAGGTAGAGCTCGTCGAAGCTTCGTTGCTGGAAGTCTCTTCCACACCCTGTTCGCTCGAGGTTGTGCTCGCCGAAATATCGTCGCTAATGGTCTCTTCGGCAACCTGCTCCGAAATGGTAGTGCTCGCCGACGCATCACTGCTGGTGGTCTCCTCAGCGACTTGATCGTCCGATGTAGTTGAGGAAACGGCTTTGTCATCTTTCTTGGGCAAGACGCCCAAGAGCCGCTCCTGGTAAGCATCAATATCCGCTTTATTCTTGTTTTGAATGGCTTCAATTTGCTCGTCGGTGACTGGTTCGTAGAAGATGTTCATGTATGTGGTCTTCTCCTGACTTAGTCTGGTCTCAAAATGGAACCGAAGGGACCTCCCAGGGTACTTAGCAGTGGCCTTGTCCAAGATCTTGTTCCAAAGCTGGATACTAAATTTAAACTCCGTGTTGCCGAGCACGACTGACCGTTGACCATGCAGAGCCAAATCCATTTCCGCCAAGCTGATGTATTGAAAGCCGAAAATGCGCTCGATATTGTGGAAGGCAACAAATATACCGTCCATGCGCCCCATACGGACCTGGAGTGAGTATTTGAGGAAGGCCGCGCGGATCATGTCATAGTATTCGCGCTCGTAAGACTCCCAATCGCCAAACCGATCTTTGATCTGATAGCCTAGACCATACTTGAAGTCACGCGCATTCGAGCGGATGGATACGACGGCACGAGTCTTAAGATCAAACATTCCCGTACCCGGAAGGCGCGAGTCATACGCATCGAGCTGGGATCTCATCAGGAAATCGCCCTGAGTGGAATAATGGTATGACTCCGGAGTGAGAGCCTCTTCCTCGGCAGTAATCTTGTCCTGATGTGTTCTCCGAAAGCGTTCGAATTCCTCCTTCGGCAAGGTAAGCAGCTTTTCCATCGATTTACCCAGATTCATGAGAATGTTGGCAGAGTCGAATTCCTTATCAGCATCAATTGCATAGACACCATCTTTGTGCCGCAGTATGATAGCTGCGGGAGCACGCAGCAAGTTCGTGAATGTTTTCAAGCTCTCCTGGAAGCCCTGGGAGATCATTGACGTGTTGACAGGGCGCCACGCCGACAGCAGATAGTGGAAATGAGACAAAACGCTTGTCATACTTGATGACGAGCCCACATATTTTTTCTTCTCCCGAGACGCAATTTCCTGTAGCGTAGTATCTTTCGAAGACGTAATATAATCTTTCAGGGCCGCAAAATCGAATTCAGACACGGGCATGATGGTGCCTAGATATGGATCAAAGTTGAAGACTCGAGACCGGTGATCTTGAAGCTGATAAACTCCAGAGCTGTATGAGAGGGGAAATCGATTAGTGTTTGCTGAACATAGTATCGTATCGGGCGAAGAGCTGAGCTTACTTGAAAAGAACCCTATCTAGATTGAAAGAGAGCTTGGGTACTGGTGCAGTATCCGCCTTGACAGCTGTATATCTGTTAGTTTTTCGCCCGGTCCAATGTTGAACAAGAATACGAGGATAGGCGTACCGCTAAAGTTGAGCCGATTACCGAGCAATTTTCCATACTCCTTTTTGGTGACTGTGGGCTCCAGCCCAAGGGGCATAAGAGGGAAACCTCGTGAGCTTGCACGTAACTCCCCTGATTTAGAGACCGGCTTCTTCGAAGCGCCTTTGACAGGCGACTTCTTCGGCCTGCCTGCGCCAGATGGGGAAGGGAGATCCGCGACTCCATGATCCTCGTTATCTGACGTCGATGGTTCTGCACTGAGTTGCTCTTTTATACTGTCCGTCGCTTCATGATTTAATGGAGGGTTTTCCGAGTTCGCCGGGACCTTTAGCTTCTGATTGTTCAGGTCCTATAGAATGCAGAAGAAGCGTTAGCAACGGGACACCTCAATGATTGGAGCGCGGTCACAAGAGCAAGTGATGATCACAAACCTCTGGTATATTTCGAACAGCCTCATCATGCCCAGAAGTAATATTTGATTCCGCGACCTTTGCGCTGGACTCAATGCGCGATAGAGGAGTTGCGCGGAAGGTGCGCACTGGGGCGCGGCCTCTTAGAACTCTTGTCCGACAAGAGAAACAGACATAATCGCGAAGAGGGTCTGATGCAGACCTGAACGTGGACCGAAACATTCAGTCCGAGTACGCGAACAGTCAAGGGGTCGAACAAGAGGAATTTGAGACAATAAAAAGAGCATATAGCTGGGCGCAATGTGATAGAAGCACAGCTCGTTGATCTCTTGTTGCGCCCATAATTTTTTGGGGCCACCGCCTTTACTGGAGGCGGTGTGGTGTATGGTACAATCCGATACAATACACAGCATGAATCCGGGGAGACTTCGGCGGAATCGAGAGCCCCGCCGTCCCGCACCAGAAAAAAGTTCACTCTCGACGAAGCGGGAGACGTTCTGTTCCTCTACAACGGCTACTCTTGCTCATCAGCGGTTTGTCTCCTGTTAGACTTTTCTCGAGGTAAGCTCTATGACATGATCGTTATTTATTTGAAGCTGGCGGTCGTGAGGCTGTGCTTCAATGGAGGGGCTTTGTCCATGCGATTTCACTGCCCCTCCATGAACTACCTCTACTACCAACCCAGCCCCAATTATTAACTATTTCCCAACAACTATGCTAACTCTTATACCGGAGTGCTAGATACCCTCGGGAACAATACTCCACAATGACTCAGGAACGTCTGCGCGTTCTTATTGTCGGCAATGGCGGTCGTGAGCATGCTCTGGCTTGGAAATTGAGTCAGTCTTCTCGGGTCGACATTGTATATGTCGCCCCAGGCAATGGAGGCACTGCTGCAGGAATCAATCCCAAGATCGAAAATGCCAATGTGAAGGGTAATGACTACCCTGGACTGGTAGCTTTCGCCCAGCAGAACAAGGTCAACCTCGTGGTTCCAGGCCCGGAGGCTCCATTGGTGGATGGCATCCAGGGATACTTCCAGGCTGGTGAGTGATCATACTTTCCCATCTTGACTAGTTAATTGCTAATAGCGTTCTTAAGTCGGTATTAGGTGCTTTGGTCCATCGAAAGCCGCAGCGCGCATGGAGGGCTCCAAGGCCTTCTCAAAAGACTTCATGAAGCGCCAGAACATCCCCACCGCTGCGTACGAGAACTTCACCGATTACGAAAAGGCTCGCCAGTACCTCGACAGCGTCTCCCACAATGTTGTTATCAAGGCCGACGGATTGGCTGGTGGAAAGGGTGTCATCATTCCCACCACTAAGGAAGAGGCGCATGCGGCCCTCCGCGAGATGATGCTCGACCGCCAGTTCGGCGATGCTGGAAACGAGGTCGTCATTGAAGAATACCTCGAGGGTGATGAGCTCAGTGTCCTGACCTTCAGTGATGGCTACACCATCAAGTCTCTGCCCGCCGCTCAGGACCACAAGCGTATCTTTGACGGAGACCAGGGCCCGAACACTGGAGGCATGGGTTGTTACGCCCCTACACCAATTTCATCGAAACAGGTCCTCGAGGAGATTGACCGCACAATTGTTCAGCCCTCCGTCGACGGCATGAGAAGGGAAGGTGCGTACTGAGCGACAATCCATGCTTGTGCTCTATGTACTGACTAAGATAAAGGATTCCCCTTCGTTGGTATTCTGTTCACCGGTCTCATGATGACCAAGAACGGCCCTAAAGTCCTCGAATACAACGTCCGAGGAGGAGACCCAGAGACCCAGACCCTCCTTCCTCTGCTGAGTGACGACACTGATCTGGCTGAGATTATGGTGGCTTGCACGGAACACTGGCTCGACGGCGTCTCAGTCAAGATCAAGCCCAACTTCTCCACAACTGTCATCGCCGTTGCGGGTGGATACCCCGGTTCTTACGCCAAGGGCAAGAAGATCACCTTGGACCCCACGCCCGAGGGTACCCTGATCTTCCACGCCGGAACCAACCTTGTCGGCAGCGAGTTGCAGACTGCCGGTGGGCGAGTCATCGCGGCCACTGCTACCGGAGCTAGCCTCGAAGAGTCTCTGAAGAGGAGCTATGCTGGTATCGAAACGATTCACTTCGAGGATGTCTTCTACCGCAAGGACATTGCTCACCGTGCCTTCCGCCAGCGCGAGGCCCAGCAATCTCAGCAAGGCCTCACCTACGCCGCCGCCGGTGTCTCCATCGACGCCGGTAACGACCTCGTCAACAAGATCAAGAGCTCCGTCGCAAAGACCAAGCGTCCCGGAACCGACGCCGTCATCGGTGGCTTCGGCGGTCTCTTCTCCCTCGCCGCAGCCAACTCCGCCTACCATGCTGAGTCCCCAACCCTCATCGGCGCTATCGACGGCGTCGGCACCAAGCTCAAAATCGCCCACGCCGCAGGCGTCCACAACACAGTCGGCGTTGACCTCGTCGCCATGAACGTCAACGACCTCGTCGTCCAGGGCGCCGAGCCCCTCTTCTTCCTCGACTGCTACTCCTGCGGTAAACTCGACGTCAACACGGCCGCTGCCTTTGTCACTGGTGTCGCAGAAGGCTGCATGCAAGCCGGCTGTGCCCTCATTGGCGGTGAAACGGCCGAAATGCCCGGCCTTTTCGTCGAAGACACCTATGATGCTGTCGGTGCCGCCGTCGGCGCAATCAACACCTCCGGCCCTAACGCGCGCACCATCCTCCCAGACACCAAGGCCATGAAGGCCGGCGATGTCCTCCTCGCCCTGGCCTCCTCAGGCCCGCACTCAAACGGGTACTCTCTCGTCCGCAAGATCGTCGAGCGCTCTGGACTCGGCTACAACGACCCTGCCCCCTTTACCATGCCCTCTTCTTCCCCCTCTACCTCCACCGCCTCCAACGTCGAGCCCCTCACCCTCGGCCGTGCACTCCTCACGCCCACCCGCATCTACGTCAAGCCCCTCCTCAAGGCCCTCTCCGCCTCTTCCTCATCAACAATCAAGGGTCTCGCCCACATCACGGGCGGTGGTCTCGTCGATAATGTCCCCCGTATGCTTCCCCCGACCTTGACAGCACACATCGATGCCAAGACATGGACGCTGCCCCCCGTCTTCTCGTGGTTGAAGAAGAACGGTAACGTCTCCGCTCACGAAATGACCCGTGCCTTCAACTGCGGTGTTGGTATGGTCATCGTCGTTGAGAAGGGCGAGGAGGCTGCTGTTCGCGAACTCCTTGAGAAGGAAGGCGAGACGGTCTACCAGGTCGGTGAGCTCAAGGTCAAGGAGGAGGGAGAGGAGGAGTGTGTTGTTTCTGGTCTTGAGTCCTGGGATGCTTAGAGTCGCTGATTGAAATCACTTTGCATGGAATGTGCCCTCTGATCTGGATGTGAAGGAGAAGGAAATGTGCTTGAAAACAAAAGAAATGATTTCTCATTAATATCAAATTATGTTTATGACATTATGCGCGATGTAGCTAGAATATAACCATTTGATCATACTTCACAATCACACCTGAAAGTTTGACTCGAAGCCCTATTAAAATAGGTATACTTCTGACTCACTACATAAAATATTTCAGTCGATCTCCTGTATCGGAGGATCTGCAGATAAGATTAAAATCGGCCAAATACCGTACGACTGGGTACGTAACAATACAACCATCTTTGTAATACCGGCAGAATAATTGGTGCTAGTACACATGCAGGAACCATCGGAGTATACTAGGGACACTTAGCATTTAGCAAGAAGCTTCTGGTAACTACCATTGATTATCTACTGAGTTGATCGTGCCTGAAATGATTGGGGTATTTGGCAAGGCAGTTGAAATAGGGAACAAGCCATTGGCTCAAATGAAGGGTTTTTGCTGCGTATACTCGGGGCCAAGGGTTTGTTTCTGGGTGGCAACGGTGGAATCTAGATCTTCATCTTGCTCGAGAAAGCCCGAATGGAGTTGGATATTCGCAGCCTAGCACATGGTCGAGTGACAATTGATGATGGCAAAAACAGACCCAAGGCATTGAGCAAGGCCAAGGTATGCTCTTTGATATATTTGGTATATTAGGGCACTCAAATCAACTTGAATGGTACTAGGAAGTCTTTTGGTGGCTACTTGTTTCGTACTATACTGATATCAAGTTCGCTGTTTGTAATGCGCTGGGAGTGAATGTCGACAATGGAAGTTCAAGGGAAAGGGTCAGATAGAAGAACAAACAAAGAACAAGTGGCAAAAGACACTCGTTAGCTCCACACAGAATCAAACACTCGCGGCAGTAAAGCCTACCCAGAGGCAAGAGCTTCGGAGAAGGAAAAGAAAAGAGCAGTCCAAATATGAAACAACAGATTCAAACAAGGATTGAACTATATGAAAGGAAGCTTTCACCGCACTGGCAATAAACCCATGTACAGTAGTATCCATCGAATATTCTGTCCCACAAGCTGCCATTCGAATTTGCCCCCTGCGCCGAGCGACAAGCGTCCTCGAACAAACCATCTCTATTCACAGCTAAAATCAAAGTTCCTTTCTCAGGCTTTCTTTCCTCCTAGTGCGAGTCAGAGACGGCCCGCGAGCCACCGTTTGTCTCCATCTGATCTTTTAATACAACAGGAAATACGCGACAACGACAAGATACAACGCAATAGCTGTAACCATTGTTAGACACTCGTTTCCATCATTGAAACCTTGTAAGCCATACCTTAGAAGCACTTGCGGTGAACAATCGAGGGACCGCTCTCGTCGTACTCCTGCTTGGAGATCCACATCTGTTGGAAGGTGGAGAGGGAAGCAAGAATGGAACCACCGATCCAGACGGAGTATTTACGCTCAGGAGGAGCGATGATCTTGACCTTCATGGATGAGGGAGCAAGGGCGGTAATTTCCTTCTGCATACGGTCGGAGATACCGGGGTACATGGTAGTACCACCAGACTATTGGGTTGTTAGTGTTGTCAGCTGCAAAAGTGAAAAATGATACGTACCATGACAATGTTGCCGTAGAGATCCTTACGGACATCAACATCACACTTCATGATGGAGTTGAAAGTGGTGACGTGGATACCGCCAGATTCGAGACCAAGGACGGAAGGCTGGAAGAGAGCCTCAGGAGCACGGAAACGCTCGTTACCAATGGTGATGACCTGACCGTCGGGAAGCTCGTAGGACTTCTCGAGGCTGGAGCTCTGGGAGGCGGTCTGGATCTCCTGCTCGAAGTCGAGTGCGACGTAGCAGAGCTTCTCCTTGATGTCACGGACGATTTCACGCTCAGCGGTGGTGGAGAAGGTGTAACCGCGCTCGGCCAAGATCTTCATGAGATAGTCGGTAAGGTCACGACCAGCCATGTCGACACGGGAAATGGCGTGGGGGAGAGCGAAACCCTCGTAGATGGGGACAACGTGGGTGACACCGTCACCGGAGTCAAGGACGATACCGGTGGTACGACCGGAAGCGTACAGAGACAGAACGGCCTGGATGGAGACGTAGAAGGCGGGGGCGTTGAAAGTCTCGAAGACGATCTGAGTCATCTTCTCACGGTTGGACTTAGGGTTGATGGGAGCCTCGGTCAAGAGAACGGGGTGCTCCTCAGGGGCGACACGGAGCTCGTTGTAGAATGTGTGGTGCCAAATCTTCTCCATGTCATCCCAGTTTGTGACGACACCGTGCTCAATGGGGTATCGGAGCGTGAGGATACCACGCTTGGACTGTGCCTCATCACCAACGTAGGAGTCCTTCTGACCCATACCAATCATGATACTGTTCCGAGCGTTAGTGGCCACCGTCCTTCGTTATAAGGAATTTATTGGAGTAATTTACCCATGGTGACGGGGACGACCGACAATGGAGGCTGTAGCACATAGTTAGCATTTAGATCGTGCAATTGTGTATATTCCCAGGAAACATTGGGATGTTCACCGCCCTGAAAAGACCACTGTACTGCAAAAGCAAAGCGGACGCTTTTTCATCGAAAATACTCGATAACAGGGGTAACAGCCGCACTGATAAGAGCAGGAATTGCATAAGGGGATGGAGGGGTTGACTTACGGAAGACGGCACGGGGAGCATCGTCACCGGCGAAACCGGCCTTGCACATACCCGAACTAAAGGAGTCCGAGTCAGCATATCACACCAAACCATGTATTGTAGACATTGCTCATCAATCAAAATGATTCTCCTTCCACACAAATGCCAATGCCCAACCAGTATGTCGAGAACAGTGAGGCCATTGCGACCAGCGGCGAGGAGCGAAGGCGAATGTTTAGGAACAAACAACGGGGGGTAATGTGGCATCTAGGATGCCATCAAAACAGGCAAGACATACCCATTGTCGATAACGAGAGCAGCAACTTCTTCTGTAGACAGACAATGAAAGATGAGTTAGCGCGAGGTTGACAGCTTTCAGGTGTGGAGGGGAAGGGAGCAAGCGAGGAAGCAAGGCGTTAGGTGGCAGAAAGCTTACCCTCCATGGTGACTAGGGATGGATTAGACTACGAAGAACGAAAAGAAAAAGAAACGAGAAGGGTGAGTAGAAGAAGGAAGGAGGAGAGAGATGGATAGCCGGAGCAGGAGGATGTTGTTTGGGGGGGAGAAAGTGGAGGAGAAGAGAAGGGGAAAGAGTCGAGAGTTTGGTGGTGGACGTGGACGGTGGTGGTGGTGGAGGTGAGGGAGCGAGGGAGCGGTAGGCGGGCGGAGTAGTCAGCAGGAGCCAGCAGCAGGTCTGGCGCTCTCGAACTGAAGAGGGAGAGCAACAAAAGGGGGCTGGACGGAGTTCCTCTCTTGCTATGCTCTTACTAGTCTCTTGGGCGCCAAACGGGCTTAGTTAGTCTCGTCTAGGGTGAGAGGGTCCCAGTCGCTCTGTCACCGCCACACAGCTGTGCTCCAGTCTGAGGTCTGAACTGTCTCTCCCTACTGGTCTCCCATTTGCCCAGTTTTTATACAGGTCGCCTCTACGGTGTTGCCTCCAAGGCAGAATGATTATAATTAGGACAGCCTAGCTGAGGTGTCCTTTCCGAGCCAAGTGAGATGATGAATCCTCGTGGGGCAAGACCGTGGAATCCGTGGCCGCGAGGATGGTTCAGCCCGGCGTGTTCCAGTTTCCAAAAAACAGGGTCTCTCAATGGCTCGTCTCATTCGTTCAGCAGGAAAGCCAGACATGTAAGCACGATGACGACTGGCCGTTCCCCGAATTCCAATGCCTGAGGGCGGATTCCAGGCTTCCAGATTCCTACCCCTCGCCTCGATTAGGAAGGTCTGTGCCTGAGGAGGGGCTGTCTGGGCCTGCTATCTTATATAAATCCTGTTCCCTTTAACTACGTATACGAAGAAGATGTTCGAAGGTATCATGTCCAATCCTTCGTATTCGTACTGTTCCTTGGGCTGGACTCTGGACGCCTTGAAGAGTCTAGCTTACCGACTTTGCAGATCAAGTCTCCAGCAGTGCTAAATAGTGCACAATGCTATTGTGAAGACCCAGTCGAGATACAGACATTGACAAGGCTAGACAACAACACTAGAATAAGCATCGCAGGATATTCCCGCTTCTGTACACTCGTACAGATTCAACCACCCTCCCACGTCAAGCGGGATTAAGCCGCACGGAGGGTGAGTTCATTGTATGACAGCATCGCGGGGTAACAGGCATGAACATGAAACCACTAATATCGACCGAAGCACTGATATTTCA
The DNA here is from genome assembly GCF_047715825.1 of Aspergillus stella-maris. Taxonomy (NCBI): domain Eukaryota; kingdom Fungi; phylum Ascomycota; class Eurotiomycetes; order Eurotiales; family Aspergillaceae; genus Aspergillus; species Aspergillus stella-maris. The sequence goes on along the minus strand of NW_027396808.1, from coordinate 110,408 downwards.
GCCCAGGAGCAAGATAAGGTTGAGGCTGCAACTGATTTGGATTGTCGCAGTACTAAACTTCAATCAGAGCGCTCCTTGCATGAATGGTCACTAAACCGTCTGCTTAGCGTAGAATGAAGTGGAATGTCATCGCTGCTGCGTGAAGCGTCTGGGTCCGTCGAGAACCTTTTTTCGGTTTCATCTTCAACAATCCGATAATTGTTCCTCACTCAACACCTACTGCAATCCCAACTCTTACCCTTGCGATTTACTAGACTCATAATTATCAAAGGCTTTTTGAATCGCCGTTCCTCAATCTCAATTCAATATCACATCTACAACCACCCGACTTTCGCATACTACAGAAAAAAACCACCAAACACCACAACCACCAAAATGGCCATGGACCCGAATATGAACAACCTCCTAAAATGGGGAATCCAAAACTCAACAAACCCTCCCTCAGGCTCTTCCGACGGCAACGATGCCCCTGCTGCTCAACCCTCCCAAAACATCACGCCCGAAATGCTCAACTCGCTCTTCGGCGGCCCCTCCGAAGCAGACCTCATGAAAGCAGCCATGGAAGCCCTGCGCGATCCAGAAGTCGACCTCGAGAACAAAGTGATTGCATTCGATAACCTGGAACAACTCGTTGAGAACATCGATAATGCGAATAATTTGGAGCCGCTGGGGCTTTGGACGCCGCTTGTGGAACTTTTGGGGCACGAGGAGGCCGAGATGAAGAAGTATGCGGCTTGGTGTATTGGGACGGCGGTGCAGAATAACGAGAAAGCGCAGGATAAGGTTTGTTTTTTTCTTCTGTTTTCTTTTCTCCCTACTACCTAGAGGAATGTATGGCTAACGAGGGTTTTTCTTCAATAGCTCATCGTCATGAACGCTATCCCGAAACTCGTCTCGCTCGCCATTACAGATACCACCCAGGCTGTACGCAAGAAGGCTGTTCTGGCTCTCTCATCAGCTGTCCGGAATTATCAACCCGGTACCAATGAGCTTGTGAAGCACCTGCCGGAGGGGTATGCCTCGGGCAAGGTCGACGCCGGCGACATGGAAGCCATCGATGCGATCATGGACAAATTGAGAGCGGTTCAGGTGCCGTCGTCGTAAGAGGACGCGCAAGTCAACTTTGCTTGGAAGGATATTTAAGCTTGATGCCTAGCGGTGCAGTGATCTGCACTACAGATCATGACCCTTTTGTGACGCGGAGCGGCTCTGCGGCCTCGTTTCTCGGCTGCCTAGTTCCGGGAGTATCTTGCTGGCCAAGAGAATTCATGACCTAAAGAAAGAGGCTTCGTCGAGAAAGAGTACTATGAGTGAAGTGACCTCGACGAAGTGCGTTGATGCCTATTTTGCGTGGACAGGACGCATCAGCAAATCCTCAACCATCGGGTCTCCACTCCCATTCGTTACTGCTTTGTTGTATGGCGGTAAAACTCACGCTCTATACCAAATAGACAAGAAAAAGTCGAGAAAGATATAAGATACCATTGGCGCTATATAGAAGCAACATAAAATAATGCATCGCGAAACCATTGACGCCATCCCATCAGATAGACATGTAGTACACAAACCGATAAAGAACCAATAAAACATATCATTCACGAATCATATGAAAACATCTCGAGGTATTATACTGCTGAAAGGACGCTCTTTTAAACGGCACTTCAACTCGCGTCTACAGCGCAAGGTTGTAGGTGTAGTCGTCTTCGATGTTCTGGGAGATCCAGAGAACGACCGAGCTATAATAATGACAATCCGCGTTAGAAAATCGATTTTCAAGTCCAAACACTCCCGAAACTCACCTGAGCATAACCAGCCCATTGGCAATAACATTCGCGATCCCAAAATAAAGCGTCGGCAGCGGATAGTTCTTAAGCAGGTACTTGAGAACCATAACAGTCTGTTCAAGAAATCCTTATCAGCAAAAACAGTCCCCAGGGCCTGGCGGCCAATCTCAGTGCCAACAATCCGCACCTCGTATACCAAATGGTAAGGGTATATGTCAGTATAAGAGTAAAAACATACCACACTCCCCGCCAACCCCCCCGCCAGCAACGCGAACCCGAGAAATAGCACAAACCGCGCCTTCCACGCTACACCGTTCCCGCTATAGCTGAAGCTGTCTGCCTGCAGCCGCGACTTCTCAATCGAGTTGATGACTAGCATGCCGAGCGCCGAGCAGATTCCGGGGATCCAGTCGACGAACTTGACGTGCACGTCTGAGGCGTTGCGGTCGCTGTGAGAGAAGGCGGCTGCGTCGATTAGGAAGAAGAAGCCAAGAGAGAACTGGAGGTTGGTTCTGTTAGCCTGTTACATTGTAATGTTGCGGTTGATGGGTGGCTTACCAGCGCGCCTGATGTGTAGACGCCTGCGTTGCGAACGGTTGAGTTGTTGAGCCATTCAGGCTTCGAGAAGCGGAATAGGCGGTTGCTTGAGTCGTCCATTGTGTGAGGGGTGGCTATTCGTTGTTCTGCGATTATCGGCAAAAAGAAACGATGCTGTGATGGTATTGTTCGCGATCGGAGGTTTGGGTTGTATGGTCTGCTCGACCCTGAGGCTGGGATGACGATGCAGCTGTCCGGGACGCGGAAAATCCCGTTCCGGAGTATACGCTGCAGGTGAATGCATCCCATGCGATCAACATGAACATTTTTGTTCGACTAGCTGCGGTTGTTCTAAAAGTTATAGAAGTGCTTCATTCTCGAATTTCTACAAGATTTGGAAGACAAGCGTATGTAATCTCAATGCTAACTCCTCTGATGCAAGCGGCTTATATACTTCATAATATCATAACCTCGTAGCCTGGACCAGCCAGGTCAGTGCTCTTCCTCGCAAAATAGCTTCAAAAATCCATCAATATATGTCATGGCTTTCGCCTTCTCTAGCGTAGGCGGCATACCATCCTCACTCACGGTTGGCTCCCTTAAATACTTTCTCAAAGCAAATGTCGAAGCACGATAGGTCGCGTGATACATGGCTTTGAACTTATCTTCATCGGGACAGGGTGCAGTTTGAGTTGTGCTGTCACCGGGTATTTGCGATTCCCTTTCAGTATTTATGGAAGTTATATCATCAAGCTTTTTGTGAGAAGATGCAGGTCGCGCGCTGCGGTTGTACCCATACAGCCGCATGCAGGTCAGTATGGTACGAGTAATTGTGTTCTTATTATCGGCTAGAATAGCCTCCGCGGCTTTGGGTTCCGACGGGGACTCCTTGCCTTCGGACGACAGCAAGGCAGGGGATAGCACGCTTTGTCTTCGCGCAAGGGATTCCACTGGCAGCCCGGGAGCCGGTGTAGTTCGCCTGGCAATTTGACTGGTATGACCTCGACTGCTGCTGGGTCGCGAGCTATCGGTTCGAAGCTCTGCCGGCTTGTTTGGATTCAGGTTTGAACTGATTGAGAGTGATCGAGATCGGTGGGAAACAGTCTTGCTCAGTATCGGAAGGCTGGGCTCCTCGGACTCCCTCTTTACTGTATAATTCTGTAGTTGCTGCGAAGGTTGCAGGCTTTGAGCCATCAACTGAGACACAGCCTCTCCTCCCTTGTACCGTACTCTCTTATGATGTTGAGCCACAGAGTCGAATAGTGTAGCCACCCGCTTCCGTTTAGGACTAGGGGAGTGAATGTCCGGTAGAAACTCTGCAATCTGCTGACCAGAAATCGCTTCGGTCTCTTCCCGAGCGGGAATGGTTTGGGCCCTAGTGATCAAGGAGCCGCATATTGGTATAGCGTATATCCTTAGTTCCTGCTTGACAACTCCAGACGTGGCTTCTTCAGTTTCAGGTGAGGACGATACTGGAGGCGTAGGCGGCCGTTCATATGACGTTGTCGTTGACAAAATACCGTACACAAGGAGGTCGGTAGTTGCCAGCCCTGAGGCTTTTGGTCGGGTCGCGCCATCAAGACTGACAAGAAACCCGACTGGGCATTGAATTGTCTGTAACCGATCTAGGTCATCGTCCTCTAACCATATATTGCTCAATAGCTTGTGCTGCAGCCACCGAGAAGTTTCCGGGTCATTTGAATGGAGTTCGAGGTTCGGACCAACGCGTGCGTATAGTGGGACGAGCGCTGGATTGACGAAAGATCTGAATCCGAGTGTAGAGCTCTTGACTATATCGGACTGCCAGCTAGCAGATCGATCAATCAATTGTAGACCTGGTATAGTTAGTGAGAAGGATCAGTTCGCCCAGATGCGGTGCAACTCGTACCTTGTAATTGTGATTGCTCATCTAGCGCAATCGTACCGGACCAAATTGTCATGTTCAAATCTCACCACACATATAGACAGAAAAATCATAGGCGCAACATGTTCAAGGGTCAATATTGGTGATCGGGTGCTTGCATGAATACCGGCGGGCATTGACACGACGCGATCCGAATAGGAATGCGCGTGGTCACGTGATAATCTTTATAGATGACTTGCCATATCCAGCCACCAATGTTGAAAGTGATATTTATTTAGCTGTGCAGTCAACTGGGCATGCAAGCAAAGCGCTTCAAAGGAATAAGTTTTGCAATTTCTATATAACAACCGCGAAAGTGGCTATAATACATCAATAATCATAGCGCCGAACAACTGAAATAGAATCAACGGGCGGAGTATCATATTCAAGCCCAAACCAGGGACTCCCAAAGTACGTTAAAATAAAAGCAAATTTCATAAGTTGCAGTAATCGATCGGCGAAGTCCCGACACGGATCCCCTGCGCAGCCGGCTCAAACTTCCAGCAAGCGAACTCGGGCCCTATCGTTGAACATTATCTTGTCATCACTTAGAATTCCTCCTGCTCGCGGAAGAACATAGAGAAGCTGATAATCGTTCCGTAGATCAACAGACCGCCGAGGATGGACATAATCATAGCGGGGACTTGGATGGCACCAGCATGCGCAAGAACGGCGGGAAGGGCTATAAAACACAGCATGTTAGCATAGAACTCACGGCAAGATAGGCGTCGTAGTTGCAATAAGAGAAGTAGCGCTACAATATGTAGCACTCAATCACGATCGTCAAGGGCAGCAATCACAGTCGGATTCAACATACCAATACCCATGAGAACCAGGAAACCGGTCAGGAAACGGCCAAAGTCAGCAATGGCATTGCCAGAGCTGTCCATGAAGTCATCGGGGTTCGCGCATCGTGAACAGATCCAGTTGGGAAGCGGCGCAATAACGTAGGTCGCAACAACGGTCAGCGGCAGGAAGTTGTGCCAGAGCGCCGAGGACAGGATGACGAGAAGGAAGCCAATGGCGAGGACCTGTGTAGGAATTCATATATTAGCGGTGATCCATCTGAGGGGCAGCGGCTCATCGTACAAAGGATAAAGCGATGATTGTTTTCAGTCCAGCCGTCATGATTGCGGAGACGCTGGAAGCTCCAGACAGCGGGCAGGTATCGTAGGGGGTATTTGCGCAGACAGAGACCGACTAGAGTTAAGCTCCAGATTAGAAGAAGATCGCGGCTAAATCGACAGTAGCGGTCGCAACCACTTCACTCGACAGGCAGTTGAATCAATGAACAGAAGCGGGTGACGTGAGGTATGAAGGCGGCAGGCAGCTAACCAGCGTAATGGTGGACTCGGGCGGCAGCAGCTGAGGCTTAGCGGCCTGAGGCGGCCAGGCTCACAACCAGCCTTCGTGGAGCTTCGTTTGGAACTCCATGTTCTGCGTCAGTGCTGTCTGCCTGCTGTTCCGCTCTCACCTTACCATCAACCTCTCTTCTCCATTCCCGCTCCTTGATCTTAACGTCGGTGCTGTGCTCTACGAATACGATAAATCCAACCCTGAGCTCAACTTCGCCCTCCCCCAGCTCCCAAGATGTTCAGGAACAACTACGACAACGATGCGGTCACCTTGTATGAGCTCCCCATTCAGCTCCCCATTCAGCTGCCGAAGAAGCTATATCTAACTTTGTTGCTCCAATCAAGCTCCCCGCAAGGTCGGATATTCCAGGTTGAATATGCACAAGAGGCAGTGAAGCAGGGCTCCGTTGTCGTCAGTCTGGTTAACAAGACACATGCCGTGCTGGTTGGCCTCAAGGTACGGAACCTCATCAGCTCTATCAGCTATCTCAATACAAGATGATCAACACCTAACCCCAATCCACTTTCATAGAGAAACGCCGAAGAACTTTCCTCATATCAGAAGAAGATCATTGAAGTCGACTCGCACATGGGCGTCGCTATCGCCGGTCTCGCATCGGACGCCCGCGTTCTCTCCAATTACATGAAGCAACAGTGTCTCGGCTCCCGTATGACCTACGGCCGCCCCCTCCCCGTCAACCGCATCGTTAACCAGATCGCCGACCGCGCCCAAACAAACACGCAACAGTACGGAAAGCGGCCATATGGTGTTGGTCTGCTCGTTGCGGGAGTGGATGAAGCCGGTCCTCATCTATTCGAGTTCCAGCCCTCCGGCATGGCCCAGGAGATGCTTGCTTGCGCTATTGGAGCGCGGTCCCAGATGGCACGTACCTATCTCGAGCGCAACCTAGACCAGATCTCAGAGTCCAGCCGGGACGAGCTGGTTACCCATGGTCTCCGGGCCCTCAAGGAGACTCTCTCCCAGGATAAGGAATTGACGGTGGACAACACGTCTGTTGGTGTGGTGGGACAGGATAGCCAGACTGGAAAGGTTGAGAGCTTCAAGCTCTACGAGGGACAGGCGCTCCTACCGCTGTTCGAAGCCCTGGAGAAGGCGGAGGCGGGGGAGACGAAAGAGTCCGAGGGGATGGAGGTCGATTCATAAATGTGATCTTACGCCATAGACATGAAAATGCCTTACCTTAACCGGGAATGATACGACCGATTCAAATTGCTAGACCCATTGTCATTATCCATTCCGTTCATTATCCGTAATTCTTGTCTAAAAGCCATGCCTATATAAATGCCCCCCTCTATATATATCTCCCTGGCCAAACAAAATCTACGCCTATTCATCCTCCCACTTCAACTGATACCGCCCCTCACTAACCTGATACCTCACAAGCGCAGGCCAAACCTCCTCTACGCTCTTCGCCTCAACCACAATCCCCTCATTCTCACGACTCACATACCCCTGCCGCACCGCATTCCTCACCCACTCAAGCAACCCATCCCAATACCCACCAACATTAAGAAGCACAATCCCCAAATGATGAATCCCCAACTGATTCCACGTCGTCATCTCCATGACCTCCTCAATCGTCCCGAACCCACCGGCGAGCGCGACAAAACCACTTCCGGGCCCACCCTCCTTAACCTTCTCAGCCATCATGCGCTTCCTTGTATGCATGTCCGCCACGACGGTCGTCATGCCGTACTCTGTATCAGGAATACCATTGGGGTCTTGTACGACGCGCTCTGCTTCCTTGCCGCCTCCGGCGCCAGCGACGGAGGATTCAGACGAGGGCGTATCCTTGTTACTTATGCTCACTAGGGCGCGCGGGATGATGCCGTGCACGGATGATGGGCCGGATAGTGAGACGAGGGTTTTGGCAATCTCGCCCATTAGGCCTCTTGTGCCGCCGCCGTAGACGAGCTGGATGTTGTTCTCGTGGAAGATGCGGGCGAGGCCGCGGGCGGCTTCCATGTGTGCGGGGTTTGTGCCTTCTAGGGAGCCGCAGCTGTAAGAAAAAAACAAAGTTAGTTGACATGCTGGTAAGGAGGGTATATTGTGTCTAGATTTCGGGGAGAGAAGGGGCATCTGCTAAAGAAGTTCGGGGGAAAATGCGTAGGATGGCGGGGGAGGGGTAGATCGTTCTTGACGTACAAGACGCAGACCACGGGGCGCTTGGGTTCTGTGGTGGCCATTTTTGCGGTGTATAGATCAATTGACTTTGGAGAGAGGTGGGAAGTATATGTTGGCAAGATTTAGGGATTATCATATAGTTGAAGTTGCTATAGAGGCGGCGGCGAACTTCCGGGCTTCATAAAGAATGGATGACTCATGAATGGAGCCTCCAAAGAGCTGAACTGCCTGTCGACCCAGATATCTACTGGGGTAAGTCATGGAGTCCAGGCTTCTACATATCACGAGAGACATTTTGCTCAGGCTCAAGTGCATGGATTAGCTGCCAATGGGTATCACAGGGTTAACATATACTACATGCTAACTACCCGGCGGTTTGCTCTTCTTTCGCTTCAATTTGGGCTCCTCTGCAGCACTACCCTTATCGGATGATCTACCCGGCGTGTCGACCTTCGGTTGAGGCGTTCCAACTCGGGCTGACGAGGTAGTAATGCTTGGAGGCTGTTGTTGCCTTGAGGCTGCGCCTCGATCTGTGTCTGCGGGTCTAGATAGAATAAAGGAACCTGGCTCGCCTACCAACGGGCTCTCGTCCATATACTCGTCTCCGTATTGTGCTAGAAGGTGAAATGACTCCGCCAGTGCCCTCATGTCGTTGATTGTTGAGCCCGTGTCCACCTGTGCTCCTGTGAAAGACTGCGATTTGCTTGCGACATCCGCATCGGGCATGGGGGTGTTCTCCTTGCTTGTTTGCGACTGTGCGCCTGCCTGGGTATCTGCGGATTTGGATGCCGGCGGAAGGTACGTGTGCCCTTGCGATGGGGTAAACTTGGGCAAAGTCGACGCAGTCTTGAGCAAACTCGTCAAAGACGTCACCGCCGAAAGCTACACAACGAGGTAAGGTTAGCAGTAGCCCCAAGACAAACGGCCTCACCAGTAACAGGAAAACATACAATCCTATTCCCCAGCACACTGGCAGCCGAAGGCGCCATGTAAATGCAATCCCCAACAACGAAAAAAGTAGCCAACACCACAACCTCATCCTCAAACCCAGCGCGCTTCCGTCTCGTCTGTTTCCTGATAACCCAGACATTCGACGGCTCATGCGCAAACTGCGCGCCCCCTCCCGCAGCAGCAGCAGCCTGTAGCGGGTCATACCCAACCATGAATTCCAACCCCTGCATTGTCTTCAACCGGCCCTCAAAGGCTTCTCTTGTTTCGACGAAGTGCCGGAAGGCTTCATTGTAGTTTGCTTGGATTGCGAGGGAGGCGTTGTTCGATGTCGCGTCGAAAAAGGGCGACTCGGCGAAGTAGAAGAGGACTAGGAGCCAGGAAACACGATTAATTGCATCAATCGGGAGGTTCAGTCAGTGAGGGTGGTCCCTACTGTTGTTCGAATGGAGAAATCCGCCCATCATTTGTACGTGGGACGGGGAGCGCCAGAGGATTTCCTCTAGTGAGGAGGGGTCTTGTGTGTCTGCCATACTCTGTTATCGTAGAGCTTTTTTGGCAGATGATCAAAAAGATGAAAGATATGAAAGGTCTGGGTTTTTGAAGTTAGAAATGTAGCTCTACAAGGTCTCTTGTTCTGGTCCTCCGCTGAGTAGACAGCCGGTTTGCAATGTTTGCATCTGTTAATTATCAGGTATAGAGCTGATCAAGACTCAATAAGGCGACACAGTTGCTGAGGTCAATGAGTTGAATTATAATCATGTAAAACGTCTCGGAGTTAAGTCGAGACTCTAATCGATGCTATCGAAATGCAACCACAACGCCAATTCCCACGCTGAATGTTGAATACCACCCGTCTATCATCCATCTTATACATAGTTCACATCAGTCATTCAATGACACCTGTTGAAGGTCGGTGCCATGCAAAATACACATCAAACTGCCAACAGAAGTTTTCAACAGTCCGGTCGACAGAATCTTGTCAGCAACCACGACACTACTTTCTCTGCGAAGGCATGAATATGCCGCAGACGGTGCGCAGCTTCGTGAGCATCTCGTCCCATTCGCCTTCGGCGCTGCTCAGCATAGTCACCGCACCACCAGCACCGATGCGCCACTTCTGAGTATCGTCATTATCTGACGAAAAAGTGAAGGCTGTGCGGATCAGGACCGAGAAGCTTCCTCCGCCACCAAGATCAAGGAAGCCCATGACTCCAGAGTAGATCCCGCGCTTTCGTTTTTCAATTGCAGAAAGATGAATGCAGGATCGCTCTTTTGGAGCGCCAGTCATCGAGCCGGGTGGCAGACACCGCTGTAATGCTGTGAGACCGTACCCGCTCATGTTTGATGATTGTGATCGTGGCATGTTCTTCGCCGCATACCCAGGCCGACTCGGGTCAACGTGCCCTTTGACGTGGGTAATCATCTGGTAAACTCTCCCATGATCTTCTACTTCGAGCAGTTTCTCGACGTACACGTTGCCAGCACCACAGATGCCGTAGAGATCATGGCGAATCAGATCTGCAATCATGAGATTCTCGGCCATCTCTTTCGTTGACCCTAAGATTTCTCGCGCTCGTTCCAGAGTCATGTCATTGGATTTCCTCACGGTCCCTTTCATCGGCTTCATCTCCAATACCGACTGTCGGTCCCAATTAAGGAAGCACTCTGGGCTGCTGCTCACAATCTTGACGTTTCCGAGTCTGGCAAAGGCACTGAACGCTGCGGGATTGTACTTTCGAAGCCGTTTATATAGCTTCCACGGAAAGTCGATGCGCTCAGTAGCAGTATTCGGGGCGGGTAAAGCAATGTTTGTTTCACAGGTGAGGCACAACTCGTATGACTCGCCCGCTCTGAGCTCGTCTTTGCATGCTTCAACTTGGTTTAGGTAGGTATGTTCGCTGGGAAAGTGTATCGTTCCTCCACTTAGAACAGAATCCAGGAGTTCTTCGTCGGCGGGAGAGTTCGCAGATGTTATTGAATAGGAAAATTCCTTCAGCTTTGTGAAAGTCTGATCTAACCAGCCAGCTGGTAAATCATCATCTTCCCTTGTGGATTGCACGGTGACCTTCCCCGTTTCGTTGTCTACCACAATGCTCCTGTCTGTCCACAAAAGACTGACATCTGGTGGATCTTCGGCGCTGACGCTCTCATGGATGTTGTCGTGGCTTTGAGGGCCTCCAGACTCATGTTTCGGATGAGACAAGCAAGCCAGCCCCAGCTCGTACGAAAAGTAGCCTAAAAATCCTGCCCAGAAGGGAACTTCGGGATGTCCTGAGTCGACTTTCTTCAAGTCCATCAAATACCTAAGAATATCCCAAAATTGGGAAACGGACATAAAGGCTTCCACATTCGTACCTTTGGACTCCATGGTATCGAATGAAAACTTTTGTAGCAAAAGTGAATGCCGTGAAGCATAGTACTCAAGCCTCCAGCTGTCCGGACTCGGTACGGATATAATGCTGTATCTGCCATTTGATTGAAATAAGACTGTTGGAGATCCTGGCATGTTGAAGAGTTCACAAATATGCTCAGCATCCAGTTGGCAAGTGGCGAGCGATCGAGAAGCGCTATGGGATGTGGACGATGCACTCCAGTTGACCATGGTATAAGCGACTTCCGGGAACCTAGTCTCTCCAGTTGGTGGTCGAATAATGTCGGTAGGTAAGCTCCCATATCCTTCACGGTCGTGCGCTTTATTGTACTTGACAGCCATGTCCCACCAATTGCGGAGAAGCTTATTGCATGCTTCCCGGTCAGACTTGCAAGATTCAGGGTGGAACTGGACACCCCAGAAGGGCTTCTCTTTGTGTCGGGCAGCCATTGGAACCCATGTTTTCGTTGACGAAGATCTGTCGGGTTGGATAGAGAACCAGGCGAGAATATCAAGGTCTGTCTTCAGCGGCGTGAATTCGTTTGGTGCAGTCGCCTTGACCGGTTCATCAAGCATTGCATACAATGAATGATAAAGAGTGACTTCCAGATCCTGCACATTCTCAAAGATATCCCTCTGGTTCGTCGTGACATGGTGAACCTGCCCATGCAGAGGCTCCGGCAATCGCCCGATAGGGATGCCATGATGAAGACACAAACTCTGAAACCCAAGGCAGATACCAAGAACAGGCAGTATATCTGATCTTTGAAGATTCCATATATCAGCCATAACACCAACATCATCGTGGACATTGGGATCCCCAGGCCCGGGGCCTAGGACAAGCGCGTCGTAGTGTTGAAGGAACTCAAGCATGTTGCCGTCTGGCCATTCTGCATCAATCATCATCACTGTGACTCGGGCGCCAAGCACCTCTTCCAGCATGGCGACCACATTGTAAGAGAAGGAGTCGTAAGCGTCAATGTAAAGTATACTTTTCTGGCGGATGCCCTGGCTGGCTTTCGAGTTAGGCCCAGAGCTGGACGCCGTCCAGTCACCAAGTAGCGGCGCCATTGTCAAAAGCTCCCTATAGGGAGTTCCAAGCGCTTGAAAAGATCAAATAATGAAGGTTAGAGATGGGAAGACATGTAAGAAGTATGGGGGCGAGGTATCAAAGTAAGACGAAAAGATCGGCCTCTTCTATACCAGCGAGCTCGACAGACTCTGGGTCAGCACTAAAAGATGACTGACATAAGTCACCATCCTTTCTTAATTTTGACGTGAGGAATGCATGACGAGGAATCCTCAAGAATAGAGAACCGGAGGGAGGATGATGTTTGGTGGCGGCAGCGGCGAAAAGTGAAGATTTCCGGGGGAAAAGACGAGGACCAGTGGAGCCTTTCCGGCCGATGTTCCCACCCGCCCTATCTCTATTACTACTCCTACTACTACTACTACTCATTCCTGACCATTTTTAACCATGACATTCGTTATTCAGCTTCTATATTTACAAAAATCCAAGCCAGTCTATATCTTCACAAAGTACAGATCCAACCGAAATGGCCCCTCAAGATTGTCCCTTTGCCGGTGCGGTGGCGACCTTGGCCGTAACCCTTGGGAAGTATTGGCTTACAAAACTCTCCCTGCAGCAAAAGGTCAGCATATTCGAGTAACAATAGGGAAGGCGTTATAACATACGTGTAGTAGCTGTGGGCCGAACTATGGTCTCCTACCAAGTTGTGGGCCAACTCATGGCAGAGGATCACCCACCAGTAGACCGTAGCTTCGGCCCGGTCTGGTGTCGCGCTTTGAATCAGCGCTTTCTCATGCAGCTGCTGGAAGTAAAAGTAGTTGCAGAAGATACTTCCGGATTTGTTGAACGCGATAGATTTCGAGCCGGGATCATAAAAGATACTTAGGCTGTCAGGACGCAGAGAAAAGACGTCGGCACAGTCGAGGAGTATAGAGCCAAATAAGTTCATCCCATAACTGTTCTGGGCAAGGAACGCAGACCGCTCAGTAACCGTTCTCGCAAATAGAATATTGACCCGACATGGAAGTGTTGCCGCAAACTCAAGCTCATGGCTAGGTTTCTCATCGCAATAAGTCTTCAATTCATTGATCTGGTTTGCTTCGGGCTTTGAGAATATACCAGACGTGCCATGAGCTCGACTGGACTGAACAGCCGAATGTAGCGTCTTTTGAAGCTGGAGAGGTGAGCTGACGGACACCGGAGCCTCGGGGCGTGGCTGTTTGGGTTCTTCAGGCGTGGGAAGCTGAGGAGCATGCTTGGGAGAATCATTGGTTGGTGGGGGTTGAGATTCGCTGAAGGGATTCCAAGACGACCGGTTGCCTTCTTTGAAGTGTTTTGTGAAATTGGAAAACAGACCACTGCGTTTCTCTTTGGCAGTCTCTGATGGGGAAGGCAGACGGGGTTCCTTCAAAGAGGGAGAGTCCGGGAAGACGCCAGGCATTGGCCCAGAACCTTGCTTTTCAGGGGTGAACTGTTGAGCCTCTTTCTGTATAAGTGCTTCTCTTTCCTGCAGTTGTCTGCGTTCCTCCTCAACCTGCTGCTGGCGCCGGTCCTCTGCGATTCGAGCTTCTTGGGCCTTTTGTCTGAGAATGCGCTCCACGTTATAACCGCGCCCTCTCAATTCCAACAAATCAGTCTTCAGGAGCATTTCCAGAGTGAGGGATGAATGAAGCTTCGGTCGATTCAAGATCAAGAAAGAAAGCGCTTGACTGATCTCGTAGAAATCATATTTGCCAGGAGTTATACGCATAACGTGCTCTCTTGAAACCTCGGTAACAATTGCCTTTCTTTCCTGTCTGTAGGAAATGGGTCGATCCTTCAGGGACCGTGTAATGGCGATTGACTGTACTACTTGAATCTTGAGGTTCTGATCAAGCCATCGGCCATCATGTCGAATTCCATCAGGGGGTTGGTCATGTAAGAAAAGTCTTGAGCGTTCTTTGATCAGCTTTAGCAACTTGGCAGCAGGACGCTGATCAGGAACGACCGCTCCCCAATGAGCCCGCTCTTCCACAATGCGGCTCAGAGGCACCGCCCCTAAAGCAATATAAAAGTTCTCGAGCACCTCTTCTTGGGGCGCAGCCAAGACATGGTCCTTGAACTGGACGAAGCTCTGGAAATCGTCGACCACTATCGCCTTGTTCGCGGCGGTCAACGTCCACTCCTTAATGCCTTCCTCCTCAGCCTCATCTTCATAGTCAGAGTCATCGACGCTCTTCTTGACTTCTTTATTAGCAGGTTCCGTGGACAAGGAAATCTCTTTACTAGCCAGCAAGAATGCCGAGCGCCTCATCTCCCGGAAAAGCTCCTTGTTCTTCTTGAGTACAGCCATGTCCTCAGCGAGTGTTCTCAGCAATTTGAGATACCTTTCAGCACTTTGAAGGGTAGCAGAAATTCTGGCTGGCTCCATAACTACCATTTGCGCAATCTCTACCTTGGTGGGTTCTCTCTTGGACCCAACAGCCATCAAGAAGAGATTGGCTTCCTGTCCGAAGTCCACAAAGTCGAACAGATCCCTGTAGTCTTCACCTTCTCCCAGATAACAGAGTCTAGGCGCTACACGGCGAATCTTTCCACCTTTCATAGACTCATCGTTTGTGGGGACTGGTATGATCTCGGCACCTCCAACGCGGTCTATATCTCGCGAGTTGAGCTCAGACACTCTCCCGGCAAGATACACGAAAACTAATCTGGCATCTCGCTTTGTGGATGGCGGCCTACGGATCAAGGTATCAAGGCATTCCGATAGCTTAGGATGTTGTTGGACACCGAGGTTAGGAGCATGTCGATGGAGATCTTTGCGGAGGATGCTGAAACCGAACAAGGCAGCACCTTCGTCTGTGTAGCATCTGCTCGGAGCACTGATGCTTGGTTGCTGGTCGTTCGCATTGTTCAATGGTTCAACCGGCAGGAACGGATCAGCTACCGCACTGCAGTTGAACACGCCATATCCGTTGGACTCGTATTCGGCGATGTAATACGACATGGCTTTTCCGTGTAGAGTCCAATCGCTCTGAGAGGCTGCCCTAGCCATGATCCGCACTACCTCAATGGCTGTTGGGGAGCTTCGGAGGCCCAGTCTAGACAAGAACTTGCCCTCATTGCTACTGGCGATGAAGTTTCCTGGCCACTCAATGACCCGAAACCCGAGGACCCTCAAAGAATCATTTGGCTCAAAGAGTTCCTGAACTTTGTAGCGCTTCCGTCCCAACGGCTTCGAGCCTTCACCTTCAGCCACACAGAAGCTGGTTTCCTTGAGGCGTTTGATGTCGCTGGAAGGAATATCGTTGCTAACGGATGCAAGATATCGTATGAGATCGACGTGACTCCACCTTACTTGGTTGGGAGATTTCTCGTCAGATGAAGCTGGGGCATTAAGAAGGCGCTCGAAGATAACACCAAGCTCAACGGTTTTACGGACACCAAGAGCTGTCAGAAACTTTTCTTTCACTCCTTGGAGCCCATGAATGACAGGTAAGTCATCAAACAGGCGGACGGAAGGGAAGTATGTCTCGCCAGGCCGCCTCATACCAACGCGAGTTGGGATAATAGTATGTGATTGTAGCTGATCAATCACATCTTGTTTCGAAGACTGGCCCAGGGTTTCCCATTGCTTTGAAATGACGGGAAGTACTTGTGCTGCGAAGGCCGAAGTCTGTGTTATATCCTGGGTAAGAGGAAGGACACTCCGATCCCCAGCATTGCTGACAAGCCAAGACAACCAAGGAACTGTTTGCAGTTCTTGCCAGTCAAATGAGTCAAGCTCCCGTTTGGCCATGGATTTGGTGTATTTGAAGGGCATCACCGTGGGTGGCAAGGGCAGGTCGGCAGGGATTCGCTGGGGGTTCAAATATAACGACACCTGAGAGAAAACAATCACAGAGGTGGTGTTTCCATTTTCATCTTCAGTGAAAGCCACCGCAGCATTGAGTATACTTTTTACAGAGTATAGATCGAGCTGGCCTGAGACAGCTCTCCGACCCAGCCAGCCTAGAAACGGGGTTATTTGCGAGGAGCGTAGAGGACTAGTCTCTAGCTCGCGTTTGATGTCGGAGACTGTAATCTCGGTCACAAGCCCAAGCATCGTCAACTTTTTGACGAAATCTTTCGAACCCTCCACAAATTCATCCGGCAAGACCGGTATGGTGTCTATGAACGTCAAGTCCTTTGCGGCCACGCGCACCTTGTGGTTCTGAACAACACCGCAGGTTGAAAGCACCTCGATGGAGGCATTCTTATTGCAAGTCCAGAAGGCATCCTCCATGGTTTGTCCAAGTAACGATGAAGGTGTGGATTCGCGAAACACGAATTGATTGGCAGTGTGAACAGCTTCAGGAAGCGAGTGCACGATGTCTTCTTTCCGGATCTTTGACTGCTTTGATGGATCTTTTGCAGACTGTATTCGGTACTGCATTGTAGCCATTTCCGCAGCCCAAGCGATCCGACAAACAATACCTGCCGCCCTCAACATTTCCATATTCCATTTACTGATATACCTCGTGTTGAGATCAATGCTCTCTCGTTCCACCGTAGGGATGACGGAAGGGGCCGAGATGTGAGCGTTGAGTCCAGTTGTTTGCTGCGTAGGGAACCCGATGAAGACCCTGCCACCTTTTGAGGGGAGGATTGAGGATAGAAATTCTGCTTGTGATCCTGATGCTGCAGACGCCTGGCTGGTGTCATATGAAGGTGTCAGCACGGCGAGTGATGTTTTCTTGGGCGGTGGTTTCCGTGTAGCTCGCTCAAGTTCACTACTTAGTGAATGACTGATGGACGCCTGGATGCTTGCAGTGTTAATGTGCAAGAACACAGATGCTGTCGAGACCTTCGTCATATCCCCAGATTGGCTGGCCTTTTCTTTCTTCTCACTGTCAACAGAATTTTCCGATGAACTTTGAGTGAGTCTAGACAGAAAGCTGCGCAGCGAGGTAGTGGTGTCCCTGATACCCTCGGAAAGTATGCTTGCATTCGGATTCCAATCGACAACGCGCATCCAGGCAGCATCGACCTGAGCAACTTCTCTGGTGACACTCGTAACTTTCATTAACCCGTCCTGTGTTTTCGTTTCGATGTCTCTGGGAATGGTGAGAGAGGTGCCGGGGGCAGCCTTTTTGGCTAAACGCAGTACATTCCAATCGTCCAGCCAAAGCTCAATACACTCAAGTTTAACGAATGTAAGACTACTGGATAGAAATTGACAGAGCTGCATCAGTGACGGTACCGGGGATGTATCATTGCGATAGTCTAAGACGAATGTTGTTTCGGGATTCGCTTTCTCGTCCAGCTGTAAGCGACGAGTAAATAAGGCGTTTCCCTTCCAGTAAAACGCCATAGCATCAGTACCAGATGACACAAACGGCTCTTCGCAGTCATCAAATACGCTGTAGAACCCGACACCAAAAGCTCCGATCTTAGCTTCATCCGGGTTTCCGTCAGCGATACGCTTTAATCGAGCCCAGTCCTTTTCGCTGAAAGGAAGACCGTTGTTGGATATGAGTAAACGTGTAAGAGTGTGATGTGATATTGTGTGCTTTATCATAGCTGTTCCGTCGTCGGGAGGAGGCAGAGGAACCGTCGTTGAAGGAAGAGTTTCGAATTTGATAGTGACTTTCGTGGCATTTGCGTCAGCTGCATTTTGAATCATCTCTCGTAGGACGGTCCTATTACACGTTAGTGACGGCGATAAAATAAGTCATATCTTCTGTCCTTCGAAAACACACTCACCAGCGTCCGGAGTATCTGGCAAGAACTTTTGAAATCAAGCCACGGGTATCCACGGTGACAGCCTCCTCATCGGCCCCGGACCCCATGGTACGCGCCTTGAGCGCACTGAAGTCAATTTTCTGAGCCATGTTTGTATCTTGACACCTCGAACGCCAACAACAAGTCTGTGACGCAAACAAAAAAGCCCTCGAATAGTTCTGACGGCAGTATAAGCGGTTCAACCGGACGACGGCGGCAAGTCACCAAAGATGTTGGAAGATACAGAAATAAGATCAAACTCGGAACCAAAAGGAGCAAAGCCAAATAAGACATCAAAGGTCAGCCTCAGCATGATTATGTTAAGGAAAAAGGCACCGGAAGCGTGATTTGCCATCCATTGTTGACGATGGACCGCGGTGAAGACGCTGGAGGCGCAATCAATGCTTATCAGCTGTTATCGGGGGCGGTGAGGGTGGTGCCTGGCTGACTCAGCCACACTAGCGGCGCCCCAAGCTCGGTCACGGGGTCTAGGCCTCCGCCGGGGGGCACCAGACCAGCTTGTGCTGCAGCAGTGAACTATTATTTGGAGTACTCCGAGACCAACTACAAAATCACTGTTGCTTCTCCTGCAGCTGTACAGCTCCCTCGCTGTCGTGTGTCGGTGGCCCTGTCAACAAAGTTAGGGCCGGCGTCATTCACAGCCAACAATTCGAATCCGTCGCTTCGCATGACTTCTCGGCAATCGTGTACACACCGTTGGAAGCAGTTCCGCGCATGACGCTCGACTGCCTCCGCACTACCTCCTTTCAGATGCCACGATGGGCGTTGACCCTCTATCCCCCATTGCGCCCGCGCGCCTGAGAGCACTCATCCTCCCTGTTGGTCGCATCAAGCGATCTCGGTTTCTTAGTTTCGCTGCCAGACTCCAGGCCGAAAATGTTGTCCGCTTGGGGGACATTAGCCCCGATGCGCGGCCTAATCGAAGTGAGTGTCTTACGACCTGAATATGAGCTTCGATCTAGCATGCCGTGGAGGTGACGAGGACCGATCTGCTGACGTTCGAAACTCCGCTGTCATAGATATGTTCTCTCCCCTCGCTTTCCCCACGGGCATCATCCTATACGATCTCTCATTCTCCATGCCCCCAATATCCCATCTCGAGCTGTACCCATTTGAGATATTTAGAGAGCCGCTGGTCGTTCTTGCGATAGCTGATGGATCGGAGCTTGCTGGTGGGACAGACCAGAATGGTCTCGAGTCGAGCAACGGCAAAGCCCCAAGGCCGGACGGCCTGGACCAGCTGCAAGAGGAACTCAAACAGCTACAAGAGAAGAACCCAAGGGCGCTAGTGCATCAGCTTTTGATTTTCGACCATGAAGGAGTCAACAAGGTCTCAAACGGCCCCGATAATATTCTATGGATTCCATCTCCGCAAGCTTCCAAGGCCACTACGATGAAAACCGTTTTATGCGATATCACCTCTATCCTCCTTTCCGAAATGGACGAGTTTGCAAAAACGATACAAAGTATTCCGACAATTGATTCCCCGAGAGCCTCTGCTTGGGGGCCACACCGTGGGCCTGATCTGCGTCGGCGTCCGACGGACAAGCTCTTCCATAGAATGACCATGCCCGCGCAGCTTTCTACAGAGCAGAATGGATCTACCGAAACCCCTAAAGGCTCCAGTCAGAGTTCACCGACGCCTGATGATCATGAAACGCCGACAACTTTTGATGAAATCACTCGATCAATACAGCTGGCCAGTCGTTCCAGCACTACACTCGGTAAATCAGGCTCCCTGTCATCATCGAAAGAGCACAGTAGGGACCGAATGTCAGTGAGCGGTTTGAGTGCTACCGATCGAACAAAAAATCGAATCAAAGGTCGCTCAGGTGTGGTAATTGGGACTCTGTTCCTGCAGTCAGGAAGATGGCCGGATGCATTGAAGGAACTTGTCGAGGCCGCGTCTAACGCTAGAGCGAGCAGCGACTACGTGTGGCACGCGAAAGCACTCGAGTCGATCCTCCTTTGTCTGCTAATGTTTGCTTGGGCAGGCATGGACTTTCAGGTTTGTCGCGACCTTCTCTTGGGCACCCTTGATTGCTAATATATGCATTCATAGGTTCCTCCCATTTGCTATCCAGTTGCAGACAAATCATCCAAGGGGTCGACAGCAGTGAACTTTGATGCAACTGCTTCAGCTGGGAACCGCATCGTCTCTCTCCAAAACCTCTCGAACCTTCTGCCTGATTTGGCAAATAACATCCTGAATCTGTACAATCGAGCAGCCAACATCACCGACGAGCCACTTCCCCAGCTCGTCTTCTCGGAAACCGTAATTCGCCTAGCAAGATTATTAGTGGCCACACGAGTTCGCGACGGTGCTTTGGACGACAATGCTCTGAAGCACATCGTGATGAACGAGCCGCTTGAACTTTTAGTGCGGCCAGAGCGGCCTCGGGGGTTGACAATCCTCCGCAAGAACGAGATCGCGAATTTCTTGTTCAAGGCGTTACCACTTTCCGCTGGCTCGGATCTTCCCGCAACAGATGCGATACCTATTTTAATCGGTGTCGTGTCTGTCCTAAACACGCTTGACTTGCCACGAAAGAAGGCTTTCGTTCTGAGAGAGCTATTATCTATCATGGTTCCGGCTCTTGTAACAGCTCGCAAGTTAGGGGCCGCAGAAGTCGGTATCCATCCTGCAGCAGGGTTATCATCTCTTAGCGACACAGCTTTCGATATCAACGCCCTTGATGTGGGCCCAGGAAATATGGACCGAAGCATGCGCTCCCTACTTGCTATAATAGGGGAGGTATACGGTGTTCAGTCCTCGGCTTGGACTGAGCGAGGGAAAAGGAGGTCTGGAAACACCAACGATTCTCAGAGCTCTGACCACGATTCAGTATCAGCGATAGCCGAACGAGCTTTTCGGCATGCTGTGTTGGATCGTTACGGGGACCTAAACCTCAAAATCGATGTTCTCAAGATGTGCATTAATTCGTGTGAAGCGCTTCCGGACTTCGGGGGTGTTCTGCGTTTCACCGTCGAGCTTCTCCAAACGATCCGGGGAGATCTTATGCTCTCCAGACTGTCGTACACCGCACCGTGTCTGCAACCGGATGAACAAATTCGATTGCTGAATAATATTAAACGGACTGTTGGCGCTGCGAACCGGCTTGGTGTAGCAGGCCTAGAAGCCGAATACTGGGATGACTTCTTGGTTCGCGGCGTTGAGCTACTGTCTTTGAACGACCCTCAGAGGCCAGTGCATCGGTCTAAATCGGAACTCGATGCAGTAACTGTGACCAGCAAGAAGTCCACAAAGGATCCGTTCTTGTATAATCCCTTCTCCAAAGCATCCGGCAAGACCTCGGAGCTGCTTGTGGTTGCCGGAGAGTACGCAGCATTTCAGGTCACCCTTCAGAACCCTTACGAGTTTGAAGTTGAGATCGAGCGCATCCGCCTCGAGAGCGAAGGTGTGCCTCTTGATGCTGTAGCAGAGTGGGTACTTCTTCCCCCACTCTGTATTCAGGAAGTCACCGTGTGTGGAGTAGCGCGCGAGCAGGGGTCGCTGAAGATAACGGGTTG
This sequence comes from Aspergillus stella-maris, assembly GCF_047715825.1. NCBI lineage: Eukaryota > Fungi > Ascomycota > Eurotiomycetes > Eurotiales > Aspergillaceae > Aspergillus > Aspergillus stella-maris. The sequence goes on along the minus strand of NW_027396808.1, from coordinate 89,037 downwards.
CTCCGTCAAGGTTCGGCATTGCAGAGAGCGTAATTTTCCTATTTTCAAGGACCTTTGGAGGCCCGATATCGAGGGAAAGTTCAAACGAATTGGCCTCGCCGCCAAAAAGCCTTCGACTGATCGTCCTCTGTCTTGGAGTTCAACATTCTCGAAGGATGGGAAGTCTCACTCGAAGAAAGGACTGCAGACGTCCAAATGTGAGGTGAAGGTCATCCGCCCACAGCCGTCACTCATCATAGAAACATTATCGCTGTCCCAGTCAGCAGTAATGGTCTTGGAGGGTGAAAGAGCTTCTTTCAAAATTACACTGCGCAACACGTCATCTTGCGATCTCGACTTCATCCTATTTACCTTTCAGGACTCGACAACGAAGCAAATACAAACAGCACTGAGTAACAAGGATTTACTCCCAGTCGAGGTATACGAATTGACACTTAAGCTAACAAAGCCGGCCCTGCAATGGCGCAGAGAAGGCTTGAATCCGAGCGACTTCTCAATACCAGCGGGCCAAAGTGCCACATTCACTATCGATGTCTCGGGCAACCCTGGGCTGCAGGAAGCTACCGTGCAGATAGACTATGGCAGCATCGGCGTCTCTTACGATGCACTGCCGGACGTCTTCTATACTAGACAACTATTCATCCCACTAACGGCGACGGTGAATGCAAGCGTGGAAGTGGCACGTTGTGATATCATACCCTTCAGCAGTGACTTCGCGTGGTCAGATCCTGGGCAGAATAGTGTCGAACAGGCCGTCGCCGCAGCGGAGTCATCAGACTTCAGCAGCAGCAGCGACCATTTCTCTACCGTGCTCTCAAACTTATCACGAGGCACATATGGCTCCGATCACTGCATCCTTCTGCTCGATCTTCGGAACGCTTGGCCGAACCCATTATCAGTTGCTCTGAACGTCAATGACCAGCCGGAAGAGTTGACAGATAGCGCACCTGACGCTACAGACAAGTCTGGCGAATATACTCTGCGCGAGGTGCTTCAACCAGGCCAGATGTCGCGCTTTGTCCTCATTCTACCCCGTGTCTATGTTCAGAACCCACATGCATCAATCCCCTCTTTGAAAACAGGGTCTAAGAGGCAGTTCGTCGTCAGCGCCCATAAGCTCACGTTTGATGCTGAAGCCGCAGCACGGGAAGCATTCTGGTATCGCGAGGAGCTCCTCAAACGAGTCAGTGGAACATGGAAAGAGACCCTGGGCAGCCGTGAGGGCATCGTCGATCTGAGAAACATGCGCTTCAATGCACGCATGGTCGACGCATTCCGCCTCGAAGACGTCGAAACAAGCTTTGCCTTGAAACCTTCGTTCGCCGGCAGCGCCGAAGACGGAGTCACCCAGGCAGGAAAGTCAAAATACAAGGCCGCAACAGATGAAATGCTTGACCTCACCGTCACCGTCCACAACCGCTCCTCCAGACCCATCCACCCACTTCTCCGCCTCCAACCTAGCCTCCGCCATCAACCTAATAACGTCGCGCTTGACCTTCCACGGCGCCTCGCCTGGACAGGCATGCTGCAGCAGGTTCTGCCCGTGCTGGGTAGCGGTGAAAGCACCACTGCCACAGTCGGCGTTACGATCCTCTGCCGCGGCGAGTACGAGTTCGGCGCAACAGTCGAGGAACTGCGCTTGCTTCGTCCGTCAATAGCCTCTGAAAGCGACGGTAAAGAACATACGCACAATCCTCAATCCGATGAACTCTTCATCACGGATACATTTGGCGTGGACATGGCAAAGAAACGACGCATCTGGCATGCCAGAGAAACATGTGTTATGACTGCTCATGATTAACGGCCAGAGATATAGACGACTGAGTTCCACTCTTCCTCGCTTTGCAAGTTTATTGACACCGATGCGCGCGGCAGTTTCATGATTGGAATGATGTTAGTTTCTTGTACCATCTTGTTGAGTTATGTGTTGATGACGTCGTGCTGTTCTGTCCTCTGTCCGATGTTGGGGAGGATGTTGTGGATCGAAATAATTTGGCTCGAAGGGCTCTCTGGGACCTCTCGAGTTTATACTTGATTGATTGTCTATGCTATATAGATAGATCTACTTAGTTGATACCAGTCACTGTACATACCCTAGATAATCGGCCAACATGTCGAGATAATGCATGTTCTTAACCCATTCAACTCATCATCTTCCCTTGCGTTCCATCCTTTATTCGCACTTGCTAGAGTAGCATTGAGTGCGGGCTCCAGGTCGGCCGAGTGTCTGTACTTCCTTATCCAAAATTTCCGAGGACCTTCTGGTTGTCAAAGGCTGGCTTCTGTGTACCCAAGTCGCTGATTCGCCAAGTCCAGGCTTTATCAAGCGAGCTCGCCTCGACGAGTAATGATCAAACTCTTGCCAGTGCTGTCAATATCACGTCCGTCCCTCCTCTTCCTGCTCTTGGTTCGAAACAGGCCTATCCTTGCCTTGACTACCGGGTCCAGCCGGCTGTGGTTCAGCCGGAAAGCTCAGGTACTTCCAATCCTCAATCTCCTCAATAATACACTTCAACCGATCTCTTATACTTTCAACCGCATAAGTCCCCAATATAAGTCTCAGCGGCGGATAAGAGCAATGACCCAACTGCCACACCAAATGTGCTGCCTTGACTGCACTAGCGGGCTGTTTATCACCAAGCCACATGAGCATGCGCTTCGCGTGCGCCGCCGGAGACGTAGGTGTGTTGTATGGTTCGCTCGGCGGCTTCACAAGGAAATGCCCGTAAAGCGGTAACGGCGAAGAAAGGTTATGCACGCTGTCTGTTGATGGAAACGGCTCGGCAGATACAAGATCCCCCACATCATCACGCCGCATATGCCCCGGTTCCACAAGCGTAGTCTTGATATTGAAGCTATCGACCTCATAAAGCATACTCTCCATCAGCCCCTCAACGGCATACTTCGACGCACAGTAAGGCCCCAGACCCGGCACGCCCAGTGCGCCAGAAGTCGAGCTGAAAATCAAATACCGGCCAGACCGGCGCTCTCGAAAATGCGGCAGCGAAAGCTGAATCATATTCAGCGTGCCCGTGAAATTCGTCTCGAACTGGTCGCGGATGTCGTACTCGTCTTGGTCCTCGCAGGCGCCGATGACGCCGTACCCGGCGCAATTCGCGATGATGTCGATGCGCCCGAAGCGCTCGATTGTGCGGTCGATGACCTGTTGGACTGTTTCGCGGGCGCGCACGTCACAGAGTAATCCGAGGCAGTTTTCGTGCTCTTCTTCGAGCTTCTTCATTGCGGCCGGGCTGGTTTCGAATGTGCGGCCTACGGCTGCGACGAGGTCGTCGCGGGAGAGGGCGGTTTTGACGAGTGAGCGGCCCATGTGACCTGTTGCGCCGAAGACCTGGAGATGCGATAGAAGAGCATAATCAGTCTCTGCTTGCTTATAGAAGGTGAGTAGGTAGCGAATGTACCAGCCAAACGAGCGGTTTCGGCCGGTTCTGCGGGCCTGGAGGGTCGGTGGTTGAAGGTAGCTGGAGCTTCGGTTCTCGATTATTGGGTGTCGCAGAGGGTGACAGGGCTGCTGTCGCCCTCGGCGGGGAGTTGTGAAGCTCCATAGAGGAGGAGGCGCAATGTGGAAATTGAGTGAGGATGTTTCGGCTGGGGATGCGCGCTCCAAAGGGAGCCCCTCATTATCTCCGATTCTCCGCATCAGGAAAATCCGGGGGTCTCGGCGTCTATGGTTGTTTATTGTACCAGATCATTCGCTTTCAATTATGTTTCATTCATATATTAACTAGGTATCCTTTAATAGAGACAGCGCCGCCGGAGAGCTTTGGCTCATTTGATATACATAACGCTCCTCAAAATGCAGTCCTTCATATACCAGCACGCCGTAAAGAGCACCATAACGCAGACAAGCACAGCTTGAGCCCTAATGACCAACCTCTCTCCGGAGCCGGCCAGCGGCGGTAGTAGGTGCTGGCTCAGGCCACCCGCTCACAGCATCGTCCACTTCTTCGAGGAACGTTTTACTGTTATGGATGGAGGTACTGGCTAGAACCACCCTCACACCCGGCGAGCTAGCGTTGACCTGAGTGACCATCTTTGCCTCTTCATACGTTGCTCCACCAACCATGAAAATTATGATGTCTTGCGGCTTGTCGCGGATGTGGCCGCCACCCTCAAGGAATGGATATTGAAGCTCCTTGAGTCTGCCCTTGATCAGATTTTGCAGGGTTGCTTCAAGTCTAGGAGAATGCTGTGTGTAGACGTTTTCGACACCTTTTAGGCCCTTAAACCTATCACGAGCGCCGGAGAACAGCGAAGTAGATTCAAATAAGTCAGAGAATCCACCAGCGATAGGTGGAGCTTGGAGTGAGTGGTGGTAAGCGAGGATCTTGGGTATAATATTGACCCGGTGCGAAGGCACATTTCCCGCTGTTACGAGCAGATCAAGGAGAATGGGAAGAGCATTCGATGGTTGCTTCTCGTATCTGATAGCGTATAAGGCAACCAACCGTATCTTGTTTTCGGCAGGTACTGTGGGTATTTGAATGATCCTTTGCAAGTTCTAGGATAATATTAGCGGCTGAATGGCATGCTTTAGTCGAGTTTGCCTCACCTTTAAATCGCTGTTGTGGTTGTCATTGCAAGCCAAGCTTTGCTCAAGCTCACTCACGTCGAGTAGAGTATCCTCCCCTACTCGTCGACTGAGTTCTCCCACCAGCGTGACATGCTTGCTCACGTTTCCAGAAAGTTTTCGAAACTCCGGGTAGTCTTCCACGAAACGCTTCATATCGGCAATAGATTCAATGTTCATCGTGTTCTTGGTCTTGGCCTGATATTGTTCCACATATTCTTTGATGTTCTGTCCAAGGTCTCCGAAATTCTGGTACATGTTCTTCTTGAAGAAAGGATCTTGGTCTTGCGAAAGAACAATCTCACGCAGTTCGGGACGAATTTCGGGTACATCCTTGAGGTCTACCCGTCCGTTGTGGATTCCCATCAACTCATGTACCATAGCCTGGTATGTCCATTGGGTGAGGAGCGGGGTGATAGGATCGTCGCGACGGTCGAGGATGAGCAGGATTGGAGGGGTATCGGTCTTGCGGAAGTTGAAGAGCTGCTCCTCCTGCGTTAATTGATACCGGACCTCTGTAGCCAGCTTCTTAGCCAACAGGCTATTCTTCTCGAATCGAATGAGCGGGTTCTTTTTGAGTGAGAGTAAAGTCGCGATTACGCCCTCTGTGGTTCTTTGTAGTGCGTCGGCATTCCAAACATCTGGCGAGTTGGCCCATAGTCTCTGATTCGGGTAGCCTAGATTCAGAGAGCATAGATCGGGGTTGATGACAAGGAAGTCCGCAAAGTGTTCCTGAACTACGCACACTACTTCGTGCACGTCGGCTTCCGCCAGGCGCTCGAGGGAGGATTTGCGGATGATATTGCTTAGGTAGATGTAGTATTCGCCGTACTTTGGCTCGCGAAGTTCATCGATGAGGAGCTGAATGGAAGTTGGTGATGGTCGCACAAAACAGAGACAGCGTAGATGCCGCATTCGTTCTCGTGCAGCATTATCCAGTCGATCGATCAGGTATACCTCATGGTTCAACAGAGCTGATTGAGTGATTGCGGTCGAGACGATTGGCACCTGCCAGACTCAACGATTAGCTTCGAGCTTCATACCAGGCTATCAGACAGAAAACGGAGAGTGTCCCACTGTCTCACTGTCAAGAAGGAGTATCTTCATCTTGGTTGTAGAGGGGCCAGGTCCCGACGGATCGCCCGCCGTGACCATCTTGGAGATGTAGCCAGACACCGCAGCGACGACATCCATGGTGGCTGATAAGTATTGTCGAAGAGTGAGATTAAAAGAATGTAAGCGGCGTAATTAGACCCAATCAACTAACCACGCGAGAAGTATGGGCGAAGAGGCTGTAGGGCGGAGGTCGAGGTAAGCGTGTCCGGCGGAAGCGCCAAGTCGCAGTCTGATGATCGGCCTTGTGATTCCGTCATACCGCACGCTTTCCCCATCCCCAACGTTCCTCTTGTACTTCTTCTTCCTCTCCTATCCCTGTCTTTCCTACATTCGCCTGCTGCTTTAACTCCCTCCATGCTGTTCTTTTCGTGATCTATACCCCATACGGGCTTTTACCATGTTCCCAGGCATCGATTACTGTGAGTTCAATCTCATGTTTTTTTCCCCTGTTCTATGCAGTTAGATCTTGTACCGCCGGATCGGAGCTTCAGAACGAGTCAACTAACCTTCTTTTTCTTCTCTCTTAGTATTCAGCTACCCGGCTAAGCTCACTGGAGCTTCGGTCGATGAGCGTATGTCCTTTTTCACGTCCTTTTACTATTCGCCCAGCTTGACCGGTTCAGCTAATGGCGGGGTTCTATAGTCAAACTCATAGGCTCCTTCCTCCTCTCCTACCCTTTGTCGGCGCTATTGAAGAGAATACCAGATGCCCAGCCATGGAAGAAAAATGCCTTCAACATCGTGGTGTCGCTCTTCTACCTCGTTGGGCTTTTTGATCTGTGGGATGGCCTTCGCACCCTGCTCTACAGTGCCGCGGGGGTTTACGCTATTGCCTACTATGTTGACGGCTCTATGATGCCATGGATCGGTTTTATCTTTCTAATGGGTCATATGTCGGTCAACCACATTACTCGTCAAATATTGAACGAACCGCAAGTGATCGACATTACGGGAGCTCAGATGGTGCTCGTGATGAAGCTGTCGGCTTTTTGTTGGAACGTCCATGATGGCCGATTACCACAAGACCAGCTGTCTGATCCACAGAAATACGCTGCGATTACCAAATTTCCATCTCTCCTTGACTACGCCGGCTATGTCCTTTTCTTCCCAGGCCTCTTTGGCGGTCCATCATTTGACTATGTTGCCTACCGTCGATGGATCGATACCACTCTATTCGAGATTCCCCCCGGCACTGATCCGTCGAAAGTGCCGCCGACTCGGAAGAAGCGCAAGATTCCTCGGAGTGGAACCCCTGCTATGAAGAAATTAGTCACAGGTCTAGCTTGGATTGTGGTGTTCCTGCAGCTGGGCTCGATTTACAATAAAGACGCGATACTGGACCCCAGTTTTGAGGACTACTCAATCGTACGCCGTGTCTGGTCTATCTACGCGCTCGGCTTCACGGCGCGTACGAAATATTATGGCGTTTGGACCCTCGCTGAAGGCGCCTGTATCCTGTCGGGAATGGGTTACAACGGCTTTGATCACAAGACGGGCAAGGTGTTCTGGAACCGGCTGGAGAATATTGATCCATGGAAGCTCGAGACGGCTCAAAACTCTCACGCTTATCTAGGGGCCTGGAACAAGAACACCAACCACTGGTTGCGGAATTATGTTTACCTTCGCGTCACTCCCAAGGGCAAGAAGCCCGGTTTCCGCGCCAGTCTGGCGACGTTTGGAACCAGTGCGTTCTGGCATGGTTTTTACCCCGGGTACTATCTCTCATTTGTTCTGGGATCATTCGTTCAGACGGTAGCCAAGAGTGAGTGATGTCCTATCTTTCTAACGATCAATCACTGACCAAAGCTGTGTAGACTTCCGACGCCATGTTCGACCTTTCTTCCTATCCGCAGATGGAACTACACCCGGTCCATACAAGCGCTACTACGACTTCGCCAGTTGGCTCGTGACCCAAAGCGTCATGTCCTTCGTCGTCATGCCCTTCATCTTCCTCTCATTTCCCACTTCAAACCAAGTCTGGGCAAGCGTCTACTACTACGGCATCCTCGCCGTCATCGGATCCCTCGGTTTCTTCGCCTCGCCCGCAAAGTCAATCCTCATCAAGAAGCTCAAGTCCCGCGGAACCCGTCCCAAGGTTGTTCGCTCGACGAGCACGGAAAGCGTCCACGAGCCAACTCTCGGTCTACCCAGTGATGCCGTCAAGGAGTTCGAGGATGCCGTGCAGGAAATAAATGCTGAGATTGAGTCGCGACGCAGAAAGGGTAGCGTGGTCACAATGCCTACGGGCGAGGACCTCAAGGCTGCTGTCGAGGAGAAGATTGGCCGCACTATTGGATAATTCTGTGCGACACTGTCATTGTTCATGGCACCAGCAGCCAACAGAAAGAACAAAAGTCATGGTGCTTCCTTTCTGGTACTCGTCATTTGAGATGATGTGCACGAATCAGGAGACGACCAGGCGAAGTCTTCGGGGGTGTTTTCGGATAGAATATGTTTGCTAATATTGATGACCTAGACTATGCGTTTGCGCGCCGTACTGTATGCTATTTTAATATTTTCCGTTTGTTGTTCCATCATGTGTTTGTCTCCAGCAAACGGGATCCTAGTCAGGCTATTGACACATGCAGCGAACTAGCAAATTACATGTTTGACTGATGAGAAGAGAACCGAAAAGGAAAAAAAAAAAAAAAACTTGCTAAGCAAAGCGCTTTCTTGTATTTAAAATAGAATGTATATATAGTATAACAATATTCACCACAAATACCAAATATATCCAATCCAAATTCCCAAATCCAGATATGTTTGTACATCGAACAAACATCAAACAATGTATAAAAATTAGTATCACACACACGAAGGGTGATTGAGAAAGCGAAGCAAGCAGGTATAGAAAGTTCCCAGCCAATAAGTTAAGTACCAGCCAGTAAACGAAGCAAAAAGTAATGCAAATGCAGAAAGGTATGCGGGTATGTGTATGTAAAGACCGTAATCTGTCGTCGAATGAATGAATAACGCCCAAGATTATCCTGTACTCCCCACACTTGAAAAATGAAGAAGGCCCTGGCTAAGAGGGGCATGCAGAAGCAAGCAAGAACAACGCCGGGCTGAATGAAGAGAATGTGTATATGTAGAACGTTATGTGCATCACGTCGTGTAGTCGTGTCGAAGAATCCTTTGTGCAGCGCGGAATAACAAGCAGTCGGTGAAGGTAGGTGGTGAGAAGAGAGGAAGGTGAAAGTGAAGGTGAAGAGTTGCTAGAAGGTAGATTGGCGGAAGTCGAAGAGGAACGAGGATGCGCGAGAACAATAGCGGGGTTTATGATACCGGCGAGGTACGGGTTGCGGTTTCCGGTAGAGGAGATGACTAAGGTGAGTGAAGAAAGGTATAGCCAGCGAGAAGACGTTTAGGTCGAAGAGGTAAATGATTATTGGGGCGCAGAGGCGAGCTTCCTAGAAGCCCACTGTCGATCCAACAACAGCCAGGGTGACCTAGAAATGTTAGTCGCGATCAAGACAAAACAGCCAGGGCAGACATACAATTATAGCAACGATGACCAAACCAAGGGGATTCATCCATCGGTTGAGGTTCCTCCACCAACGAGCGTTGAGATGCCGCCTTCGCTCGAGGTCGTAGAGTCGTGCCTTGAGGGTGACCTCAAGCTCGGGTCCCTGGTTCTCCTCCATGATCATCTCGGGTTTCCTTGGCAGAGGGAGGAAGGAGGCGATAAGCCACGTGAGTGGACAAATGAAGCCCAAGCAGAATGACCAAACTTGAATGTTCCTTCTCCCAAGTATCGGCTCGGTTCGAGAGTCAAGAGATGGCGCGCGCCATCTACTTGTTTTCGGTGCAACAACGCGGCGATCCGGAAACAGATGAGGCGACCAACTGTGTCGCAGCCGATGAAGGGATGATCCAGATCGTGTTACGGACGGTTCCGGGGGCGCCAACCAGTGACTTCGAGGGTCGCGAAGATCGGATTCAGGCTGTTTTTCGGGAGACTGGATCTCGGAAGACTGTTTCTCGGAAGATTGTTTCCCTGAATTTGGACGAGTCTCAAGCGTGGAAGCTCTGGCTCGACTGACAATGCTGGTAATGCGTTGAATGACATTGGAGTTGGATGTTGGGGGTCGTGCCGAAGCCGGGCGGCTAGCTTCCTCCTCCACCAAAGCAAGTGTCGAGTTTCCAGCCTCCTCTTCAGCAGTATAGTACATCCGAGCCCAGGTGGGAAGAATGTTTGCGACGAAACTAGAACTTGTGCCAGGGCGTTGATTGCTTCGGACGCTGCTGCTTCTCGAGCTCGAAGATTGGCTATGTGGCACACCAGGGTTGGAGGGGCGCGGTGGTAAGCTGGCAACACTGTCGAGAAACTCATCATCCTCCGATTCATTGACCATCCATACCGAGGATGAGGTAACTCTCTGGCGTGTCATGGCCACTGGAGGAGGTGAAGGTTCCAGTGACATCGTTCTTGAGTTTCCTTCTATCGGAGAACTAAAGCCCGACTCACCCTCAGCCGACCATTGAGACGGTACAGTCGAGAGATGAGATCTATGGCGCTCCGAAGAAAAGCCACCAGTGGTGTCATGAAGATTATCCTCGGAAGATGAATTCTGTGAGTTGTCGACCCTTGAGCCGGATGACGAAGCGGCTCTTATTGTCGGATACTGGATAATCACGCCATTCTCCAAGATAGCCTGCTGTATGTCAGACCGCGGTCCACTGCCCGAGGACGAGGTCGCGGAACGCGAATGACTTCTGCCGCTACGCCGAGTTGAAATTGATCCCATTGAGGGAGGCTGGTATGGGGGACTCGAGCGAAAGGACTGGGAACGGGAACGCCCGAACTCTGACGAAGAACCATGGGCCCAAGGCGCAGCATCGGCATAGCGGATAACTGTCCCAAGCGAATTCATCGAGGACACCGAATTCGACCGTGAAGCAGAATCCTCGTTGGACGAAGGACCAATGCGTACAAAGTTGAGACTTGAATTATCGAAGGCGACATAGTTGGGGCTTGATGGAGACGGTGGCCCGATGGGAACCACATTAGGGCTCGTATTGCTGGAGGGTACAATCACCGAGCTAGACGCCTGGCGAGAAACCGAGTCATGAGGGACAGTCTTGATCGTCGGCGGATTCTGAGGAAGTGTTGATTCTTCGTCTGAATAGGCCGCAGCCGAGCCACTACCCTGCTGAGCACCTGAACGTTCGTGCTCGAGCAGCTCGGAGTTGGCAAATGATGTCTTGCTTGAACGCGGGTCATCATCCCACAGCTGTGGCGGCGTGTTGCCGGCATCGAAGGTCGACGAGAGATCCCAATCAGCAATTGAGGGGTCAATCAGGCTATCGTCGGCAATGCCACTGACATCCGTGGAGTATGTCGCCGTTGATGTACTCGGCCCTTCATCGACGTGGAATCGAGAATCGGGGATGAACTCATGGCCTTTTCCGGGTCGCGGCGGGAGAATTTGCTCTGGCTTCGTTGGAAAAGGGTTGGCCGCATAGACATGGCGTTCTTCTTGTTCGGGGTGTTTGTCGCTGACGGCGCGCACGGATGCTGGTGGTGAACATTCGTTCGTCTGGGACGGAGTGCGTTCATGAAGAGCTCTCCGTCCGGGAGAGGAATTGGACGAGCGCATGTTGCGATGGCGATTAAATCATTATCAGGATATGCCGCAGTAAGAAGAATAATAACCCGGCGCGATGATGTGCGATCCTCAAAGATTAAGTGTAATCAAAAACAGTGGGAGAATGGTAGGAAAGAAGAAATGGAATCGAATGCCTCCGCAAGATATTACCAATTAGAGGTGATATAAGAAGCTTCGAAACGAAGCGATGGAACGATAAAGACTGCTTGAACTGAAGCGAATAACAGAAACGACGGACCGCAAATAGGGCTGGTCTATGAAACAATCGAGACGTTGTTTGGGGTTCCCTGTTGTTGTGGTCCGTGAAAATTCTTGGTGCAGTGTAAAGAATGCTTCGACAGGAGTGACGACACAATTCGACGTGGAAAAGAGCGACGATGACCAGCGGTTCGAGATGAAAAGAGCGTGGATCCGACGATTTGAGCGACAGGAGTAGACCTGATACAGCCGGTCGAAGTAGAATAACGGTAAAAGAGCGTCTAACCGGAGAGCTGGAGGGAACCGCTGGGAACTGTTTCTAAAAGAGCGACAAACGACAGAACGACTGGAAGGCTGAAAGTAAAGGGACACAATCTGAAACAGCGAGATACCCGCAATTATGTATTATTTGAGAGCTTTTCCCCCTTCAGCCCAGGAATTTAATTGCCCAGCTGGCGGTGAGCTAGACTCGAAAGGACCCAGGGGCCATGCATAGGAGTCTGGAGCGCCGTTTGAATCCCTCCCGCGATTGGGCGAATAAGACTAGGCATAGGAAGCTCGTCGCTTAATTTAGGAAGATGGCCGCCTCTCAATTTGCCAGTGGATTCGGTTTAATTGCTGCGGTTCCTCCTCGTCATCCGAGATCGAAGACTGGAGATCGTTTGTGTCTAAGAATCTTGACCAGCACGGCTGGCCGACGGAGTCGATGGAGACTCCGACATCATCTCGATTGCCGGTTACCATCCGAAAGAAATTAAGGCTTCTGGAAGAACTTAAGTTCAAAGTTTGGCCCTTCGCTATTCCAAACATCTCATTTCAGTGCTGGCTGAAGGGAGGATACTCCGAGGCAGATAGAGTGTGCGAAGTGCGAGGTGACTCCTAACTTGAAACCCCCATGGGTTCTCACGGATGAGTTGGCCAGAGGGGAAAAGAAGAGCCAAGTGGGAATGCAAGGTACAGGACCGTACATACGGGCGTGCATAAGCGGTTCTGCGTTGGAGCAATCAATTTACATGCACGGGGACCAGACCATCCCGCTCTCTGTAAGTGAGGTGAACTCGTCACATTTTCCACGCCCCAGGCCAAGCTCTGAGCATCGTGACTCGTCGGTTCGCACGAGGAAAACAAGCTGCCAAATAAGGTGATGTGACAAGTGGTACCGATGACAGTGGAGTTCACGAGCTCGCAGTTCCGGTGGGAAGCAAGGACAGGAACAGGAACAGGAACTGGGCGGGCAGGCTGGCTCCACCGGTCGTGGCTGAGTGCGCTAACCACTGGACTCGAGATCTCGGGGATCCCTCATTGGCGTCAAGTGAGGGAAATTGACCCTGACGATCCAATAACAGCTCAGCGTCAGGGGCAGACATCTTTAAAATCGAGAATATCAAGCAGAGTCGACCATTTAAATAATGGTATCGGGGCCATGCAAAAGAGCTCTGCAGAAGGATCAACCTCGGGCTGCCAACTCACTCTAAAGTGGAGCGCTTTGTGCGGTGCCTGAAGAAGCGCCGTCTTTCCCGATCTCGCGGGAGAGAAATGGAGAAGGCAATCTGAGATTCATCAGAATACGGAGTAATTAATTGCCAGTGGCGGTAGCAGATCGTGGGAAATCAAGGCATAGGACCAAGGAATTGTCAATACGAATTGACTCAGTCGATGTTGAACCCTGGCAACCCGGGATTGTGGTACAGAACAGAGTCGGTCGTTTGAGGTGAACTCACGGACGGGCCTGGAGCACTGATCGGGAACTTGGAGACATGGCGGTACTTTGTGTGCCTCAGGAACCAGGCATTCATCCGCGTGTCCTTCCTTTGTTCTGCTTCTTCCGACCTCGACAAGAGTAGAGTAGAACGCTGTTGAGGTTTTATTATCCTCAGCACCACCTGCATCTCTAGATCTATTCTTTTTCTTCTACTCCATCCTGATGCTCTCGTTACTCTTCCCTATCCGAAACTAATCCCCCACCTCTCGTGTTCGAGCCCCCTATTTGCCTCTCATTCCAAGCATCAGCTTCTGGCACCTGGAGAATGGCCCCAGTCAGTCTGCTCGCCCGCCTCAAAAGCCTGTACGCAAAAGAAGACGGTAAGTCGCTTATGAGCACTCTTTTGGGTTCCATGTGTTTCGGCTTTACTGACTGTCCAGCTCAGATGAGCCGGCTATTTCGGCCCAGGCAGCTGCTGGTATTTCGGTATGTGCCCTTGGTCTGAGCGTTCAGTTCCTCTAAATAGCACCACCTTTTGCCCTTCGCGGAAAAGGAGTATCGCTGGAAAGGGGTAACTAGTGAAAGCGAACGCCCACTTCTCCTCAGTTCATGACAACTATTTCTTTGTAGAATATCTGCTGATCTATCTGGCTAGATCTGTTTGTTGCTGATCTACGTGCTGCCATTCTATGTCTCACCCGCTACACGGCCATCCGCTACTCTGAGTCGCGATGCTCCATCCGTGATCAGAGCCAGGATTCGTGCAGTAACGCTTTCTTGTTCCATATGTAGCTTGGCTGTACTGTGGCTCATTGTCGCCAAAGATGATTACTCTATTATCGAGGCCCTCAAGCTTATGGGATGGTGGCCGGTTAGCTTCACAGACGTCTTCCGAAGTCTGCTATTGACCGCTATCCTTTTCCTTGGGCCCCTTTTCGAGCGCGGAGTTGCCGAAGGCGAGTGGAGGGAATGGTTCAGCAAAGCTCGAATCTCTGAAACGCTAGGCGGGTGGATTGGCTGGAGGAACTATGTAGCTGTGCGTTGTTTCTAGCCCTACTTGCCCAGCTCATCAGCTAACAATGATATGCAGGGCCCTGTTACAGAGGAGGTCATGTTCCGATCGGCCATAATACCTCTCCATCTTCTTGCCAGAGTTAGCCCAAGCCGTATTGTCTGGACAGCGCCGTTGTACTTTGGTGTCGCTCACGTGCACCATTTCTATGAGTTCCGCATTACCCATCCGGATACTTCCATCATTGCCTCGGTTTTTAGGTCTCTATTTCAATTCGGTTTTACGACGGTCTTCGGCTGGTTCGCCACTTTCGTCTATCTTCGAACTGGGTCACTCCTCGCTGTCATCCTTATTCATTCGTTCTGCAACTGGTGCGGACTTCCTCGTCTGTGGGGAAGAGTTGAGGCAACGGTTCCAGTAGGACCTACTCTCAACAGAGGCAAAAAAGACTCTGATAGGAACCTAGAACATTCATATGAGCAGCCCAGCATTGGATGGACCGTCGCATATTATGTCCTCCTCTTCGTGGGAGCTATCGGGTTCTGCTACACACTGTGGCCGCTGACAGAATCTCTGCACGCATTGGCAGACTTCACGAGCTCGTCTTGATCGGCCTTCTTCGATGAATCCCTATCTATCTCCCTTGGCTCAATGCCATCCAGTACTAAGGAGTGGCTGGATAGCATAGCAAGATAGTTTCGCTGGTTGAGCATAGCAGGCCACCGCTTCTTCGTACCGGACTAATTCACTTGATCATTTCATAGCGGAGTCGAGTATCTATATAATACCTTATGCCAATAAATTTGTTTAATGTCAAATCTCTGAGTTCATATTGGCTGGTCCTTTTTCCGCCCCAGCTCATAGGTATGCTAGCGCAATCTTATCGATAGGCTATCTCCGACTCGGACTTCGGGCCCCGGGGAACAACCTTGGGGACTTTCTTTCTGACCAGCAAGCAGCTCGACGACTCCTTCTCCAAGTGCGGTCAATCTGGTATACCGTATATTATCACATAACCGACAGAACCACTCAGGTTATTCAGGACCATGAGACTACGAGTAATGGGCTGGCGATCCCCCGCCACGACGACGACCAGAGCCGCATTCCGGTGTCTATCAAGCTCGAATCGCCTCTCAGCTCGAGGACGAATTCCCTTAGATATCCCGCCCCCATTTCCCGTCACAAAAACCTGCCCTGAGTCAACATGTGCATGCCCTCAAACCCCATCAATGCCCGAAGGGCTTCCGCTCGATCTCGACCATCCGCTAAATGGGACCATGGCAGCCTACGCGCAGCAAATCGTCATATGTACGGGTCAAAGGGATTGGACAAGTCGCATTGAGGATGATGGGAAGGACCAGAGCTGGGGAGAGCTTGTGAGAGGTCTGAAGAGCTTAATGGGTCGTGGGGGCAAATATGCCGATGTCAGTTACGCCTGGATTCCTCTTCTCTGTCTACGAATGCGCCGGCTAATCTATGTTATTCTATAGCCCTTCAACAACGTCCTGGTCTCGAATTCCTCTTTGCCCTCGTCCTCTACGAGTCTTTCCTCTTCCAAAACTGCCTCGGCCTTCCTTTTCCCCAGCTTTAAATACTTCCCTTCGATACCCGTTGACACCTCGAAATCCAGCGCCAATCTTTCGACCTTTGTACAAGCATACCTTCTTCCTACCAAACTTAGCCCAATGACAGAGAACCTTCCCGAACCGAAGCACTGCGATTTACTCCGAAAGCCAGAATTGGCGTCTGAGTTCCCCGATGCGGTAGATCTACAACATTCACCCGTTATTCTGATCTGTGGCCACGGCGGCCGTGACATGCGATGTGGAGTGATGGCGCCGTTCCTCGAAGATCAATTCCGAAGTGTTCTAAAGTCCAAAGGAATCTCGACGCCAGCAGGTACAGAAAGCGGCGAGATCGACCGCCCGGACCGCGCGCACATTGGACTCATCAGTCATATTGGAGGACACAAGTATGCCGGGAATGTCATTGTATATATTCCCAAGGGCATGAAATACGGCGACTCGTCAGAACCTCACCCGCTAGCCGGCAAGGGAATTTGGTATGGGCGCATCGAGCCCAAGCATGTTGAGGGTATTGTGGAGGAAACTATCCTCGGCGGAAAAGTTGTCTCGGATCATTTTAGAGGTGGGATAGATCAAGATGGGAGCATATTGCGACTATAGATTTTCTGATAGAGTTTGGACGATCGTTCTTTTGTACACTAGAAATAGACGTGGATGTGATCTCGACTCTTGGAAGGTGTATTGTGGAAAATATATAGTTTCCGCCACGAATGTACAACACAACTTAGTTGCAACTCGTCACAAACCTTAAGCAGACACACAGTTGAAAAATAATCACCCATATTTTGGGGTCTAACTAGACGTAGTAATTAGCTAAACCTCTAAACAAACCAAGAAAGCATGGAAAATAACAAGGAATGGAAGGTAGCGGACCTGCGTCACTCAACCCTCAAGCTCCATCCAAAAACCCACTAACCCAAAAAAGCCTAGCCCAACATCATCCCAAGCCGCGGAAGGGCAGCGATAAGTCACAATCACCCAAACCACCCAAACACCCAGCAGGACCTTAATCGCAGCAAAGATGATAGCCTGAGTATTCGAAAAACATGCAATACCTCCTCCGATCAAAATCGAGCCCTGTCCGGGCTGCACTCGTGCCCCGGGTTTGCGGCAGGGTCTACCCATTTGCATCACCTCCGCGATCGTCTCCGAGCCCGGTACTGTACAGAGCCCGAACGCTAGCCACCGCAACGAACAATAAACGCCTTGATTTACCGGCGCTGGATAAGAAGTGGCAGGAGATATGGGAAGAAGACAAAAAGGCCAAAGCCGCTGCTGCCGCGCAGCATGACGGAGCTAAAGCCGGTGCTGCAGCAGGCTTAAACTGGACAGGCGACGAGAAGCCCAAGAGCTATGTCCTGTGTATGTTCCCGTACCCTTCTGGAACACTACACATGGGACACTTGAGGGTGTACACGATATCCGATGTTTTGGCGCGGTATTACCGCATGCGCGGGCATGAGGTTTTGCATCCGATGGGGTGGGATGGGTTTGGACTTCCGGCTGAGAATGCGGCGATTGAGAGGGGATTTTCGCCTAGTGCGTGGACGGAGGAGAATATGGCGAAGATGAAGGAACAGTTTAAGAGTTTTTCGACGTCGTTTGATTGGGAGAGGGTATGTGCATCCTTGAGCTGATCTTGAAGCCGGTGGGATGACGTACTGAGAGAGAATGTTTGCTAATGATGTTTCTGGTTTGATGATATAGGAACTTGCGACCTGCTCGCCGGAATTCTACGAACATACACAGCGGATATTCTTGATGTTATACGAGAAGGGCCTTGCGTACCAGGCGGAGGCAATGGTGAACTACGACCCGGTGGACAAAACAGTGCTGGCGAACGAACAAGTTGACGCGAATGGCTTCTCGTGGCGGTCCGGAGCAAAGGTTGAGAAGAAGAAACTGAGGCAATGGTTCTTCCGCATCACTGCATTCAAGGAACAGCTACTGGAGGATCTCGACACGCTTTCCGGTGGTTGGCCGGAGCACGTGCTTTCCATGCAACGGAACTGGCTGGGGAAATCGTACGGCGCGAATATTAAGTTCCCCCTCTCCGTGGAGGGCAGCAATGCTAAAGAGGCTGATATCGGCATTTTCACAACGCGACCGGATACACTCTATGGAGCTGAATACGTTGCCCTCGCACTGGATCACCCGATTGTGTTGGAGGCTGCGAGAAAGGATGCCGCTTTGCAGGAGTTCTTAGATGAGGCAGCGACGCTACCGACAGACTCAAAAGCTGGGTACAAGCTACAGAACATCACTGTCACGAACCCCCTGCGCGTTATCGACAAAGATAGCCCACATCTCGCTCGTCAATTGCCGGTCTACGTAGCACCGTACGTTCTCAGCGATTACGGCGAGGGTGCTGTAATGGGTGTTCCTGGTCATGACTCACGAGACTTCTTGTTCTTCAAGGAGAACGCCAACCCCGAGTCAATCCCCGTCATCTTAAGCGCGGAGAAAGCGCCTGCAACAGAGGCCGACCCAGAAGCAAGCGATGTCCCGATCAGTGACGCGAGACCATTCACACACGAAGGATACTTGACCACGAAATGCGGTAAATATCACGGTCTTCATTCGCGTAAGGCCGCGAAGATGATCACAACCGACCTCAAGGCCACTGACCATGCCGACTTCGTCGAGCAGTGGAGGCTTAGAGATTGGTTAATCAGTCGCCAGCGCTACTGGGGCGCGCCAATTCCGATCATCCACTGCGATGACTGTGGTCCACAGCCTGTGCCTGTCGAGGACCTCCCCGTGAAGCTTCCTGAGCTGAAGGGGACATGGCTGAAAGAGAAACGCGGGAGCCCTCTTGAGTCAGATGAGGAGTGGAAATCCACAAAGTGCCCGAGCTGTGGAGGCAAAGCAAGGCGGGATACAGATACCATGGACACTTTTGTGGATTCGTCGTGGTACTACCTTCGCTTCTTGGATTCCGCAAATAAGCAGCAGCCCTTTTCCTCGTCAGTAGCCCGACCAGTTGACCTCTATATTGGAGGCGTCGAGCATGCAATCTTGCATCTGCTCTACGCTCGGTTCATTTACAAGTTCCTTTCTCAGTCCAATCTCTTCCCGGAGATCGCTCGCACAGGTGAACAGCCGGTGGCCGCCGAGCCCTTCAAGACTCTCCTATCCCAGGGCATGGTTCATGGCAGGACGTACACAGAGCCATCTACGGGTCGATTCCTGCTGCCGTCTGAACTCGACACATCTGACCCTGATAAGCCGGTCATCAAGAAGACGGGTGAAACACCGAATGTGTCGTTTGAAAAGATGTCGAAGAGCAAGCACAATGGCGTGGATCCAGGGACAACCGTCTCCCAGTATGGTGCCGATGCCACTCGTGCCCAAATACTCTTCACGGCTCCTGTCGGCGAGGTCTTGGAATGGGACGAGAAAAAAATTGTTGGCATTGAGCGTTGGTTTGGCCGACTTTGGAAGCTGGTTACGGACGCAGAGGCTAGTCTGAGCTCCTCATATAAGATGAAAGAGGCCGACTTATCAGCAATATCAAACAACGCCGAGAATCTGGAACCGCTGCAAAGCCTGACCGATGCTGATGCAAAGGCGTTACTCTCCACTCACCGGACGATTTTGTCCGTCACGAATTGCATCGATAAGAACCCCTATGGACTAAACACGGTCATCTCTGATCTGACGAAACTCACCAACTCCCTCACATCCTCCACTCCTACCTCGCCATATGTCCTCTATCTCACCATCTCTAACCTCCTACGCCTCCTGGCCCCAGTGGCCCCGGCATTGTCATCCGAGTGTTGGCAAATCCTCCACTCATCGATTGTTATAGAACAGGCAGGGTCTGAGACCAAGATCCCAGCAATCTTCGACTGCCCATGGCCAACGTCGCCCCTAACGCCCAAACAGGCCGGTGTTCTGGAAGCTCGCGGAGGCCAGGTTGTCGCGGTCCAAATAAACGGTAAGCTGCGCTTCACCGTCACGGTCCCAAGCATGCTCTCAGGAACGACGGCGGAATCTGGCGCGACAGAGCAGGACTATCTTCTTTCTCGCATTCTGGAAACCGAAGAAGGCCGACTCTGGCTGCGCGAAAAGAACGACTGGGAGAAGCGGAGGAGGGTCATTATAGTCAAGGGCGGAAACCTGGTGAACATTGTCTTCTGATCTGGGGGAGGCAGCTCGCAGTTCTATGCCTGTGTATATCTGTGTATATTAATTCTGTTATTTGTACAAACAAAGTCCCTTGAAGGAAGACCAACAATCAAGCCCGCAATGGCCTCCCAGCTCAGTAGTCGAATCGCTCGTCAACAATCACCGTCACGACCACCGGCGTCTCTCGCAAAATTCTCGGAATTTGCGCAGCGGCGAATGTTGGGGTAATTCAAGCTTGCCTCCTAAGTTCCCCTACGCCGGCCAAATTGGTTGAATATGAAGTTGGGGTTGCTGGTTGTATGAGGAGTGGTGGTGGTGGATCCCTCCGAGCTCGCTATGGAGTCTTCCCCTCATGCATCGACGCAACCTTGGGGGATGGTGAGGCGTTGAACTCTGAGACGGGAAATATGCTCGGCGGAAGCACGGCGTTGCTTCGGTGGTCGGACGATGGCAACTCTTGATTCTATCCGCTTCACCGTCCCCCCAGCCCCTCTTTAAACTGGCACGCTGATGGTTGCGATGGGGTCGCCCCTGCCGCATTTGTTGTTACTTGTTTCCCCTCAGACCCGAAACGTCATCCTCACGACAACGTTGGGATCGCGACCAGGCGCATGGTGGAGGCTCAATCGCGAAGCTACAAGGCAATTCAAGAAAAATTTCATGCTCAATAATCTTACGTTTAATGGTACTTTTTTGTTGCTTCGCAATTGATGTTTGGTCTCTCCGACCTTCGTAAATCACAAGCTAGCTCTAAAGCGCGATGTCCGTAAAGTCGGTTCCATATGATGTTGATATTCTTTCTTACTCGAAATCTGCCTATTAGTGCACATCGGGACCGGTCCCGACCGTGCATGGATGGATCATGCCGTACGTTGCCTTTTTTGTGGATAGAACCTAGCAGTCGCGCCTGGAATTTGTTCTGGAGATGAAGCTGAGTGAGGGGCAGGAGGTAGCCCCGCACTACCTAAAGCTTACCCCTCATGAGGGGAAGAGTCCAATCAGCACATCACTCTGACAGCGGGCAGTGCGGCCTTGTCACCTGCAGAGAGACGCGCTACGCTGCAAACCACTTAGGAGATAGCGTCTAGACAAGGTTGCGAGAGGGAGTAAATGGCAAAAGCCTCCGTTGCTGACTGAATGAGGCTAAAACATCCTAGAGTTCGAGACTCCAAGCAGAATCGCTGGTGCGGCGACTTCTGGGAGGTTCCCCCTCACGCACGTAACCGCATGCGGAGATCCTCCAACGCCTTGATCCATGGGCAATCAACCCCTCGCCTCCGTCCCCATGCGCTGCCTGCGCGAGTTGCACGATCTTGCTTCGTGGTGTCTTGCTTCCCGGGTGATCGGCCAGTGGGACTCCGCCCCGAGAGAACTGGCCACCTCTGGCCCTTCTCTCCGCTCACGGATACCCGGATGGAAATTGGACTGCTGAGTGGATTAACATCTCATGGAGGGGGAGGAGAGTTGCGAAGTCGCTCAAGGACGAGACCCAGCCATGTCTATATATTGGGCTATATTCCCCGTGTCTGAATGCTCTTCTCTCCATCATCTCATAATCTCATCACTCTCCAAATCATCCTTCCTGCATCCGGATCTGGTAAGTCTGCGGTCACTCCCCTGTCTATCTCTGGCCATTGCTCTTGTTCATGGTGCATATTTCTCCACCCCCAAACTGCCATCCCCGCTCGTTGGTGCTTGTCGGTTTAGGTTCATGGATCAGAGTTACTGTCGACCACGTCCGTATAAAGACTGCTGGCTGACCTCACGATCTAGCTCTCTAGCATCCTTCATCTTCTTCATCATCTCAACAGCTTTTCCAGCAATTTGTCGTTGAACTTTCATCAAAATGGTACTTATTAGCTCTTTCTCCCGTCAAATGCGGCGGCCCATCTCCTCACTCTTGGCCGCCAATGCTTCGAGCAGGCCTTCACTCGGCCGCCGCGTCGCTGGTCTCAATCCTGGTGCACGTATGCTAACTGCCTCTGCGAATCTACAGGGCAAGGTTCTTATGGTTCTCTATGACGTAAGTTGTCACAACTGCAACCTCGATCTCTCGATACCAAGCATACTAACAAGCGATTATAGGGTGGCTCTCACGCCAGAGACCAGCCCGGTCTTCTCGGAACCACCGAAAACGAGCTCGGCATCCGCAAGTGGCTCGAGGACCAGGGCCACACTGTTGTGACCACCTCCGACAAGGACAGCGAGGACTCTACCTTCGACAAGGAGCTCGTTGACGCCGAAGTCATTATCACCACCCCGTGAGTAGTGCCCTATGATATCGGCCTTGCTTCATCTGCTGACGGCCATGCTACAGCTTCCACCCTGGATACCTCACTGCTGAGCGTCTGGCCAAGGCCAAGAACCTCAAGCTCGCCGTCACTGCCGGTATTGGTTCCGACCACGTTGACCTCAACGCTGCCAACAAGACCAACGGCGGTGTTACCGTTGCTGAAGTCACTGGCTCCAACGTCGTCTCCGTCGCTGAGCACGTTATCATGACCATCCTCCTCCTTGTCCGCAACTTCGTCCCCTCTCACGACCAGATCCGCAACGGTGACTGGAACGTCGCTGCTGTCGCCAAGAACGAGTTCGACCTTGAGAACAAGGTTGTCGGTACCGTCGGTGTTGGCCGCATTGGTGAGCGTGTGCTCCGCCGTCTCAAGCCCTTCGACTGCAAGGAGCTTCTCTACTACGACTACCAGCCCCTGAACGCCGACGCCGAGAAGGAGATCGGTGCCCGCCGTGTCGAGTCTCTTGAGGACATGGTCTCCCAGTGTGACGTTGTCACCATCAACTGCCCTCTGCACGAGAGTACCCGTGGTCTCTTCAACAAGGAGCTCATCTCCAAGATGAAGCCCGGTGCTTGGCTCGTCAACACCGCCCGTGGTGCTATCGTCGTCAAGGAGGACGTCGCTGAGGCCCTCAAGTCCGGCCACCTCCGCGGATACGGTGGTGATGTCTGGTTCCCCCAGCCCGCTCCCAAGGACCACCCTCTCCGTTATGCTGAGCACCCCTGGGGCGGTGGTAACGCTACTGTTCCTCACATGTCCGGTACTTCCATCGATGCCCAGATTCGTTACGCCAACGGTACCAAGGCCATTCTGGACAGCTACTTCTCCGGCCGTCACGACTACAAGCCTGAGGACCTGATCGTGAAGGACGGTGACTACGTCACCAAGGCCTACGGTCAGCGCAACAAGAAATGAGCGGAGTCACTGAGATGAGATGATGAAAATGATTTTTATGGCGCATTTTTCTGGTCTGTAACCCCATTGAGGGCAATACATCTTTCATACTACTGAGCTATGATACCTGAATGAAAATACATCACACTTCAAAGAATTATTCCATGACACTGTAATCTTGTATCGCATCAAAAGTTTTGATGCATGACTACGGGGCACTTGCTCGGTTTAGAAGACTCACCAGTGAAGCCTTGTTATGAATTGTAAGTAGTATTACAAATTAGAGAGAACTCCGTGTAACATGGAAATCCATATCATATCAAACGCCGAGCGTGGCCAATTGTCTAAATATACGCAAAAATACCAACCACCGAGTACAGGCCTCAACAGAGAATAAGACAATTAACATCACCGATGCGCCCCTCGACCCCTCCAATTCTCGCGATTCACCTCATCATCACTATCATCCATGAACCCCTCTTCAAGCTCCCGACTTAATCTCCCCTCATCTTCAGCATACGTACTCCGCCGTTGCTCCAACGCTTCTCGATGCGCAGAGTCCGTATTCATGCCGACCATAATCTCGCCCTCTTCATCTAGGATGCTAATATTGTCACCTGCGTCTGAGATGTGCGCTTGTTGTCGCCAGGATGACGGAAGGAACCGGCGCATAATAGCGTCTGCTATGCGCTCCCATAGCGAAGATGTGTGCGCCGTGATTGTTTCTAATGGGAGGTATTGCGAGTATCGTTGGT
The DNA here is from genome assembly GCF_047715825.1 of Aspergillus stella-maris. Lineage (NCBI taxonomy): Eukaryota > Fungi > Ascomycota > Eurotiomycetes > Eurotiales > Aspergillaceae > Aspergillus > Aspergillus stella-maris. The sequence goes on along the minus strand of NW_027396808.1, from coordinate 65,152 downwards.
GGTAGCGGCGGAAGAAGGGTACAATTAGGAAGGAGATGAGGAGGTATAGTCCTAGCGATATTATAGCGGGAATGAAGAGGGTCTGCAAGTGATTGGGCATTCGTTAGCACGGGAAATTCATTGGAATGTAAATTCAGGAGACATATAGTATGGGCTTCCGTACCTTCGCTAGGCTGGATGCGGAGCCCATGTTGAGTTGGGCAGGTTTTGGGCTGCTTCTAGCCCTTCGTAGAGTAGCAACAACTAGCGCTCCAATTACCGGTCCTCGGTGGTCTTCATGGCCACAGCAAACTTCACCTTCGAGAGACTGCAAGTGGTTGAGATTGTCCAACGTCCGGCCTCCAAGAATAGTACTCCAGGCTGACGCTGCCACGTGACGGAAGGGTTAGCGGCTTGTCTGACAGTTGAGGCCCCAGGCACCAGTGCTGGGTCATATGACTTGCCGCCCCTGTGTGGTTCTAGAGCCGCCCCCCCTAATACACAGTCACTCCGAGCGCTATTCGACCGGGTCCTTGCTTTTCAGCGCAGGTGAGAGCTACGGGGCGTTTGGTTTGGTTGTCTACGGTTTATCTTTCTCTAATACACAACCTCGGCTTGCCTCCGGATGCCTATCGCAGGAGGAAAGCCACGGTATCTCTTGTCCCTCCCCTCTCGTTCTAACCGCGGAGCGGCGAGACTAGTGCAAATCAGTCAGGAGTGCAAGGCTACCTAAACGACCTATTCTTATCGCTCGCTCGAACTTTGATGTCAGGTCTCCTGTGCGGAGCCCTGATCGTCCGACGCCCATTGTCGACGACCTAATTTTTGTGAAGAAGAGAAACTCAGCGGGCCTCTTTGTTTGTTCGGTGGAACAAAACGCCCATGCTACCTACGCTTTGAACCTCCCCCAGCGACGGACGTCAAGATGCCAACTACCACATCCGCCTCTGACAAATCTAGACAAACATCGGCGGGCAAATCGTTTTTCGGACGCAAGCTGCACAAGGAGAAACCTGCGGAGGATCGGTACGATGCTCATGGGAGCTGGGAGAACCTCGCCCCGCCATCAAGTGCTACCGGATCCAGATCATCACGATACTCGAAACGCTCCTCAGTCCAATCCGTCGATCTCGGACACGATATAGACGCCTCTTACCTTTCTTCATCTGCCGGTCCGATCACATCCATTCCTTTTGATAGTTTATCCACCGATACCAAGTCGCCAATTCCCGTCGATTACCTTGGAAGAACCGACGCATCGCCTCGAAAGGAGCCATCACCGGGCCATTTAGCGAAGGGAGTTGGCGATTTTCACCAGTACCCGGCGTGGAATCCAACCGATATGCGCGATAATCAGAAATATTCACATCCTACGGGGCCGCGGCCCCCGCCGCATGCCGCGGGCATGGCGATGAGTTCGAGTGCTTCGGGGGATAGAGGAGCGCGATACCAGCAGTGGGGGAGACCAGGGAGCTCTGCGGCTAACACTGGATTCAGCCACCACTCATCATCCACGGTAGATTCATCGACGAACTCGCGCATGTCTATCGACCAAGCTAGCGTCCATTCTTCATTATCCTCGAATACTCGTGGCTCGAGTTATTTCTCGGGTGACAGTTCTTCGCGCACAATAGCTCCCTCACATTCAAACAGTCAATTTAGCGCTCGTGGTTCGAACACGCAGTTTCCAGTACCCGCCGCTGTACCCAGGGTACATAACACCGAGCAGTATCTTACGAGACCAAGAGATGATCGAGTTGTGGACCAGCTATTTTTGGAGTTAATGCAGAAGCGAGGTTGGCAAAACCTTCCTGAGCAAGCTCGGCGGCAAATGATGGCATACCCGGCAGCAAAGAAATGGACCTTGGTTCACCAAGATCGATTAACAGAGTTACAAGGAGAACAAAAGCGGAAACAGAATGCGCGCCAAACTCATGGATACGATGGACCTTCCGGGATCCTCGAACGTGCGGATGAAGAGGGTAGTCCGGAGTGGTATGTCAAGAAGGTTATGGACGATACGATTACCTCGAAACAATTGGCGAGTTTGAGTGTCAGTTTGCGAACGCAACCGATTAGCTGGGTCAAGGCTTTTGTTGAAGCGCAAGGTCAAATCGCATTGACCAATGTCCTCGTCAAGATCAACCGCAAGAAGGTTACGGGCCCGGTCCCTGCACCTCCATCAGGAGACAAGGATCTGGATCGCGAATACGACATAGTCAAGTGTCTGAAAGCGTTGATGAACAACAAGTATGGCGCGGATGATGCTCTCACCCATCAACAGATTATCGTGGCCCTGATCAGCTCGCTACTGTCTCCCCGGTTGAATACAAGGAAACTCGCCAGTGAGGTTCTCACATTTCTTTGCCACTGGGGTGAAGGGCAAGGCCATGAAAGGGTCTTGCAGGCTATGGATCATGTCAAGAACCACCAGGGTGAAACAGGCCGCTTCGATGCCTGGATGCGCATTGTCGAGGTTACGATCGATGGCCGTGGAAAGATGGGTAGTTTGGTCGGCGCGAGTGAGGAGTACCGCAGCGGTGGAGTTGGAATGGAAAACCTTCTCATGGAATATGCTGTTTCTACCATGATCCTGATCAACATGCTGGTGGATGCACCGGAGAACGACCTGCAACTACGATGCCATATCCGAGCGCAATTCACATCATGTGGTATCAAGCGGCTTCTCTCAAAGATGGAAGGCTTCCAGTACGAAGTTATCGACAAGCAGATTGAGCACTTCAGAGAAAATGAGGCCATTGACTACGAAGATCTTTTGCAACGCGAGGGCAGCAGCACGAAGGACAGTATCGAAGGGGATGTTAAGGACATGACTGATCCTCTTCAAATCACGGATGCCATTGCAACTCGCATCAATGGCACAAGATCTCACGACTACTTCCTCTCGGCTCTGCAGCACCTGCTTCTCATCCGGGAGAACTCTGGTGAAGATGGTCTCAGAATGTACCAGCTTGTCGATGCTATGCTCAGCTATGTGGCGATGGATAGGCGACTGCCAGACCTTGACCTACGACAAGGCTTAACATTTACTGTACAAAGCTTGCTCGACAGGCTCCATACGGATGCAGAGGCCAGGCAAGCATACGACGAGAACTTGGAAGCTCGACAGATTGCAGAGGCCGCGCTTGCAGAGCGTGATGAGATGAAAGCACAGGTTGAATTGGGTGCGGATGGTCTGGTCAAGAAGCTACAGAAACAGATCGAGGAGCAAACCGGTATCATTGAGCTGCAGAGCAGGCAAAACGAGATGGTCAAGGCTGAGCTTTCTGATGTTCAAAGGCTTCGTGCCCAGGAGCTGCAGCGGAACGAGCTTGAGACCCGTGAACTCTACCTTATGCTCCGGGATGCGCAGGATATCGCAGCATCGAATGCCAAGAAGTCTCAAATGGCTGGCGAACCCGAAACCGATCCGGCTCAGATGAGAGGTATTCTGGATCGGGAAAAATTGCTTGGTCGCCTGGAGAAGCAACTCGAGAGGACAAAGACACAGTTCAAGCTGGAAGGCAAGGTCTGGGGTCAGCACGGACCCTCAGATCGACTGCGTGAACTCCGGGAGCAGATGGACGGCGATGCTGAGCCTAGTGAAGAGTTTGAGGAACAAGCCCGCCTGAATCTGAGCATGAACCCGGTAGGGTCCGTCTACCGCAAGAGAACCTACATGCAGGGCATGGAGGACGCTCCTGGTGAGGAACAAGAACAGGCCCAGAACGATGAAGGAGTTGTCTATGAGAAGGCTCGACTTGTCGATCTCCACCGGCCACGCATGAACCCCGAACAAGCAACTGGCCTTCTCGGCGAGATTGCTGCCAAGGTTCCTAAGATTGGAGCTGCCAGCGAGTCGGCAGACCCTCAGGGCGAGACCGAACAGCCAGCCGAAGGTGTGACGCCCAAGCCCGACGAAGCACCAACAGACGAATCGAAAGCGGAAGACGAGGCAGCCGCAGCAGCACCTCCTCCCCCCCCTCCTCCTCCACCACCACCTCCAGGCATTTTTGGTGCAGCTCCTCCTCCCCCTCCCCCTCCCCCTCCACCCCCACCTCCAGGAGGTGCAGGACTTCCTCCCCCGCCGCCACCACCTCCTCCCCCAGGCGGTCTGGCCGGTCCTCCTCCCCCACCACCGCCTCCGCCCCCAGGTGGTGGAATTGGCGGGCCACCTCCTCCACCGCCGCCTCCTGGTGGCTTCGGAGCTCCGCCACCTCCGCCTCCGCCCGGCACAGTCATTGGTGGCTGGAGAGCAAACTACTTGGCTTCTCAGGGCGCCCCGACCAACGCTATCCCTGCTATGTCATCCATTCGACCTAAGAAGAAGCTCAAGGCCCTTCACTGGGACAAGGTTGATACACCTCAGGTTACGGTTTGGGCAACTCACGGCACCACTCCTCAGGAGAAAGAAGAGAAGTACGTTGAGCTGGCTAAGAGAGGTGTGTTGGATGAAGTTGAGCGTCTGTTCATGGCGAAGGAGACCAAGATCTTTGGAGGTGGTGTTGCGGCTAAGAAACGCAAAGACAAGAAGCAGATTATCTCCAACGACTTGTCGAAGAACTTCCAGATTGCTCTGTCCAAATTCTCTCAGTTCCCTGCTGAAGACGTTGTCCGACGTATCATTCACTGTGACACAGAAATGCTGGACAACATGGTTGTCATGGAATTCCTGCAGCGAGACGAAATGTGCACGATACCTGAAAACGTTTCGAAGCTCATGGCGCCGTATAGCAAAGACTGGACTGGGCCTGATGCTGCCAGGTCTGACCGCGAACAAGACCCCACCGAGCTTACTCGTGAAGATCAGATCTACCTTTACACTGCTTTCGAACTCAACCACTACTGGAAGGCGAGAATGCGCGCACTTGCTCTAACCCGATCGTTCGAACCGGACTACGAGCATATTTCCGCCAAAATAAAGGAGGTCGTGCGAGTCAGCGAATCTCTCAGGGACTCTGTCTCCTTGATGAACGTGCTCGGATTGATCCTCGATATCGGTAACTTCATGAACGACGCCAATAAGCAAGCCCAAGGTTTCAAGTTGAGCTCCTTGGCCCGTCTTGGTATGGTCAAGGATGACAAGAACGAGACAACGTTTGCAGATCTGGTCGAGCGCATTGTCCGCACCCAGTATCCCCAGTGGGAGGACTTCACTGAACAGATCAACGGTGTCATTGGCCTTCAGAAGCTCAATGTCGATTTGCTGCGGACCGATGCAAGGAAGTACATTGACAACATTAAGAATGTGCAGGCCAGCTTGGATGCAGGCAATCTCAGTGATACGAAGAAGTTCCATCCTCAAGACCGTGTCAGCCAGATTGTCCAACGCAGCATGAAGGACGCCAGGCGCAAAGCAGAGCAGATGCAGCTGTACCTGGAGAACATGGTCAAGTCATTCGATGACATCATGGTCTTCTATGGTGAAGATAACACCGACGAGGGCGCTCGACGAGATTTCTTCGCCAAATTGTCTACATTCTTACAAGAGTGGAAGGTAAGAACGCCCCATTGTCGTACTCTTTTCATACATCGCTAACTTTCTGCTGTAGAAATCCAAGGAGAAGAACATCGCTCTTGAGGAGAACAGAAAGCGTATCGAGGCGTCTCTCAACCGCAAGCGCATCAACGCTGGCCTTGCAAATGGTTCGGGTACCGCTGCAGAGGGCCCAGTCTCGCCGGCCTCTAGCGGAGCCATGGACTCGCTCCTGGAAAAACTGCGTGCCGCGGCCCCGCAGGCTAAGGACCAGCGTGACCGTCGTCGCCGTGCGAGATTAAAGGAACGTCACCAGGTTCGAGTCGCCTCGGGTCAAAAGATTCCAGACCTTGATGACAACGAAGAGAACAGTGGTGAGGGAGAGAATGCTGGAGCTGCGGATGCAAATGCCCCCGAGTCCGAGCTCTTGAGCCCTCCTATTCAGGAAGGCGAAGGCGGATCACCTAATGTCTCGGAAAGCGAAGATGTTGCCGACCGTGCAGCAAGCATGCTCCAAGGGTTGCGGGATAATCCTGATCCAGAACGCACTCGGAGACGAAGGGAGAGTGCCGAAGAAGAGCGAAGAAAACGCCGAGCACGGAGGCGCAACAACGCAACCAGTGGAAGCAAAGACAGCACCGATACCACGCCTCTATCGCCTGTCACCGAACCTTCCTCGACCGCGCTTGATGATGTGGTAGACCCAGACAGCATGAGTCTGTCCAGTCCTCCAAACGGAGAAAACCCGACCTCGAATCCAACCATAGTCTTGTCATCTAATGCCTCTGACATGGCTGATGATGAGAAACGGCCTTCATCAAGCTAACACGAAGGAGACATGACACCACGCACCGATTCCGTTTCCCTAATCTAATGTTTTATAGACCATTTGACGTCGTCTCGGAGATCTCTACATTATTACCACATTATGTATAATACCTCTTTTGACTCGTCACCCTTTCCCCAACTACTCTCAACCCCTTCGTTGCATGTTTTCCTATCTGTTTTGTTTTGTCTTTGATACTAGCCAGCGTGATGGGACCAGGGTTGATATGATCATCTTTTCCTCCTGCCTCTCCTCCGATCTTTTTTTTGCATCACCCTGCGATAACTGTTTAACTCCCTTTTCTTTCAGAGTATATCTTTGACTGATCCACTGCATTTTCGAGAATTTCCTTTCTCTTTTTTGTTTTCACTCTGTTCTCTCTGCGACGACTGTCGTCCTTGTACATACCTATTCTCCTTCTCTTCCGTTTCCTTTCTGTGCTGATATGTCTGGTCTCTTGGTAATGGTCACATTGGTCAATAATTGAGCGTACGGGTCTGTTTGTTCGGCACGCAGGCGTGGCGATGTGACTGGGCAATGTCGATTCAATACCATTGGTATAATTCAGCCGTATGTTGTCTTCAAAACATCTTACTCCATGACCACAACTCCGTATATTTGAAGTCATCTAGATAGCGATAAGCCCTCACGTGACGCGGAAATTGCATCTTGCCCGCAAACCACCGAGAAAGCAACGGCAAGAACTATTCAGTCCGCCAAGTTTCAATCTCGATCACTTCAAGTCTACACGGTAAATATCCTTGTTATTTCCGCGCATGCGGGCGTCTCTAATTCGGCAATTGCGATGGGCTGCTACTCCCGTTCGCTCGCCCATTACCCGGTCTTGCGGTAGAGCGCATTCATTCCGCCATGCCTTGAATTTCCCCGTACCATTGGCACCGCAACGACGATGCTTTTCAGCGACAGTACCAACTCGATTGACTCGTGAGGGTGACACTACCATATACGCGCTTTCTACGGCCCCGGGAAGAGCTGCGATTGCTGTGGTGAGGGTTTCGGGGCCGGCTTGTGTTGAGGTAGGTGGTGTTTATCTGCGGCATTCTTTTTTCTCCAAGTCCTGGGTAATTGGAAGGCTGACTCGCTGCGTTTCCTTGCTCTAGGTATACAAAGCGCTATGCCCCAAAGCGCCGCTCCCACGACCCCGTCTAGCAGCCGTCCGCACACTTTACGACCCGACCTCAAACAAGCAAACTCGGCAGCCAAATGTCCTAGACGCCGGAGCCCTAGTTCTATACTTCCCCGGCCCGAAAACCGTCACAGGAGAAGATGTCCTTGAATTCCACCTCCACGGCGGCCCGGCAATCGTTCGGTCTGTTCTGAAGGCTATCTCTACTACAAGCAAGGATGGCAACCCCACGCGGTACGCAGAGGCCGGCGAATTTACAAAGCGAGCATTCATGAATGATCGCCTTGATCTCCCTCAGATTGAGGCACTGGGGGATACATTGGCGGCAGATACAGAGCAGCAGCGACGACTGGCTGTGCGTGGCGCAAGCGATGCGTTGGCGAAGCGGTATGAGCAGTGGCGGGTGCAATTGCTCTACGCGCGCGGGGAGCTCGAAGCGATGATTGATTTTTCGGAGGACCAGCATTTCGATGAGTCTTCGGATGGACTGGTTTCTTCTGTTGCGGAGCAGGTGCGCGTGCTGAGTCGGCAGATTGCGCTGCATATTCAGAATGCGTCGAGGGGGGAACTGATGCGGAGTGGAATCCGGGTTGCATTGTTGGGGGCGCCAAATTCAGGGAAGAGCTCGCTTTTGAATAGGATTGTTGGGCGCGAGGCGGCGATTGTTAGTACGGAGGAGGGGACTACGAGAGACATTGTGGACGTTGGTTTTGATCTGGGTGGGTGGTATTGTAAGCTGGGTGATATGGCAGGGATTAGGTCAGAGCCTACAGGCTCGGGAGATACAAAGGTGGTTATTGGTGCTATCGAAAAGGAGGGAATCCGACGGGCTCGTGCGCGGGCGTTGGAATCTGATGTTGTCGTTGTGGTTATATCAGTGGAGGATGGAAACGGTGATGGGACACCGTATCGACTCGCTGTTGAGCCGGACGTCGTCGACGCAGTCAACGAATGTGTACAGGCCGGAAAGCAAATCATCGTGGCTATCAACAAATGCGATCGACTTCCACTACACCTGCAGAGCGAGACCGGCCAAATACCACAGGAGCTAGCCCTTCAAGTGAGCCAGCTCTTCCCGGAAGTCCCAACAAAGCGCCTCTTCGGCATCTCATGCCTCGACCCTTCAGAGAGGCCTAGCCAAAAACTTTTCGAAGCAGCCACAACAACCTGGCCAACCTTCCTCCAAGGCCTAATCTCAACCTTCGAAGAAATGGCTACTCCCTTCGGACTAGAGGGAGACACAAACGGCCAATACGACCGTTCATACTGGGAAGACTCGCTAGGAGTCAGCCATCGACAAAGCTCAAACCTACAGATCTGCCAGCAGAGTTTGGATGATTTCTTGGCGCAAGCTACGCCCTCGTCTATGTCCGATGAGTCTCCGGAGGTAGATATTGTCATGGCTGCCGAGCACCTGAGGTATGCAGCCGATGCTCTTGCCTCAATTACGGGCAAGGGCGAGAGCGGGGATGTTGAGGATGTCCTGGGGGTTGTGTTTGAGAAGTTCTGTGTAGGGAAGTAGGGCTTTTCGTTCATGAGCGGGGCGCCGCTGGCCGATGCTATTTTCTCGGAAATGTTTTATCAGGTGCCTTTTAGCTAGTGTTGCATTTAGACATTTAATACCAATCAGTATCAATCAAGAAAGTCTCAACGCAAGAACCGTGCCGGGGCTAAAGAACAGATGCGCAGTGGGAAGTACCAATGTAGGGCAAACTGCTTAGCGCCGTCCTCTCAGCTTCTCGTCTTCCAAGTTCCCACTTCCTCCATAATCAACCACACACCACCGTCGCCAACTCAATTAAAGTTGTCCTTCCCAGACCCCCACATAATCGACCCCCTTGATCCAACCAAGCACACGCACACGCACACCCTCATCCTCCTCCACGGCCGCGGCAGCAACGGCTTCAAATTTGCAGACGAGCTCTTCTCTCCAAAACATCATCTGGTCTTACCCTGCGCGAAGCACTCCCAACCTACCGCTGGGTCTTCCCGACATCAAAGTCGCACTACAACGAGACATTCCAAGAGGAGATGAACGAGTGGTTCGATATCGCTTCGCTAACGGATCCTGATATTCAGAGGGAGGGACAGCTTAAGGGTTTAAGGGCGTCTGTGCGGTTTTTGGGGGAGGGTAGTGCAGAGGGAGATTGAGATTTTGGGGGGGGATGGTGTCAGGGTTGTGCTGGGTGGGATGAGTCAGGGGATGGCAACGGGGCTGTGGACTTTGTTATCGCTTGCTGGGGATGGGGTTTGGGGGGGTTTTGGGAGGATTGGTGGGTTTTGGGGGACTTGTGGGTGGTTGCCGTTTGCGAAGGATGTGGAGGGGCTAGAGAGGGATGAGAAGAGGAGTGTGTTAGGGTATTTCTTGGAGAAGCTCTCAGATGGTTCAGGAGAGATGAGCAATAGTGAGATTGATACGGCTGTTCTTTCGACGCCTGTGCTTTTGATGCATGGGAGTGATGATGCTTGGGTGGACATCGAACTGGGAAGACAGGCGAAGAGGGTCTTGGAGGTGACTATGGGCATGTCTGTTCAATGGCTTGAGTTTACGGAAGCCGAGAATGATGGTCATTGGATTAAGGAACCTGAGGGCTTCGCTAGAATTTCGCAATTCCTCGAGCAAGTAAGTGTGGAAGAAGGGTAGTGTTTAGATGAGCTAAGAACAATAACAGATTGATACACAAGTGATAGACTGAGGCTTTTGCTGGTATATGGTAGACCAAAATCATGATGACTGGGTATATAACAAAGAAAAAAAAAATACAAATCAAGCAGGGAGTTCTGCTATATCCCGTGCTGGAGAAGAGTCACCTTCTGAAGCAGTTGAGAATGAATCTGATCTGATTCCGCATCAGAGTCCATAGACTGCTGGCCCCGATTGCTAATCCAGGTTTCTAGTGTCTGATTCTGGGAAGTAGGCGCGTGTTCAGCTTGAGTCGTATTCCCTGGAGTCATAGATATTGGAGTATTAACATAACGCCCTCCAAAAAGGTCGACACTTCTTAGAAGGCCGTCAGGCTGGAATAGAGGCTCACGGACAGGACTTGGATGATTCAGTGGCGGCCTTTCAGGAACCAACAGCTGCTGGTGCTCCAACGAAGGTGACGCACGTTTGCTCTCACTGAAATCAATCGCTGGATTGCGACCAAGAGACACCCCCAAGATTAAAGGTGTATTTGCTTGCTGTTCGTTTGGCCGATGCATCTGTTCCGGTGTTTGTGATCGACTAATGGGCAAGCCTTGTTCTAGTGTACCGGGAAGTTCATGTGGCTCCTCTCTATTTATTGTTTCTGCGCCTCTGACCAGTGATGATGTTTGATGTGTTCGGGCAGACCCTGCTCTGGTGGTGTAAGAGTCCTGGCTTGATCGGTGTATATACCGGGAGATTGTTGAAGACGCCAAGCCCTGCATGAGAGATTCTGGTTGAGTCTTGGCTCGATGCAACAAATCCAGGATTTCGCTTTTGCGCTCCTCTGATATATCTGCTGCGGGGGCGAACCCAATATCGACTAGTTGTAGTTTTGATCTGAGACCCTCCATGTTCGCACTTACCAAAGTGCGTGAAAGGAGCGTCTCGAGGACACGCGGATGGCCATGATATGCTGCGTGTTGATACGGCCACCAGCATTGCTCGTCCTGTTTCAAGACGGATGCACCGTGCTCCAGCAAGAGTGTGATAACGGGTAGGTGCCCACCCATTGCAGCAAGACATAAAAGTGAATTATCCCGGGCCCGAATGTCTGGCTGGAGATGGACTAGCGAGTCTCGATCGAGGAGATTCTGAACTGCGGCCGCGTGTCCAAATCGACACGCGACTCCAAGCGCTCGGTATCCCCCGGAGTCCCGAGCATTCAACGAAGCACCCTTGTCACAAAGCAAGTTGAGGAGGCCCATTGAGCCTTGAATGGCAGCGAGGTGGACTGGACGTCTCTGTAATCCGTCCTCGACCTGAGCTTCAATGTCGGCGCCTGACATCAAGAGCAGTTTTGAGATCTCAACACTGTTCGCGAGACAAGCGTAATGAAGAGCCGTCATACCAGACTGGCATCGTATTTCCACCGAGATTTGTTTGCGCAGAAGAAGCTCTACAACGGCAAAATGAGAACTAATAACCGCTAGATGAAGCGCTGTCCTTTTTGCGACATTGACGACCGCCAACGAGCCTTTCTTGCTGCTCAGAAGCTCCACAACTTCTGTATGCCCGTTATATGCTGCCCAGTGTAATGCGGTCATGCCAACATCATCAAAACAGCGACTGGAAGCTTTCTTTTTCAAAAGCAGCTTAGTCGCTGGAAGCTCGCCGACGGCAGCAGCGCAGATGAGCGGCGTTCTCTTATCACAGCCAGGAAGATCAATGTCGACTTTATTATCAAGGAGGACATTGATCACTCCAAGATGGCCTTTCTCGCAAGCATAGTGTAGTGCAGTCATCAAAGTACTGTCTTTGGCTTCTAGGTCGGCGCCAGATATGACGAGCAGTTTAACGACAGCGTCGTCTCCTTGCTTAGCTGCGATATGGAGCGCAGTCATCTGAGCGTCCGCGCGAGAGTTCACCTTCGCTCTGGCAAGGAGCAGAAGCTGTGTAGCCTCTACTTCTCCTCGTTCAGCGGCAAGCCAAAGAGCCGTACGTCCTCTAGAGTCCCGTGCTTCAAGATTTATAGCTTGTGAGAGAAGTAACAACTCGAGGACACCGCAATGACCTCGCGAGGCCGCAAGATGTAAAGCTGTCGATCCTGACTTGTCAACTGCATCGAGGCGTGCGTTCTTGCATATCAAAAGATCAACAACTTCCTCGTTGCCACAATGTGCTGCCACGAGAAGGGCGGTCCTGCGGGACTGAAGATGCTTCGCTTCCAAGTCACAGCCCCTTTCGATCAACTTTTCAACGTCGGTCCAAGAACTTGTTTGAGCTGTCTTGACGATAAGAGGGATAATGGACCCATCTGGAGATGAAAGATCAATGCTAGTGTTGGTATCCTTATCAGTCGGGCGCCGCCGGCCATGCCCTGAACTGTTCGTCAAGACCCGAGTAGAGTCCTGCGGGGAAGATTCGGATTTTATGTTTCCTCCACTGAATCGGCGAAACACAGACTGGAATTTCTCACGTCTTGTTCCTGTACTCTGGTTAAGCAAGACGGCTTGGCCAGAGTCAGATTTAGAGCGCCGCGTGTGGTTCGAGCTCGGTGTACGTGCGGTAGGACTTAATGCGGCGCTGTTGCTGTGGCCAATTTTTGTAGTGATGTTACCGGAAGGGTGGTAAGGTAATATCAAGCTACCTGCCCGGGATACCGATGCGCTTGTGGTTATGCCGCTGGCATAGCCCTCATCAATCGTCTGGCTCTGGTTGCCATTACTCGTACTCGACCTAGTCGTGGGCCTTGAGTGCTGACGTTGTGGTATACGCAAATATGGCACGGTCCTAGCCAGAGTTCCATCGAAATCAAAGATCGTGTTCCCAGTCGAGGATCCGAGCTGGCTTAACCTGGAAGGTGTATCGGCTCGAGAGCCTGCGTACCTGGTTGACGAACGAAGCGTTTCAGCATCGTCGGCGACCTTCCAGATGATGTGACGGCTTTCTGCTTTACGCAAGAGTTCAATCTGCTCTGCAGAGGATTGGCTAAAGGCACGGTCAATTTTATTGGCCTTGGTAAAGGCGTATACTCGAATTTTGAGACAACCCACCATTGGCAAGCTTGCAATAGTAACTGTAGCGCAAACACCTGAGACTGGAGTCTATCCTGATGTCCTTTCATTACATCTTCCCTCCAGACAACCCTCATTCTGGTTCGGAATCCAATTGTAGTCTCGTTCGACGACTCCCCCTGCATCAGTAGTAGGACCTCATTCGAGAGGGCATCCATGACTGTACGGCAGCCATCGAGGGCAACATCTAGGCTTCTATTGTACTCTGCCGGGGAATCGCGAAGTCTGGCTTTTGTCCAATCCTCCAATTGCGCAATTGCGGCTTTGATGATCTCCAAATGTTTCTCGAGAGCCCGGATTGTAAGATGGGCATGCTGGTATTTCTCACGGAGTCTGGCCAGGCCAGCAAGTGTCTCTGTGACAACTTGGCCGACTTGGAAGGCTCCCGAGATCAATCCAAACGCGGAAATGGGATCCATGCTTGGGCTGGGAGGGTCGGGCAAGGACCATGATTCCCTTGTTGATCAAGGTAATCTTGAAGGAATTGTGAGGCCTAAACTAAGATAATAAATAAGCACAGATGGGGCGTGAAGGAGGAAAGAAAGGAAAAGTGCAGAGGTAACACGAGGCTTGGATGCAGGAGTGATGGGGCTGAGAACGCGCACCGCCCCCACGCAAGAGCAGACTACAGTACAGACTAATGCAAGGCTGAACCACTTGTCATGGGATCCATCAAAACTGGTCTGGATTGGACAATCATATCGCTTTTGTATACATAATCCAACACGCAGTACTCCTCCAATACTATACAGTAGTAAATGCAAACACGAGCACCTCAATGCATTCGAGTTCCCAGGAACTCCTTGGGTATATAGAACAAAAATCAGCTGCATCGATCAGAGATAGAGTCGATGGTTTTAAGCACCAATGGCGTTCTTGACCCATTTCTCCAGACCTCCCTTGGCAATGATCTCCTGGACGTTAGGGGGCAATTCGCCAACCTTCTGTGTCCACTTGGGACCATTCGGGCCTTCTTGAACCTCAATCTGGCTTCGTCGCACGTCCCAGGTTAGAGTCCATCCCGTACGGCGGGTAAGGACCTTGTCAGCGGAGTTGAAGGTCTCGCGGAGACGGGCGATCAAACGAGGGACTTCCAGGCCCATCAGAGCGTTGTTGATACTGTTGCGAGAGAAAATGTTTCCAAAGCTGCCCGAGACAACTAGAGGAATCTTCTTTGCGAGAATGGCGGTAGCAGCTTGCTCACGGGAGCTTCCACAGCCGAAGTTGAAGCCACTGACCAGGATGTCGCCCTCCTTAGCGACAGACGAGAACTGGGGGTCGTAGTTCTCCATGACAACCTTGGCCATAGTCTCTGGGGGCACATCATCCTGATATGTGTACTTTCCAGGGTAGATGGCATCAGTGTTGTTGTTGTCCTGATCGCAGAAGACGATCTCTCCTGAAACCCTTTCGGGGAAACCAGGGTAGATCTCAGTCAAACCCTGCGAGGACTCCTCGACCTCAGCCGCGGGTTGTTCTTCAGCGAAACGCTTTTCGCCGTCGGCAACCAAGTCATCCATCTGACCGATCAGCTTCTCCAGCTGTTCCTCGGCTGTGAGCATGCGGTCCTCTTCCTTGATGCCATCACCTTCACCCCGAACCACCTCAGTCCAACCCTCGGGGGTTTCGTACCAGCCGGGCCCGCTCAGCTTTCCGCTCAGAGCACTTGCAGCGACAACCTCGGGGCTTCCAAGGTAGGCCTTGGCATCAGTACTACCCATACGTCCCTTGAAGTTACGGTTGGATGCACTGATACCAACTTCGCCAGGCTCCAAAAGACCCTGGCCCATGCCAATACAAGGTCCACAACCAGCAGGCAGCTCTGTAGCACCAGCCTCAAGCAATGTCTGCCAGTCTCCAGAGCCCTCGGCTGCCAGCTGCTCAGGGATAGAGGCAGCCGCAATGTAGAAGTTGACACCGTTGGCAATCTTGGGGACCTTGCCGCCGTTCTTCTCCGCAGCATCCTTGAAGACCTTTGCGGCAGCAGCAATATCCGAAGCGCGCGAGTTTGTGCAGGAGACGAGGTAGGCCTTGTTCACTTTGATGTCCTGAGCCTCGAGTTCCTTCAATGGAGTAGCAACCTTGACTGAGTTGGGTCCAGAGACGTAAGGAGATAATGTGGAGAGGTCCAAGAAGAGCTCCTTGGTATATGTTGCGCCCTTATCCGCAGTCAATGGGTTCTCGAACAGCTGCTCCAGACGGGTGTGTGTGAATCGTTCAGCAGCCAGAGTCTTGAAAGGACCATCCGCAAGCCCCATAGCTCCGGTTGTAGCCTTTCCTCGTAGCCACCCCTTCAGAACGCTGTCAATAGGGAACAGACCCGACAGAGCACCCCATTCAGTTGTCATGTTGGCGATGGTCAACCGAGTATCCACCGACAGGCTTCGCATTGTCTCCTCCGATCCGGTGAATTCGATCGCATGGTTCAATACATCATCCTTGTTGAACAATCCGCAAAGAGCGACAATCACATCCTTACCAGTCACACCAACGGGCAGAACACCGGTCAAAGTGATCTTCGCGATAGGGGGGATCTGCCACCAGGTCTTACCAGTTGCCCAGATACTAGCCGCATCGGTTCTCACGATTGGCGTACCCAAGCAACCAACACCACCGTACATGTTGGAGTGGCTGTCACTAGCAGTGCACAGAGTTCCGGGCCAGGCGTACCCCTCCTCAATCATAATCTGATGGCCAATACCTCGGCCAGCAGGATAGAATTCCACACCATGCTGAGTGGCGAATTCCTCAATCTGGCGGTACTTCTTAAGGTTTTTCTCCGACTTGTTCTGGACATCATGGTCGAGGGTCATCACAATTTGGTTCGGGTCGTTCAGGTTTGACGCTCCGATGGACAGGAACTTAGATGCGACGGGCCAGCTGTTGTCGTGCGCTATTCATATATTAGCTACTGCAAACGTAAATACAATGTCCCCTCCAGTGAAGTACATACTCATGCAGCGGTGAGGTGAGATAGTGACATAGTCCCCGGTCTTGACGAATTTACCCTGTGGCAAACCGACAGAGTATTGCTGGACAATCTTCTCAGTGAGGGTTTGGGGAACGGCCTTCGAGGCATTGAGAGCAGAGAAGAGCGCGGCAGAGGAAGGGTTCTCAAGTTGTGACTGGAAGACATCTTGGAACTGACGTCTGGTGGTTGTAAACGTTCGTTGAGAGTGACTCTTCGACATCGCGCATCGGAGCACCGCCCAGCGGCGGCCGAGGCCGCTCTGCGAAATTAATCGTGACTGCATAAAGTTAGTCTACTGACTCGAGGATCACGACCCACGAGGTATTTGGCAAAATCTCAATTGCAAGGTCGTAGGGCACTCACCGTCATGATTGTTGCTGCAGAATGCGGAGAAGTTTCCGGAAGAGCCCAGGATGTTTTTTAAGGGCGGGCTGCTAAGATTTTGTTCCTGACGAATCAGGTGGCGCTGATTGTCATTGGTTATGTCCGGGGAAACATGGTTAGCGCGCCGAGACCCTCCGTTATCGGAGTTGTTCCTTTCTGCCGAAGTATACGAAGTAGGTACGTAGCTTGCAGATGGTTTGTAGACAATCAATATCTATGATACAGTAATATATATATTAATGCTGGAGCCTTTCAAAGCTTCCAAACGGTCCAATCCTTGAGATCGAGTTCTTTGATAATACCGCGAAGAGGGCCCTGCAGCTCCATGCCTTGTGCCCAGACCTTTGGCCCAGCCATATAACTGATGAAACCTTCTGGTCCTGAAACAAAGATCAGGTTGCGTTTATGCGCTTCTGACGATGGCACAGTGGTCGTAGTGAAATCCAATATAGATTTCTTTCCGATAGAGCTCTTCTCTTCATCGACAAAGTATTGCACAGTAATCTGTTCAGGATACTGCGCCTTAAGAGCCTCCAGCTCCTTAACTATGAGAGACGTTTCAGTGCTCTCATGCGCTTCAGCAGGCTGGGGGCTGCTGGTGGTTGTTGAGGGTTTGAAAACTCTAGACAGCCATGACCTTTGTGTTTCAACAGCTGCATCTGTAGTCTCACTGCGCCCTCCGAGACAATCTTCTCGTCGCCGATTCGCCCATAGAATGTGTATCCTTGGTTTCCTTGTTTTGTCCGTACGACGAAGCAGGGTGTGTCCGGCTTGTAGAGCAGGTGCAATCCCGGTCCCCCCTGCAACGAAGAGGAATGTTTCCGTGTCCGACGGGATCTCACACTCAATCCGAGGGCCTCGTATTTCAATGGGTGCCCCTATCTTGAGACTATGCAAGTATCGTGAGACTTCTCCGAAGGGGTCTTTACGGATGAAAAACCGCAAGCACTCATCGTCTTCCTCGGACGAGGTTGAAGGCAGCGGAGTATAATCCCTGCCAATCTGCAGCTGCGGCTGTTTGAACATAACACTCCATATTCCGGTCTTCCACGCGCCTTCGTATACCTCAGAGTTGCTGCCATCTGACTTTGGAGGCTTAATCGTAAAAAGACTGCCGGTCGACGAGACTGTCTCCCGAGACACCAAAGTGTACGGCGTAAAGCGGGCAGGATTCAAAGTTGTCGATGAGCTCGAATCTTGTCTCCATTTGACGTATGTGCCAACCCCAGCTGCGGTAACCGTCACCAAGGTGAGTCTCAACCAGCGGCTTCGAGGAGAGGCAGACGGCTTCGGGGACGGGGACGGGGCTGCGGAGGTTGAGGATGTAGTAGACGGTGCGGCATTGCGACGTTGCGCCCGCATTAGCGACCTCGTGGCTGTGGGACACGCATCGTGGGAAAGAAGGAAGCCCCGTGATCGAATTCTGGGCTTCATGGGACGAAAGGAAGGTCAACAATAGCAGCAAGAATCGACATTTGGACTGTCGGTGGAAACGTGCTGGCTGCTATTTTTTGCAGGGGGTGAATGCGCTAGACCAGATCGGGCACAAATGATGTTCCTCGTTATTACTCGATCTCCAGTAGTCCAGAGTCCAGAGTCTCGCTGGCCGCTCTCCCTCTTGCCTGCTATTTACCCTACTTCGACATTCTCCTGTTTATGTTGCCTTAACGATTCTGGGTTCAGCCTGTTACTTTTGGCTGATCCTGGAGAGCATTCTGGTCTTTGTTCTGTCTGGACTGGAATGGAACCCTCTTTGCAGCCGCATCGCTCAATAAGGACCGCCTCCGCAACGATTCCTTTCGACATTTGACACAACTCTCAAGGACAACATGTCCCGGATAACCTTCTCGCCTCCTGAACTACGATCCGATCATGGGCCTAGAGATTCGTTGGAACTTGCTTCGCTCGCCTCTTCGTCTCCAGAATCCGGCCTCGATCTCAGCCGCTCGTCCTCCCCCTCCGGCATCTCGTCGTCGCGCAAGCTGTCGCTAGAAGATGAAGACCCCCTGTCTAACCCCAACATACATGCGAACCAAGGCTCCTCACGACCGCGATCCGGCCGAACATATTCTGTCTCCTCCGCATTCGATTTCGGGAGCAATCTGTTTCCCTTGTCTCAGACTTCCGGTGGATACGCTCCCTTGGGGGCTTCATCTGCCCTTGACCGAGAAAGCGGCCTTGGTGATAGATCGTTGGAGCGAAACAAGACACTGACGTATATCAATGGACTGTCGCTGGTAGTTGGGCTGGTGATCGGCTCAGGAATCTTCTCATCGCCCAGCCAGGTCAATGGCAATGCGGGATCGCCTGGTGCTGCACTCATCGCGTGGCTCGTTGCTGGCTTACTGGCATGGACCGGGGCAGCAAGCTACGCGGAGCTTGGAGGTGCTATTCCACTTAATGGAGGAGCTCAGGCTTATCTGTCCAAGATTTTTGGAGAGTTGGCGGGGTTCCTTTTCACGTGGTGTGCTGTTCTAGTCCTTAAGCCTGGTAGCGCGGCCATCATCTCCATTATATTTGGAGAATACGTTGCTCGAGCGTTTGTAGGTGCCGATGTCGATCAGATCAATCCTTGGATCAACAAAGGAGTAGCGTTTGGTGGTCTGTTCGTTGTGACTTGTCTAAACTGCCTTTCGACGAGACTCGCTGCCCGCATTGGTGACCTGTTCATGTTCTTCAAGTTCGTGGCCTTGGTTGGAGTTGGCATCATCGGAATTATTGTTGCTGTCACCGGTCTATCGTCCAAAGGCGAGGCTAACGAAGAATGGAAATCAAGCTGGTTCGAAGGTACCAACATGGACATTTCCGGCTGGGCTATGGCGCTATATGCAGGCCTATGGGCGTTTGATGGATGGGATAATGTAGGTTTGGCTTCAATTTATACCTTCAAGTCACTTCGCTAACAAGCAACAGACGAATTATGTGACTGGTGAATTCAAGAATCCGAATCGAGATCTTCCGCGCGTGATTCATACTGCAATGCCGTTGGTCATCGTCTCTTACCTGCTCGCCAACATCTCCTATTGCTTCGTCCTTCCCCAGTCGACAATCGAGGCCACCGATACTATTGCCGTCCAGTTTGGCAGCAAGGTCTTTGGGAGTATAGGCGCGCTTATCTTCGCGTTGATTGTTTCCGCCAGCTGCTTTGGCGCGCTCAATGCGACCATATTTACCAGCGGACGTCTAGTCTACGCTGCCGGCAAAGAAGGCTATCTTCCTTCGCTATTCGGTAATCTTTGGACTCACAACTCCTCGAGAGGGATAGACAGGCTTCAGCGCCAGTCGTGGGCGAGCAAGCTGGTTTCCCGTCTTTTCGGCAGCGGAGCTTGGATTGGGCGCACACCCATAAATGCAATGGCGCTCAATAGCGTACTCACACTGCTATACGTCATAGTTGGCGAGTTTAAGACCCTCGTCACTTTCTACGGCGTCGCAGGATACACGTTCTACTTCCTTACAGTACTGGGCCTAATTGTGCTTCGCATTCGCGAGCCGCATCTTGAACGACCTTACAAGACCTGGATATCGACGCCAATTATCTTCTGCTGCGTCAGTCTCTTTTTACTCAGTCGGGCCGTTATCTCGGAGCCACTGCAAACACTAATCGTGGTGGCATTCATCGTTGCAGGCGTCCCTGTTTATTTCTGGCGCATATACAAGCGTGACGGCCAGAAGGCGTTCCGGGGTTGGAAATTTTGGCAATCACGATGACCATAAATCGCATCTTTCAATCTTTCCCGTCTGCCGATCAGATTTAGGTTCGCTACCGACTAATGCTTTCTAATTACATTACATCTCTTATACTTGTGGGTCACCGGCGCGTTGATGATACCCACCAACTTTATGTGGTATATTGGGACCAGGGCTCCCTAATTGTTACTCTGTTGACGAAGTGATGGTATGCTGAGTTTTGGCCGTGTCTGTTATTGTTGCCTTCAGCATTTGTATTATAGAAACCTGGCTGGGGCTTGGTGGGAAGGACAGGATGATGATTGTATGAACATGGGGTAAACCCATATAGCAATAATTATTAGACATCAGCAACGATTTATCGATTACAGTCCACATTGAAATACGTCTGGTAGCAAACTTATTTTTCCTTGAGCACCACCGCCACTTTTGCCCTCACTGAACCCATTATCTCCATCTGTTGGAGAAGACCCTCGTTTATCGGACAGCCACCACTACTCCAACTCCGACTCTGACGAAGTCGCCGACAATCCACCA
The DNA here is from genome assembly GCF_047715825.1 of Aspergillus stella-maris. Lineage (NCBI taxonomy): Eukaryota > Fungi > Ascomycota > Eurotiomycetes > Eurotiales > Aspergillaceae > Aspergillus > Aspergillus stella-maris. The sequence continues at coordinate 44,439 of NW_027396808.1, read as the reverse complement.
TGATGAAATCAATTCTTTTACCGTACCCTTTGGCTCCGGAGACATTGCAACAATCACTAAATTGCACGGTTTTAGAACGAAATAATCATCAACACTTAGGCACTTCAAACCCCACCACTAGCAGCCAACTGAACCACCAGACAACCATGGGCAGCCTCCAACCATGGGAGGAGACCGTCGCGCGCAAACGTGCCATACGCGACGAGGCTCTCAAGCCCTACCTTGTTTCTGACATTGACAAGCGGCATCCTCAAGTGCGCAATGTCCAGGAGCGGTCTGTTCTGAAAGACGATCCGATAATCCAGGAGATCACAGACATCGACAATATTCCTGCTCTAGCCAAAAAGATCCAGAAGGGACAATTTTCTGCTGAGCAAGTTACGAAGGCGTACATTCGGAGGTGAGTCTTCGTATGATCTGGGTTCGACGTTACTGGACTGATTGGCTCAGGGCTACCGTTGCTCATCAGCTTGTATGTGCAAGCTTCGGCGCATATTGATGGCTGTAGGCTAACGAACTGTGCAGACTAATTGCTTATCGGAGATTATATTCGAGGACGCCCTGACTCAGTCCCAAGAATTGGATAAGAAGTTTAAGGAAACCGGTCAGGTCAGAGGTCCTCTTCATGGTGTGCCGGTTACAGTCAAAGATCAATTCAATGTGAAGGGCTACGATACTACGCTCGGCTATGTTGGACGGTCATTCTCACCTGCCACAGAGGATGCGGTCTTAATCCAGCTGCTGAAGAATATGGGAGCCGTGGTCCTGGCAAAGACGAACCTGCCGCAGAGTATCATGGTACGTCCCTCTTCATTGGACTTAATCTAGAGCAAGGCTGACGAGCTCAGTGGGCTGAAACCGAAAACCCACTCTTCGGTTTGACGGTCAATCCTCGTAATCCTGCATTCACGCCTGGTGGATCTACTGGTGGTGAGAGCGCTTTGCTTGTCTTGCATGGGTCTATTCTTGGATTCGGGACAGATATCGGTGGAAGTGTTCGAATTCCTCAAAACATGATGGGTTTGTATGGCTTCAAACCTACGGTACGTAGAAAAGCCCTTCCTCATGCACAGTCCATTAGCTGAACAGAAATAGAGCAGCAGATTGCCATACTTGGGCGTCCCGGTCTCAACAGAGGGGCAGGAACACGTTCCTTCAGCCGTGGGATACATGAGCAGAGATATGGACTCCCTCTGCTATATAAGCCGCCTAATAGCCGACTCCAAGCCCTGGAAATCAGACCCCAGATGCTCGCCCCTCCCCTGGAATGAGAGTGTCTTTGAGAGCATTCAATCCCGTCCATTGGTGATAGGACTGAGCCTCGACGATGGCGTTGTAAGGGTCCACCCTCCCATTGCACGCGCTCTCCAAGAACTATCCGCCAAGCTCAAAGCGCAAGGCCACGAGCTCGTAACCTGGGACACATCCGACCACCTCGCCTGCATTAACCTCATGGACCGGTACTATACAGTCGATGGCGGCGAAGACGTCCGCCGCGACGTCGCCGTCGCTGGTGAGCCTTATATCCCACACGTGGAAGCCCTCGTGAACCGAGACAAACCCATCTCAGTTTACGAGTATTGGCAGATGAACCGGGAGCGCAATGACCTGCAAAAGAAGTATCTGGACAAGTGGAATGCCGAGCGTTCGCCGAGCGGGAAACCCGTTGATGTCCTTCTTACACCAACTATGCCCCATACTTCTGTACCGCACCAGAGCGTACGCTGGGTTGGGTACACGAAGATATGGAATTTCTTGGATTACCCTGCTGTTACGTTCCCGGTTGATGAGGTGAGATTGGAGCAGGATGTAGCTGATACTAGCTACGAGCCGAGGAATGAACTTGATAAGTGGAATTGGAGCCTCTATGACCCAGAGACTATGGCTGGACATCCAGTTAATCTGCAGGTTATCGGAATGAAGCTGGAGGAAGAGACTGTGCTTGGGGCTGCCAAGGTTATTGAGCGCGTTTGGCGTGATTAGAGTATCTACTACTTAGTATAGTACTTGCTAGAAATTGGATAGAAGCCCCCATTCTTGAAGTTTCCATATCCCCACTCCTGCCCCGAATGGATGTATTGTGGACCTTTAGTTTGGAGGCGTGAGGGGTAAGACTTGGTGCATACAGTACCATCTACTTACGACAGGTAGTTTTTTTAGAACACATACGTCCAGTGTCTTATAGAGCCTCATGGGTCTTCTAATACCATTTCTTCAGCATCAAAGCACAGGATCGAGGGGTTAATGTAAGTAGAGAACATCCAAGTTGCGATAAGACGCCTCTATGAGGGGCATCGATAAGCCCAGCGGGGAATCACTCCACCAGAGCTCTCCAAGTCCAAGATAGAACCACGGACGAAACGCCGAATCGAAAGCATTACAGAGCAGAGCAATATCAGTGGCTCTATGCTCCGGTGTTCCGAGGTCTCTTTTTCCATCTCGTAATATGTAACTCCTGATCTCCCAGAGGCATCACCATCCTTATCAATCCGACTAACCTTACCCCACCCTTGCTTGTATAAGAACTTCGGCATTGCGCCTGTTCAGATTAGACTCAGTATCCTCTAACCACCCGAGATAAAACAATAAATATGGGCAAAAAGCGCGTTCTCGTATCCTACGGCGTCGACATCGATGCCGTTTCCGGCTGGCTGGGTTCATATGGTGGAGAGGACAGCGCCAGTGATATCAGTCGAGGTACGGACTTCCTCTGTCTCTCTCAAACCAATTGATCAGGTATTAATCAAACAACTAAAGGCCTCTTCGCCGGCCACCTCGGCACTCCGCGCCTGCTCAAGCTCTTCGAAAAATACAACATCAAAGCAACCTGGTTCATACCAGGCCACTCCCTCGAGACCTTTCCCGAAGAATGCGCCGCAGTGCGGGACGCAGGCCACGAAATCGGACTTCACGGATACAGCCATGAAAACCCGACGGACATGACGATCGAGCAGCAGAAGGTGATACTGGACAAGACGTACAAGATGCTCGTTGATTTTTGCGGAAAACCGCCGCGCGGCACTGTCGCGCCGTGGTGGGAGACGAGCCAGGAGATGACGGAGTTGCTACTTGATTATGGGATTGAGTATGATCATTCAATGCTGCATCATGATTGTCAGATGTACTGGCTGAGGACGGGGGATAGTTGGACGAAAATTAATTATGATAAGCATCCTGAGACGTGGATGAAGCCGTTGAAGAGGGGGAGTGAGACTGGGTTGGTTGAGATTCCGGGGAATTGGTACTTGGATGATTTGCCGCCGATGATGTTTATTAAGAAGGCGGCTAATAGCCATGGGTGGGTGAATCCGAGGGATGTGGAGGATATTTGGAAGGTATGTTTATCCTTATATATTGGTGAAAACGGTGGCATCGCTGACTGGTTTCAAGGATCACTTTGATTATTTTTACCGCGAGTATGATGAGTTTGTTTTCCCCATGACTATCCACCCGGATGTTTCTGGTCGTCCGCATGTCCTTCTCATGCATGAGAGGTGAGTTGTTGCCTGCTTGTTCCAACGCCTTACAATTCTTGTTCTGACAGGTAAAAGGATCATCGAGCATATCAATAAGCACGAGGGTGTGGAGTGGGTGACAATGGAGCAGATGTGCGATGATTTCAAGGGCAAGAACAAACCTCCGGCCGGTGCTAGAATGCCGTCTTCTCCTGCATCCGTGCCCAAATAGCGAGATAAGGGTTCAATAATAATCTTCCAATGTTACTCTGTGTGTGTAATCGCAGTAGAACCCAGTGAACATGAGTAGTTATATGGTGAAAATGGGAATGTACAATTGCTTCATTAGTTTATCATTCGTTAGGTCCAACTCCTTCAACACCACTATATGCCATAATGCGCCCATCTTCTTATGCCTTCGGGGAGTCGAATAGTTCAGGACTCATGTTAATCTTGCAAAGTTTTGAGACACATCCGGACAGCTGTACCGAGCATTAGTACATATCGATCATTGGACACGTGACTGAACTCACTTGAAGTAGCGATTGTACGCCGTCCAAGATGCGCATGTGTGTAAACCCGATTTCGCGAATGAACTCTAATTTCGAATGTTCGGACAGCGTGGGGATGGTCTTGGTGACCTTGAACATGGTGCTGATTATATCATGAGAGGAGTATCCCAGATCCCTGTTTACATGGTTAGCTAGCGTAGTCAAATAATTCATAGCGTATAAGTACCATAGCTCATTTAGAGTCTCCAAAGCAGCATCAACTTTTCCTTCCCAGCAAGCCTTGATCATCGCCTGGACCTTGATCGGGTGAGGGCTGTCTACTACACGGAAGACATTGTCACCACTGACGAGACCGAATCCAGACCATGTACTCTGCAGATTGTTGAGGGCCTGACGCATATCACCCTCGGCGCTGAAGACCAGCGCTGCCAATCCATCCTCGGTGTGCTCTACCTTCTCCGCCTCGCAGACCTGGGTCAATCGTTTCACTATTTGTGCGTCGGTGAGTCGCGCGTAGCGAAGGATGGCGCATCGGGACTGGAGCGGCTCAATGATCTTGTTTGACTGGTTGCATGCGAAGGCAAATCGTGTAGTCGAGGAGTAAATTTCCATTGTTCGCCGTAACGCTTGCTGGGCACCAGAAGTCATGCTGAGAGCAAACAATGAGCGCCAATTCTAAATTTTTGTCCATAATACATACCTATCTGCTTCATCGAGGATGACCAGCTTGTGGCGCCCAGGAGGTAATGTGACTTTCTTCTGGGCAAATCCCTTAATTCGGTTTCGCACGACATCGATACCTAAACGAATTGTTCAGCCAAAGCCAGTACAGCCGATAGTCAGATATAACCGTACCTCTCTCATCACTGGCATTCAACTCCAGAACAGCCTCTTTGTATGCGTCTCCGAGCAGTTGCCGCGCCAGACACAGAATTGAAGTCGTCTTTCCGATACCAGGCATACCCGAGATAATGACGTGGGGCATATTTCCGTCTTTTGCAATGATCTTTAACCGCTCGACGGTCTCTGTGTTGCCGACGACATCGTCTAGGAAAACAGGGCGGTACTTCTCGACCCTATAGCAAGACGTCAGTAACGGAGCTCTCGCGACATTTTCCATGAGCTGCGTTGGTTACCAAGGAAGTTCGTAGTCCGGCGGAGCCCCGGCAGTATTAGCCTTCAAGGCGTTGCGCGCCGCGCTTGTTGAAGATTCGGCCTGCGCCATTGTAACAGATTTGTTGGTCCAATTGAATGATGCTGCAGCGGTGAATTGAGCTCCCGATGTTGAAGACGCGAAACTTGGCCCGCAGACGCGTAGCTATTTTACCGCTTTGGGCCACCTTGTTTGCTTCGTTTGCATGGATTGTCCCCTACTGCCTCTTGAGCTTTGCATACGGTGCCATCAAAGCGTCTCAGTGAGACAGCGGTAAGCGGCATTTTTAATGGGCTAGGCCCCTTCACTCGCTTTAGTACATTTTTCTTAACCGTCTGGAGCTTTCATTCCCCCTCCTAATGGACGTTGCTTCAACCGATTAAACCAGAACCGACTCCTAGCTTACAAGCCCATTCTTAAGTATCTGCAACAAATCTATATTCTTCACGGCCTTATTCCCTCTCGAATAGTCTTTCCAGTCACAATGGGAACAACTTCAGTCCGTCGGAACCTCTTCCAGAACCACCTCAGCAGACGGCCAGTTTCAACCGCCGCTCCAAGCAACGGGTCCTCAGGTCTTTCCTCGCAAGTGTCGCAGTCTAATGCACCGGAGTCCATTTCGTCCGTATCTTCGGGTCCTGCAGACGATGGCGAAATCGTGGTTAAAGACAAAAACGGCAGCTACAAGCTCGACATCCCTGTCTTACCGCCTATGGTAAATGAGGACGGTGATGAGATGGAGGGGATTGAAGGAGGTGGTGCTGGGAGCTCTACCGCTGCTACGGGAGCTGACTCTACGGGACAAGGTGAGATGAGCGGGCGGGAGAAAGACAGTGCGTCGACTTCCTGGTTGTTGTTGCATTGCGCTAGGTGGTATACTAACACTTTATCGATATAGAGATTGAGGCTGGTCTGGTCGAAATCATGTATCGGAACCGAAACAGACAGATGAGTAGTGAACCGCATGGTGAGTTTGGGCCTATCATATCTATCTTGCGAGCAAGGCGTTCCTGGCGCTAACCCTCACAGAAATCCTCAATCTTGTCTACCAAAGTCTCAGAAGCAAAGTCGCGGCACTAGACGAGGATAACTGGATGTACGAGGCTGAAGCCGATACGCGAGCATAGTGCTGTCAGACAAGAGGCCGTTAAGCTACGTTTCGATATCCTATGTTCGATTTCTAGGCTACCTAGTCGAGTTCCATATTCGATGGCGCTTCGACCCTCCTTGGCTGACCCCTTCCTGGTGTCGACCTACCACCACCCTGCCCGCCTCCGAAGAGCATGCTACCCATCATGTCAAACAGCGGGTTCCCTTGTCTAGGGATGTTGATCGAGAAGTACTGCTCGCCAATTTGAGCAAGTGCGTCGTCGAGAATGCCGGCCTCCTTGATTTGAGTGGCATAATGCGCTGTCAACTGCTTGAATAAATCCGCTGTTCCTCGCTGGATTGACAGCAGCAGCAGGTTGAGGAAGTTCACCAAAGGAAGAGCTGGGAATACTCGGACGTCGGAACTAGAGCTGCTGACTTCTTGAACGCCAAGGCTTGGGTTGGCAGCACTGAGGCGAGAGGTGAAGATCAAAAACGCCTTGTTGGCGCTGCGCAGACTCCCAATCAAGAGGAACGGGATCACAGCGCGTGCTGCGTAGAGACCTGCCGTGTGCGGCTCGTCGTTTGTGTACCACTCGTACTCCAATTTTGCCAGGGTCTCGGCAGACTCAGAAGTTCCCAAAGCAAGGTGCTTCTCGGCTTCGTAGGGCTCTTGGTCTGGATATATTGTTAAACAATGTCAATCCTTTCAAGGTAGCATGCGATCCTACCTTCCGCGTACACAGACCCAGCAACATGGTGTAACTCGGGATCTCCTCGCTCCACGGGCCCAAAGCGTCCGCTCCAACCAATAATTTCCTGGATAAACCGCTTTCGTGTAGGTTCTTCGGACGGAAATTCGCGTAGAAGTTCGATCAAGCGCTCTGGGATCGATACATTGTCAGCGAGGTGAACTTTGAGAGGAGAATGCACCCTACTCACTCTTGCGGGCACGCCCCTCCGCATCATCGTCGCCCCCCACAATCTCCCAGCCTGCCTTGATATATACCTCGACGATCAACATGATAGCCAGGTCCCCTCCACTAGCTGAAGCTCCCTGTTGCGAACCAGCTCTGAGGAGAGCAGTGGCGCCACCAGCTAGAATCTCTGCTGCCGCATCGTAATTGCTCTGCTTGATGTACCGCGCGGCGATAACTCGTAGTTGCTGGTGAGCTTCGTAGTAAGCTCCGGAGGCGATCCTGTGATGAACATGAATAAAGCATTAGTCTATACATCTCTTACAAGGGCATACAGCATAAGATGGAAGGGTTCGCAACTCACTTTTCTCGCTGTCGAGCAACCACCTTGTCAATCCGTGAGGTCATTGTGTCTGGCGATCACCTATGCGGCGATCTGTTCTGTGCGCAAGTGGACGGAGGATGTAGATACTGAGCCAAAGACAAATACAAGAATGGAAAGTATGAGATTAAAAAAGAACAAGAGAAGCAAAAGAGGTTCGTGGTGGTTGTGCAGGACAGCTTTGTGGTGGGGACACAGACTGGCTGGACGGAGTGAGGGACGATTGTTCGTTCGATTCGGATCTTCCAGAAGGCCGCTAACATTAAAGTACATTCATTCGATCAATATCCTCCACCCTTCGACCTCCTGATTACTACTACAACCGTGCCACAGGGCAATACGTGGCCGCGCCTCTTTGCTTGTTGTGCTTATTTGTTTTCGATCATTTATTGCTGCGATGAATCGGACTGCCTTTGACATCCAGCCTATCGGCCGCTTCTATGGGTCCAGCGCTGCTATTCGGCGGCCTAAGGTAGGTGCATAAAGCTTCAAATGACATTATACGTCGCTCAAAACAGTCATTAATCGAGGAGCCAGGAAATCGCAAGCTTCTCCTATGATGACCAACATGCCTACCATCTCGGAGACTCATCCCTGCGGTGGTACTACCCACCACAGCTGCCAGCGGATCTGAACCGCGGCTTTGATACTTTCCAAAAATTAGATGACACAGCCGATGAACATCTAGATGCTTTGCTAGATACTATAGTCGCGCTAGAAAGAGAGACCGAGAAGAAGTGCGAAGCCGACATTATCACCTGGCGCGGAATGATGACCAAGGTCAGCATCAAGTGCTCTTCCCTTGTTCTGGAAATTCTGGCTTAATTTGATGGTACATAGATTCTGACGGCGCCGTTCGATAATATGAACGGGTGTGTATGCATTGCTGGTTATCCGAGTCTTCCACTAATAACCCGTCTAGATTCGAGATGAATGCGACTTGTTTCCAGGTAAGCGTGATCCTACGAGGTATTCAAGTCAGGACGAGACTAAAGAATTGCGCAGGGCACCATGTGCGTATGTTCTCGTTGTCTGGATGGCTAAGTACTGGAGTCTGACTCTTTTTTCTCCGCTCAGATTTATTGAAGAGAACAATGAGTATAAGAATGAGCAGAAGCAATTACAGAAGAACCAGCGCATGCCACCAGGGATGGCTTCTCAAGACTTAATGGCATACTGGGGTGCGTTACCATTTGCTTCCCTCTGAGAAGCTTTCAATCCTTCTAACACTTCTGGTAGGCTACAAATTCGAGACGATATCCGTTCTCGATAAGACATGGGACGATGCAACAAGAGATGAAATTGAGCAGCGCGAAGACCTTGTCGTGAACAACAACGCACAATACTGCTCCATTGCGCGCACCGGAATCGGACACAGCAAGCTTGTTCTTGGGGGTGAAGTCGATGCCAGTATGCTTTCTCCCATCACTATTGTGAAATCATATGGAGCACGTTTCTAACCTGTCTTACCCATTTCCAGTCTGGGACAGCAAACCAGACCGCAAAGAAGACCCCATCAACTGGGTAGAACTGAAAACTTCCGCCGAGATCAGGAACGACAGGGACAAGCTCAAGTTTGAAAGAAAGCTCCTGAAGTTCTGGGCCCAGTCTTTTCTGCTCGGTGTCCCCAAGATTGTTGTCGGGTTCCGCGATCAGGATGGAATCGTACGGCGCTTGGAAGAGCTCGAGACCGCGAAGATCCCAAGCAAAGTGAAGCTTTCCGGCCGTGGGACTTGGGACGGGAATATTTGCATCAATTTTGCTGCTACTTTTTTGGATTGTATGTTGTCCTTTCCTCCCATCACCTCGGCACCATCCGCTCACCAACTCCTCTTACAGGGCTCAAGACTACTATTCAGGAGAGTGGAACATACAGACTCAAGAAGGCTGAGAAATCTTCCTTGATCGAGGTTTACAAGATTGAGGAGAGCGGAACTGGCGACATCCTTTCGCAAGCCTTCTTGTCCTGGCGAACGAAGACATGACCTCGGTGAATTTCCTTGAGGGGGTTGAACGAGATCATTCGATAGGTACATCAGCTACAGATTGGTATATTGGAAGGCTTCCATCTATACTAACCAAAAGAGTTGACTGAACTCGGTTGGTTGACTAACCATCTTCAATACGGCATGGGCCCTGTACTGCTAGTCTCTCATGCAGCTCAGTCGGCTTGCCGCCGTGGCTCTATCCATACTTAGAATAATCTAGCAAGGCGACAGCCCGCGCATAACCTGCGGTTCAACAGGTGCGGCTCCTCGGTATCACTACTGCGCTTCCAATAGCAATGATTCGACGCCGATGAATCTAACATTAAGGGGTATATACGGTATATCTCATTGACCAACTTCTATCTTGTCACTTCTCCATGACCCCATTGGGCGCTGTTTGAAAGTCCAGCTCCTTAGTCTCATCCCCAGCCTCATCCTGGGCGTTCTCTTGACTTTCTCGTCGCTTCTGTAGATACTCATCTCGTGCCTGTCTCTGCGCCCGTCTCTGCATAACCCTTCTATGTCCCCTCCCTTTGATATGGAGCTGCCACTGTTCCTCATTTGCCAGTATTTTATGACAAACATCGCAGGTTATGGTTCTCGTTATACCAGGGTCAACGGGTTGCTGTTTGGCCTCATAGACTCCCAGGGTTGTCCTTGCCAGCTCTGAGAGAGATTTTGGGTCTGGTAGAGTTCCGCCGTTCAGAAGCGTCTCTACAAGGCGCTCCGATGGTTCCTTGACGTTTTGTGGCCACATTTCAACGTCTGTTGTGTCCAAAAGATAAAGACGGTTGGTCATGCCCGCCTGTGCAAGTTTGTTCCAGAGTTTATTGCGAATCCAGGAAAGCTGGGTCATAGCGTACTGGCGGGTGGCGACCTTGACCAGCTCGACACATGATGCTTTGAGAGCGTCGAGTTCTTTCTGAGTTTTCGATCCATCCCGCAGAGCTTCAAAATAAGGTGCCAGTTCTTTGAATCCGATGGAAATCCAAAGTCCTCGGGTTTGGTCAACAGTGATGCCCTGAGCCTCTTTCTCATGCAGGTAGTCTGCCATGCGGCTGGCTTCTGACAACAAACCCTGGTCAACCATGTCGTCCACACGCTTGAACAATCTCTCTCCCAGTACAAGCCTTTCAGCGTGAACCCAAAACATGATCGTGTTGAACCGTAACTGTTCCGTGCCAGAATCAGGACCAGCCTTTTCTGCCGCGGCCTGTTTCAGCTGTCGCTGCTCGACATAGACCTGCGACGCCGGCTTGCCCGTCTGAAAATAAATTTCCAGCGAGCGGCGGATCTTGCGCGTATCCTTCGGATGCCACCGCCTTGCCATTATAGGATCAACCTCCCGTAATTTCTGCAACACCACCTCCGGCTCAGCATCGAGAATAGGCCACTTGACGCTCGGTTCGGCAGCATCGACCATGTTGGTATCGTCCTCTTCAACCGATGACCCGTCATCTTTTATGACCAGCTGGTCCTGGAACAACACAGCCTGGGTGTAGTAGTGGGTGCCGCCGACCAGGACTGGAAGCTTCCCGCGCGCGTGGATATCATCAATCAGGCGTAAACACTCCTTCCTGAACATCGATATCCGCCATGGTGCTTCCTCCAGGTCTATACAGCTGATAATATGGTGTGGAATGCCGTCACGTTCTTCGAGGGGGATTTGGTTCGTTATTATGGGAAGGCCGCGGTACATTTGCATCGCATCGCCGTTGATGATTTCGCCATTGAATCGAGTTGCAATATCAACTGCAAGCTAGCTGTGACTGTCAGTGCCTATTGCGCCCGTCATTCTGGGTAGAAGGCGCAAACGTGGAGATAGCTCACCTTTGACTTGCCTGTGCCCGTGGCACCGAGGACAGCTACGAGGGATCGCATTGCCGGAGGACGTCTGAACGAAGAGAGCGAGTAAAGATATTTGAACATAAGTGGAGCTGAGTAATATGCTCTGTCATGCCGGCATTAGTCTTGAGACTCGGCTTCCGGGCATTTGAAGCACACTGCGCGCAGTAAACAAAGATTTGGGGAGGAAAAAAGAAGATTCCGTCACATTTCGGTCTCTTGGTGGCTCCGCACCCCACCTCCAGTCTATCAACCTTTGGGCACCTTCTTATCCGGGATAGTCACCGTCACATCGCGTGCTTTTACTGGAAATAAGGTGAGTCACCTCAGTCTATATAAAATGTCGCGACCCCCTTTTAATCTAATTGATCCTTTCTCCATCCTCAGTCACCCCCAGCAGCACCCTCCACCATGTCCGACTCCCCCAATATTCACGTCCAGAACCTCTCCTACAAGTTCCCAGATGGGTCCAACGGCTTGACAGATGTCGCTCTGGACCTTCCTCCAGGGAGTCGGACACTGCTGATCGGAGGTAAATCATGCCCTTCATCCCATTTCCTCTACGCTATGCTAACACCCCCCTCCCCCTCTCTAGCCAACGGAGCCGGCAAAACCACCCTCCTCCGACTACTCTCCGGCAAGCGCCTAGCCCCCAGCGACACAATCGCCATTGCCGACAAAGACCCCTTCAAAGAAGGTCTCGAAGGTGTGACCTACCTCGGAGTCGAATGGGTTCTCAACAGCATTGTCCGCACAGACATTGACGTCCCTACCCTCCTCGCCTCCGTCGGCGGCAACGCCTTCCCCGAGCGCCGCGACGAGCTCGTCGACATCCTAGACATTGATCTCCGCTGGCGCATGCACGCCGTCTCAGACGGAGAGCGGCGGCGCGTCCAGCTTGCCATGGGCCTCTTGCGGCCCTGGCAGGTTCTTCTCCTCGATGAGATCACGGTCGATCTCGATTTGCTGTCGCGGAGCAACTTCCTTTCGTTCTTGAAGAGGGAGACTGAGATGAGGCCTTGCACGATTGTGTATGCCACGCACATTCTGGATAACTTGGCGCATTGGCCGACGCATTTGGTGCATATGCATCTGGGCAATGTCAGGCGGTGGGGGCCCATTGAGAAATTCAAGGATGAGGCGCCCGAAACTTCGGAGAATAGTCAGCTTGGTGAGATTGTGCTGAAGTGGTTGAAGGAGGATCTGGCTGCTAGAGGGCCGCGCAATGCGGAGCGCGGCAACCAGGCGAAGACCTATGAATCTTCGGGTATTGGTGGGTATGGGTATGAAAAGGCTGATGAATAAGGGGAGGCTTAGCCAGAACGCTATCCCTCCTTTTTCTGTATTGGTCAGGGTTTGTGATGTTTCACGGTTTTACGACCTTTCAACAATGACTGTCTTCAACATATAACAGTGTACGACTAGGTGGTTTATAGTGTCGTTATTAGCATTCAGGATTGGGGTTTTCAACATGTCAGGGCTTTGCAATCTTACAGGAGTTTTCAACATACATGGGATGGGATTTAGTTTTCTAAAAGATACTACATATTACGTCAAAGCTCAACGTTGCGAAAGAGGAGTTCAACAATCAAGAGTTGATTTCAACTGTGATTCATGTTTCATGTCATCTCTGTATATATAACGTCTATGGCTCTGATACCAAATCAGAGATGCTGTATATACGTATTGAAGTGTCCTCGCTTGCAACAGCAAGCTCAAAAGTCACATCTTCTCCGTCTGCCTTGCTTGGCCTTGACAAAGGTCGCCATGACAGTTCTGTGATTGTCTTCGATGGCGACTGGTCCCGGTCAAAGTTGGCTAGAGGGCTTGGCTCTATGCCATCCACCTTGATTTGATGGACGGAGAGCTTCCCGTCATCCTCGCCTGTCGCAAGGATAAGCATGCCGTTGTAGACTTGTGGGAGGAATGACACGGAAGTAACTGAGCTCCTTGCAGGGATAGTAGCCTTGCACTCAATCGACTCCTCCGCCACCTGCCACAGCTTAATCGACTTGTCTCGGCCAGCGGTAGCAAAGATCGGAAGCTGCCCCTCCGAAGCAGGAGCCCAGTCCGCATCAAGAATCATACGCGAGTGGCCCTTAGGGTTAGACTGCTTGAGCGTAAAAGTTGAAGGGTCGGTTTCGCTCCGCGCGAATACAGCCCACTGCCGATCTCGTCCCACGCTGAGCAGGTACCGATCATCTGCTGAGAAGGAGAGGCTAGTGATGGTGAGTGTATGTGCTGCAAGTGATGGGCGGATCTCGTGCCAATCGGAGGTGTCGTACAGGCGCACGACGGCGTGGTCTATCGAGCTGGCTTTGCATGCGGTTGCGATGAGACTGCGGTCGTGGCTCACGGCCACGGCGGATATTTCGTACCCGTGGCCATATAGCTTTTCGTGCTCAGGCCACAGCGTGGAACGGGAGAGTTGGTCTTCGAGCGGGGGTCGGGAGGAGTTGGCTATTTGTGCTTGGGATGCTTGTGCTTGGCCTGCGGTTTCGGCTTCGGCTGTTTCTTCTCCTTCCGCTTCTTGTTCTAAAGAGATGTCTTCGCCTACGGCTTGGTTGGACAGGCCGAGAACGGGGATTTGGGCTGTATCTGGAAGTTCGCCTTCTGTGTTTAGTATGAGGCCGGAGAGCTTCTCCAGGAGTTGAGCGATGGGTCTAGGCTCGTTGAATACTCGGAGCAGCTTCTCTTCAGCGCCTGAAACAAAGCGCTGCGGTCCCAGTGTGTCGACGCAGTTCAAATCATAACCGTGAATTTGAGGTCGTGAGAATTCGTGCCACGACTTTTGTCCGTCGCGCACCCATTGTGCATGGAGTCTTGTCGTTTGGTCGGCGGCCGTTGAGAGAAGATAACCCCCGGAGGGTTCCCACTTGATCCCGTTGGCCGATCGCACATGTCCGGAAATTCCCAGGGCCTGGACCCAAATATCAGATTCGGCTTCGTACTTCCATGCCCTCCAGCTACCCGTACGCTCGAGACTGACAACTTGCTTGCCGTCTGGTGACCAAAGGCCAATCCAGAAGCCACCGGTACTACCCGTAGCGGTAGTCGATCCCTTTTGTACACTGAGTTCTCCCATACGTTCTGTAGAAAGCCATACTCCGGAGACCGGATCTTGTTCCCAGATAGTCAAGGTGTTGTCTGCGGAGGCTGTGAGAAGTTGTTGGTGCTCTCCATTTGGGTTCCAGGCCGTGGTATAGATCCAGTCTTCGTTACCAAATAGAAGGGCCTCGAAGGTCATGGAGTACTTGGATCCTGCTGCTTCGAACTGATGGGCTTTGTTGGACAACGTCGGTTCAAGACCGCCCAACACTGGCTCATCGTCAGGTCCCACAGATGCGGCCGCTGCAGCCTCGCCACGGTTGAGTCGCCAAAGTCGAACATACTTGTCCTGGCTGGCAGAAGCAAGCAAGAGATGCCCCGTCTTGCTCTGCTTGTCCCCAGTGAATGAAAGAGAGCGCACCCAAGCCTCGTGGCCCGAAAGTGTAGCAGCCGTCTTGAACTTCGGTGTTCCAATGGTATTTTCTGCAGCATAAATTTGCACCTTGTTGGTCGTCCCAGCCACTGCCAATGCGACTGGTTTGTCTTGTGTATCTGTCGGAAGCGGCGCTAGTGCGAGAGCCAGAGGAAAATAACGCGGCTTCATAACCAGATCTTCCAATAACTCTCCCTTTAGCGACTCCTTGGTATCAATTCGCCATATCTTCACTGTTCCATCCGCCGCGCCTGTCGCAATGATGTCGAGGGCTTCATGTGTAGCAATGGTATTTACTGAACCAGTGTGCTCCGTCAGCGTGACCGCAAGGGAGAATCGTCTTTGGTCGACTGGGTCGGCTCGCCATAAGCGCACGGTACAATCAACAGAGCCGGTGATGAGGAGCTTTGTCCCTGTGGTGGGACAGGTATAGAAGCGGACAACGCTGACTTTGTCTGTGTGGCCGACGAGAACTGAATATACTCCGCGCTGCGAGTCATCCTGCAGATATGATAAACCGAGATCAGATTTAAAAAGCAGGGGTCTAAGGATCCAGGGGCACATACAAGAGGTTCCCACAGAGCTACATTGTTGTCTGCACCGTAGGCGAGGATGCCAGATTGAACATCCCAGTCCGCGGCGGCGGGGTGCCTGTTTCCGCCGACACTGATGTATTCGGCGGCGATGGAGACCATGGAGTAGGCAGCAAGAGAGACCTGGAGCTTGCGAAAAGATCGTTGAATGATTACGAGCTAACTCCAGCAATTGAAGAGTGACGATGGCCCGGGGAAGGTTGCGTCAAAACGATCGACTTTTTTGTGGCTTATCGATAAAGGCCGATACGAGGGAAATGCCCCTCCTTCGCTCGCTTTCCTCCGCGATTATTTATATCTTCTTACGGTCGATCGGGGGCCTGTACGCTTTCAGTTATGGCTCAGAATATAACATTTACGGTCGAGTTCACGTATGTGCTGCTGTCTCTTCCTCTTTTCAGCGTCTAAAACAATGGGTTGCTAATTCGATTAATGCACAGCGGAGGTCTGGAGATCCTCTTCGCAAACGAGCGCAAGCATCGGGTGTCACTTCCCGCTCAACTAGACGATGGCTCGCGGCCGAACATCTCCTATCTCCTTCAGCACCTTGTGGACAACTTGATGAAGGACCAGAGAAAAGGGCTCTTTATACTCGAGGATAATGTGTAAGTGGTCATGGACAAGGAACGCAATGATCTGGCTGATCAGTATCATAGTCGGCCCGGGATCCTTGTCCTCATTAACGATGCCGACTGGGAACTAGAGGGCGAGGAGAAGTACGAGCTTCAGCAAGGGGATAACATTGTATTCGTGTCTACGCTACATGGGGGATAATAAGCAAATAATTGACCGTCTCCTCATCGCAAGAACTACATGGTGTCAACTCAATCTCCAAGTTCATACAACGTCTTCGACGTGCTGCTGTGAAATCCTTTCGGGTTCACGAGGTGTCCGTATACCACCCTGCGGCGTTAACACCCCATCGTTCGGGGAGCCGATGCCTTGAACTGATGGAGTGTTCAGCCCGCTCGGAGGTACCGGAATTTTGATGTCTTGAGGAGAGCCAGGAATGATCTCCTGGGGAAGGTCGGGAATTTGGATTCTGCGCGCCTCATTCTGATAACTCTCAGGGATGATCTAGAGGGGCATTCAGCCGCCATAGCTCGCTATATGTGATAGAAATGAATGAATGAAAACATACCTCAATAATTTCGTCACGGGGAAATTCCAAGAATGGAATATCAGCAGCATTGCACGCCATAAGATAACCATACAAGACCCTGAGCACACTCTCGTGAGCAATGATCAGGAGGTCATTCTGTTCGCGCTCCAGTTCCAGAATAATTGGCTCAAGTCGCACGGCAAGATCGTGGTATGACTGCACCTGGTCAGTATCCGCGGTCAAGCAACTGGAAAACCAAACACACCTCTGCACGGGGATATCTATGATGGTAAGGATCAAGCTCATGCTTAGCCACCTCATCGGGGTATTCAGTTCGGATCTTCTTCTCTGATTTCAATTCGCAGACACCGGGATTCAGCTGGCTTAGTTGAGGCCTTTGCCTAACCTTGTACCCAGCATCATGCAGATATTTCGCGGTCTCGACTGTTCGGCGTCTTGTGGAAGTCCAAACTGTCAAAGGCTTGAGTTCGTAGTCGGTCTCGCCTTGGTCGATTATTGCCTGCTTTTCAGACTCTCTATCTTTCAAGAGAGTTTCAGTCATCTTCTTGGCGTAATCTTGACCTTTCTCAGATAGGGGACCATCTGCCTTGTAAGAATTCGGCTCCACGGACACGCCAGCCTAGAAATTGAATGTCAGTCGCTGTTCACCAATCTCAACTGAAGTGTCACTGACCCGAGCAAAATATGTACGTCTAGTCTTGATGTGAAGGTTGAGAAGGTAGAATACAATCCGGTTTGACAAATAACCGAAGCTCTTGTTGTTGACAATGAGCTTTTCTCCCGCATTGATCATCTGCACCAGCAGTCAGTAGGACGCAATGCAATAAGAGGCCAGACATTGGTACCTTTATATAGTTGAGATCTTTTTCTTCCATTGTATGAAATTGGGGGATCCGAGCAGATATCCGAGCCAGGTAATGTTTAACTGCTTCTTGGGATGTCCAACCCACATACTGGGGGTGGTCAGCAACGTGGTGAATATTGGGGGTTCTGGGGAACTGACGTCTGGTGAAGATATCTTAACTCTACGAACATTCTCTTCGATAATGCGATGATCATCGCACCAAGACTCGATGAACAGTGTCTAGACAATTTTGTCAGCATTAAGAACCCAGTGTCTATTGTAAGCAACGGACCTCAATATCATGTTTGGCAAACTCATTTGCCAGAGATCTCCGTCCAGCGGCCGAGGGATTCACGGCGTCGTAAATCGCTATTTGACCGTTTTCTTCGTTGAGGAATTGGTATATATCCTCACGGCATCTCTTTACAATCTTCTGCCTAAGCAGGACGGAGGACGCAGATGCTACGCACAATCAGCACAAAATGCGATGGGCAATGGAACATATACGAGACAATGGGGACAATTGAGAACGCCAACCAGGGCTCTTGTTCGCACGTACCATCAACAAAGAAGTAATCTTCCGGCATATCCTGACCATGGGGAATGGTAGCTCGTCGGTAATCTCCAAGATGGAAGATCCTAGTTTTGACACCAAGCCTGCAGAACAATTAGGGCAATTCCAGGAGCCTTCAAAGCATGTACAGCTTGACCTACCATCGAAGATATCGCGCCATTGCTACAGACATATGGCTAGGAAGCAGTCAGTTCCAAAGGTCCCTCATACATTAGGCTTACATAATTGAACGCACGTCTTGCCTCGCGCCGGGAGGCCTACGGTGATAATAACAATGCGCCCCGAGTGAAATAGCCTACCAGACTCAGTACTGTACAGCTGAGCTGGCGCAAGGTCGGCCTTCTCGGGTAAGTCATGGATGGCATCCACGAAGGTTGACGACTTGCGTCGAAACCGCGGGGAGTTGACGACAATGTCTGCTGTCCTAAGTTAAGTCAGACTCATTGATTCCACGTAAACATTTAGGGAAGCAAAAGCGAGTAATTAGATCAGAGCTTACAAAAGGGTATCCATGATTGTGGTAGGTGCTTTGACACTATAGTCACACAGAACGTCGAGTCAAGACCGTGGAAGAAATGACGTGGGAACTTCCTTCTGAGCGGAAAAGGTTACAGCGCTCAAATGGCGGAGCTTTAGGCAGGGAAAGACAGCCCCGGTGAAGAGGGTGATAGCTCAGCTGTGACCTACGTAACAGAGTATAGGTACCGTGGAGGCCGCGCTGGTCGAGGGGCGGATGTGAGGGATGTAGTATAGGGTCCGCTGGGAAGCCAAAATAAATGTTAAGCCAAAGCCGTCTAGAAATAAGAGAGAAGAACAATGGAAAAAAAAAGAGGGACCATCACAGGTCATGCAAAGTAAATAAAACAAATCACGGCCTTTCTTGTTGGTATCCCACCTGCATTATATCATCTCGGGCAAAAGAAGATCCCGTGCCGGGACAGTCCGAGGTCACGGCGGCGGCGCAGGGCGACCCAAGACGCAACTCCAACCAGGCAAGCAGGTGACTTTTTTCAAGGCTGAACTGCGATCCTCAAGCTGCTTGTCAACATCACCACCCATTGTCATCCTACCGTGGTGTCGCCTTTCTGCCATCCCTACCACCCCATTTACACAGGTATCTCTGAACCTGTGCCCTTGAGGTCGTTTAGCCCGCTTTCCGCGCGTTAGGCTCAACTCCGGAGCTCACCTCAAATTCTTTCATCCCCGTCTTCCACCGACTCCGGCCGAATACATCGACGACCAAACTTCTCTGGCCTCGTTTGATATTCTCCATCTCCTCTTTCTTATTAATCAGACACAATGGCCGAATATCTAGCTCCGCCTTCGTTCCTGACGGACAATTCCGTCTTCGCCGTTCTCAAGGAAACATACACCTCTTTCTCAGAGAAAAGGGCAGCTCTCGGCCTGCCCAACCCAGGGACGGTGGACAATGTCGGCAGGGAGGTGCAAAAGGATGTCCTGCTGTCTAACTTCATGTTCTCCGGTCTCCGCGCAGACCTGACGAAGATGTTCAGCATGAACCCGCTGTTCCGCGTTTCGCATGCTTTCTCAATGGGCGGCTCAGGAAACATGGCTCCGTACGCGTTCTCCGCCATGTACGGAACTTCCAACGTAAGTGACAGTGTATCTGAACCTTAATTGCTTTTATACGATGCTAAGCCTTGATTGTTGCGAATAGGTCTTCATGCAAGGTAACCTCGGAAGCGACGGTGGCCTTGCTGCCGTCTACAACTACCGATGGGCTCCCAAGTTGGTCTCCAAGGCCAACGTCCAGATCATGCCCGGAGCTGAGCAAGGTCTCATTCAGCTCGACAATGACTACACCGGCGATGACTTCACCCTGTCGCTCAAGGCCTTCAACCCGTCCTGCTTGGACGGTGGCCTCACCGGTATCTTTGTCGGAAGCTACCTCCAGTCTATCACCCCCAAGCTTGCTCTCGGATTCGAAACCATCTGGCAACGACAAACCCTGAACGCCCGCCCGGAATCAGCTGTCTCATACTCTGCCCGTTACAAGAGCGACGACTGGATTGCCAGCGCTCAGCTGCAGGCTCAGGGCGTTTTCACTGCCTCTTACTGGAAGAAGATCACCGAGCGCGTTGAGGCCGGTGTTGACATGAACCTCCAGTTTGCTCCCAACGCCGCTGCTATGATGATGGGTGGACCTAGCAAGGACGGCACCACTGCCATTGGTGCCAAGTACGACTTCCGCGCCTCGACCTTCCGCGCCCAGGTTGACAGCGCCGGTAAGGTCAGCTGTCTCCTCGAGAAGCGGATAGCCATGCCCATTGCTCTCACCTTCGCTGGTGAGATCGATCAGTCCAAGGTAAGTTGCCAACCATCCACCTAATTGCCCGCAAAATTTCTGAGGCTAACCAAATCGTAACTACAGCAAACCGCTAAGCTCGGCCTTGCTGTCTCCCTCGAGATCGCCGGCGAGGAAGTCATGGAGCAGACAGAGAAGGCCACCCCCCAGGACATGGTCACTCCTCCCTTCTAATCGACCAAACCGATACCTCCAACACCCCGCTGGGTCTAATCAGACCTGCGTGAGCTTCTAGACAGAGTTGGGGGGCTATCGCTCTTCCTCCGCCTTCAAGCTCAAGCTCCTACCTCTTCGCCCTTTGTTTTAGTAGTCCTTCCTCTCTCTCCTACCCTCCATCCACATGCATCTTTGGAAAAAAATGGTGTATTACCTCGAATTTGTCCGCTTTAATAATGGGTTGTTGGTCAATGGAGGCAGTCATTTGGCGCCACGGTACCAATTTTGTATAGAATCCCTCTTACTTCTTCCTTCTGGTCTTTGTTCCTTTTTTCTTTTTCCACGCATCCACGTCATTCCGTGTTATTGTTTATGGCTTCATCTATGACTGGCGACCCGTTTTTTTGTCATTGTTACTACCTACCTATCCTATCCTATCCTCTTTTGATGACACTCTTGGCTGCAGGTGGTCGGTGGTCGGTCAATGGGGGTTCTTCTCGGGCTCGGGACGCATGGGAGCACTTACAGAAAACTTTTCTCGTCACTTACGCATCATAGATGGTCAATGTAAAACATGTTTATTATTGACGGTTCCTTTGGGAAAGCAGGATTTCTGGTGCTTGGGATTTGCTGCGGTACCTAGGTAGTAAGGTTATACCACCTCCGTAGTCGGTTCAGGGCCAGGTTGAAGCTTCTATCGTAACAGGATAATGACATCCTTCCGGCCGAATCTCAATTTAAGATTGTATGGGTCTACCGGGGTAAATCTTCCCCCGGGGACACTTTCCGTCTAGACTAGAGAGTTGCTCCAAGATTTTGATGAAGCATCTTGGTAGCCAATGACCATTCCTTGTATGAAATTGGCCCCAAGGCCGCTGTCCTGGTTCCTTGAAGTTACAGAGACTCGAGTGGGCTACGGGAGATTACAAGTTGTAAACCAGCAAGGATAGTTTCGAGAGTCAATTTGACGCAGTCCACAACGCAGAGAGTATGAGGCCCTAAAAGGCTGTCCATGTCCCATAGTCCGGTCTACACCCCACACCTAATTAGCCGTACCGTTTACCAAGCGCTTAAGCGGTAGTGTTCTAAGGTCTAACCAGGCACAGCAGGTGGTCTTGCTCGTACTCTGAAGTAGAGTCCATATGGATCTGGTTCCAGGCAAATGAATAGTACCATGCCTCTATTCCTCATGGAGAATGAGGTCACTTGGGTTAGTGTCAATCCAGGGCAGAAGCAGAGTCAACTACGAGAAGAGCCGTGGTCGACTCGGGAGACGATGGAATAATACGGTCCAAGCCTTCGCCTGCGATTCGCTGGACATCTCAAAGTGACGTCATAGCACTCGGACTCGGATTCCCTCGACCTCGCAATAATTGTTCTTCAGCAAAGATCTTGGCCTTGATCGTGTCCAGCTTATCCGAAGTATGGAACAACGTTGGGCAGGAGTCTGAGATTAACCGTGATCATCGCAAACTTGCCCTGGCGTCGATCTTGGCAGATGCTCTTCGAGCTGTAGTACCAAGAGCTGGAATTGGACCCAGTTCGGCTCAGTACATGCCATGACGAAGACCAGCAGCAAGTCAGACGGCAGGGCACATGCGTAACTGCAGATCCAGGTGGGCTTCAGATATCGGGTACTGGCCGCGCAGCGTGTCACCAGCTGTTTCCTCTGAGATTAATCGCCAAGCGTGCTGCCGGTGATCATGGAGTCTGTTACCCGTTGTGCTTCGAAGCTTGTGCAATGATATTTTCACGGACAGGGCAACGGCTCCTCGCAGGCGTTATACATATTCTGTGCTTCGTGATTCCGGGGCGATTGATAATAGATAAGAGTATCACGATCATTCCATGTCGCACTGTCTAGAGGGGTACATATGCCTTCGAGTAACCCGTTGAGCCTTGAGATTCTGTATCTATCATGAGATTCGGTCAGCATAAACAGCAACACTGGCACTCTGCTCGATGCCAGAGATCGCGTGCAGCTGCCCTATCTTTGATCGAGATCTGGCAGCAAGTCGACGACAATCGGCTGGGTTTGCCTGCAGTCTCACGCTACTGCTGCATAGCAGCCCATTTTTCACATTTGCGCATAGGGCAATCAAGAGTCTGGGATTCTGGGTGGACATTGTCGGGGTCCACGGACTCATTGTAAATGAACTGCCCTCGTGTACTCCATAAGCGTCCAGTCAGCGCAGTTGTCGTATGCGGAGATTTTCTTCTTGCATAAGTGGCGGAACAAACAGGACGCCATCATCGAATGATGGAGCCCGCTCGAGGTTCCCGGCGTGATAGGAGAAGCTTGAACAAAGTAGGCGAAATTGACGATGATCGCGGTCAGAGAAACCTTCGAGCCTGCGACGTGTGGTGATTTCCTGCCAGTCTTTATTAGCAGGTCTACCTCAGTATCCACACGTTCGAGGTATTGGGCACCACAAGCGACAATTAAGCGCGAGGCGGACCTGCAATGAGCTTTACAGCGTAGCTTGTTGACTCCTCCTGGTGTTCAAATAGAATAGATCTCTTTTTAATGGGAAGGCTGGCACCATACATCAGAGTCCGGAGTGCTGCTCTTTCCCCGGATCACTACAGTAGAGCACGACCGTTGGGTTTCACCGTTGGACCGGGCCAGTCACAAGTTCGACGTATGCATTCGAGGAGTCCATTATACCTCAGCGACAGAGAGAAATCTGTCATAAGCAGTCTCCTCAGGCCAAATCATTGTACAGATCTACACGAGAGTCGTCGTGGTTGTGGCAGTGGACACTGGTGCTGCCTTAGGGCTTCCCCTTCGATCCCGCCGGGGGGGCTTGCATTCAGTACTAGCCGCATCGTCATGCCTCTTCAGCGGTCTGATGAATTCTAGACCGATTTACCTCGTTAGCCATTGTCTCAGCCACGTTCGGCTCCGAGCATACTCGGGACAGTTGGCAGATATGCGCCGGGATATTTATATATCTCGGCTTCGATGCCGAAACTGCATGGGTCACATTCCATGTATGTATACCAAAAGCGTCGGATGCAGATGACGATCAGTCACCCCTTGTCAGCAGAAATCTACTGTAGCTTGCTGGCAAGCATGTTTTCACAATTTCCAGACATTGCAGGGGATGTATGCATCCCAGCCTTGCCAGGGGTTTGTGGCGAACAAAGTGGGTAAAGTATGCGATGACACAAGAAATTTTGTTGAGAGGACAGCCCAAGGGAACAAGGCATGTGCTTGTAGCTTGGTCCTTTGTCGGTAAATATGCTGCTTCAATGCAATTATATCTAGATTATTCCGTGCGCTGTCGTGCCCTAGATGCCTCGGCCAGGCTAGACCCAGAGGCTGAGGAATGTACACGGCTCGGTGCTGAAATAGGCATGCACAAGCCACAACCTCAGATCCAGAAACCGATAAAGGACCAAAGACGTAAGAATTGCGTGGCTGCAGTTGCACTGGTAAGAAGTGCAAGCACCCCTGGAGAAAGTACGAACTTTATAAAACACGCCCTGGACGGATCAGAACTTTGATCCGTCGGTCCAGAATCCTTATCTTTAGACCAATTCTTAGCTCGATATGTTGTCCCCAGAACCTGGTACCTCCTTGAGACGCTGTGCGACTCGGCCTGGCGCCCTGAAGCTTCCGTCTTATTGCAGGCCTTGCAGGTGATTCCAGTCGGCACCGGCTGTGTTAATTTATCGGGGACTACAACGAACGATGGCCAATGGTGTGAAATAGAGAGCCATCGCTGAGGCATTGATCGCAATGCGAAATGTTTCACCTCCTACCTGGTGCATTCCTTCTAATTTTCGCACGTCGCAATATTTGGCTGACCGACAGATCTAGGCCCGGACAATTCCTCGCCCTGCTGGCACGTTCTAACGGGCAACTCAAAACTGAGACCTAGGGAAGCGTACATAAGTTTGTTTAGCATCAACGTTGCGTCGGCCGAGTGCTGACGGATTCGATACTTTGCACATACCATTTCATATCGGTCGGGAGGCTGGAGACTGGTATGTGGCCAATAGTTTGGCAATTGGGCCAGGTCGGTCCGAAAGACAAGGCCGTTTGCTCGTATTCCTCAATTCACGTTCCAGAAGTGTGCGACGCAAGGCAAGGCTAAACCAAGCGAGTAGTGCGTGATGGACAGGCAAGGGAAAGCTGCATCCATACATAAAGCATACCACGGAGTAAGGTAGCTCCGCATGTACACGAAGAACACCTGGCCCAGATTCATGTACAAAGACAGCTTTGGATGCGAGATGTCGGAAGGAAGAGGTATTCGACAGGGATGCCTTGAGCTATCCAGAACTGCACCAACAAACTCTGCGCGCTTGCAGGTCTGGCTGCTGTTCCATTGGCAGTCAAGTCAGCTTCAGGTGATCACCAACTGCCACCGCGCAGTCTGACTCTGACTTGGTCACTTGCCCCGTAGCTGAACACCTACGTAACGGCAATCATCGGGATGTCACCTGCGAGCTCCATACTCCTCCTATATCTCAGGGTCCTATAGTCTCTATTTCGGTCGGACCAATGATGGCGCATTGCCAGATGGTCATTCTGATTGAAGCAATTCCTCAGGCACAGCATCGCAAAGAAGCTGAAACCATGCACCTGTCCGATTCATATTTACTGATTTATACATATGTGAGATTAGCACATACTGTAGGTTGAATTCGAAGAGCACAGCAGTATACATGCGTGCAACAGCGGACGCCTACCGTATCACTCCGAGGACGTCGTGACTCGATGATCTTTCAGTAATTCGCATCTCATCCTCTCAGCCTAATGAAGCTAAGAACTGGCCCTGAATTGGCCACCCAACGCCACCCATCCCAGCTCACGGTTGAGTCCGCGGTCTCTGACAAGCCACTTGGACCTGCTTGGCCTGAGATCATCATGAGATGCTCGTCATATCTTTCACGACTTAGACTCCTGACACAAGGTCAGAGCTCGACGGAGCAAATAGGGACAAACCTAGCTCTGCTAGCTAGAAACTAACCGTCACTAGGGTCTAGATAGTCTTGAGCTACCAATATATGTGCTGGGGCTCCCGGTTATTGGCTGTGCGGACCGCAATGGGTAGCTTGTTTACGCTCAATGGACGTTCTATCTCAAGCGATGTTAGCCAGAGAGCAAGCAGGTCACGCTCGGGCGAAGAGCTGTCCGATTATCGTGGCCTAGACGCTGGAAAGTACTCCTCGTATTGATGGATGCGGCGGTTCTTGGGAGGTGTACTGCGTATTGTTCGGTGGTGTAATTACGTTACGCAAGAGGCAACGGAAGCGACCAATGGCCTCGGAGATAGTGAAAACCGAGCGTGGTCACTTGACCATCCAGTCGGACCAAACACATGGCACGCCTATCTGTCACCGGAGCGCTCAGCTAAGCAGGGCCTGCAATCTGCTCCACTGCCACAGGCGTGACCTGAGAGGTCATTGAGATTTTTCTTCTTCGAAGAGGCGATGGTTCCGTGGCCTGACTCAATTATGATCCAATGCTGAGTTGAACGAGGTTGGTTCTGGAGTCATTGTTGCATCTGAATGGTCATGATAGCTTGATCAGATGTTGCGAGCAGAGGTAGAACACGGCTGTGTTGATGCTACTAGTACCTCGTAGATACCTACTTCAAAGCTAGTGCTCTCAGCATACCTAGTAGTGGTTAGGCATGCCCGTTGATTAGCAGGTCAACTCCTCCTGGCCCAAGCTCCCTGTCTTATTTAGCCAGGGATTCAACGATTGGCACAAGACTTGCCCGTTCTCAGCAGATTGGCCAACCCAGCGGATTGAATAATATAGACTACACTATGCAGCTATGCCGTCTGTCTATGGACTACGGTCTGGAACTTCGTCGGAGAGGAGTCCTCAGGCCACGGGCGGAATCCGGAGCATAGTGCCAGGTCCCAGCGCCCCTTGATCATGGACTATGAAGGTCATCTGGCCTGTTGTTGTAGGTATCGGGCAGTCTCCCACAGCAGCAATTGGTTACCCACAGTGTGTCTTACGCCCAATGCCAGTGGCTCCACATTAGCCGCTCCCGTCATTGAGTGATCGACTCTCTCCTCTGCAGGCGAGTTCCTGTTGGGCCTGGGGAATTGACGATTCAACGTGTTTGTTGCCCTGTCCCATTCGCCGTTAAAAATGTACTGTAAACTGCCGATGGACTCACGATCAGCTTGCAGTTTACTTGCTCCGGGCCGGGGCTCCCTAGTGGACCTCTCTGCCTCCCAAGCGACATTGCTGGAAGAACTGCTTGAATCCATGGGTCCCATAGCAGTTACCTTGCTTTCGGTAAGGGCAGCTCCTCTCCATAGCGTCATAGTTTTGAGGCCGAGCTCTCATGACTTCGTACTGTACGGTAATTACCACGACGATACTGGCACAGCCATACCCCTCTTTTTTGACTTCCCTCAACAGACGCTGGTCTTCTTGTAGGCAATAGCTGTTGATATGAAGTACTCTGTCCACGAACGACGTGAATAGCAGCAATAGTAGGAGAAATTGTACTGACCTGGTCATGCGTCCTGGCCCAAATGACAGGCCACCAGCAGCAGGTACTCCGCGACCCTCAAGTTCACCACTATGAGCAGACGCTTCCCAAGAACCAACGCTACTGTGTAAAATTTGCTATTCTCCTGCCGGCGGCCATAAACAGCAATCCTTCACTGCGGACAGGACGAGGAGCATGGAATCGCATGCGCACATCCTTTTTGCCTCTCCACAGACTGGCACAGCTCCGTGCTCTAGCACAGTTCACTACTCCGTAAAGTTGCCAGTCGGCCGTGGGCCACTTCCGCCCCTCCCCAAACGATCTCATTCTCAGGACTCCCACTCGCAGTCAGTGTCCCAGATGCTCGGACGGGCGTCTCGTTGCTTTTGCCTCTAGAGTCGTCGTCGCAGTATTGCTTTTTCCTCACGAAATAAATCTCTTTTCTCCTGTCTAGTCTAGAAGGACTCTGGATAGCACACTCTGTAATCGTTCTGCTCTGCGGTGCTTTATTCCCGCGTTCCTGCAGCCCTCGCGTGTTTGGGCTTCGTCGCTCCATCAACGTCACCTGCTCACTCTCTCCTCCTCCCTCCCCCGACCCATTCTCTTTTTTAATAATACCTGACCCGTAAATCCACCCTTCTTTGCATCTCCCCCTGCTCTGTCTGGTTCGTCGTGACTTAATTCCTCTACCTGTTCCTCGAATTATCTTCTTTTCCCTTTTCTACTTTCTTTCACTCCCCCCCTCCGTTTCCTGCTGCTTTACTTGTGCCAGCCATACCTATCGCCCACTACTGTGCTCCCCCTCCAGACTCTCCCGGCCTTGCGTCTGCACTCTTGGCACTCAACCCAAGTCCGTTGGTCCTTGGTCTGAGCCTATTTGCTGCGGTTCGCTTGTTCAGTAGTGCTCTCAACCTCTCTCATCGCTCGCCGGCCTCCACTCACCTTCCTCCGTTCTGTCCTTCAGACGTTCCGCCCATCCAACGCACCCCTCCAATCTCGTGCTCCACCGGCCACAGTCTGCCCAAAACGGACCTCACGCCTTACTTTCACACCATTTCCCGCCATCCGCTACTTAAGTCCAGCCCTCCATATTCTCGATAGCACTCCTCCCCCGACCTTCTCCACGCTGTCCCCTCCCTTAGACACTCCGTGATGTCACAGAATCGGTCTGGGGTGTTTTCAAACTTGCGCATGGGTGGTAAGGACCCGATAGCCTCTCTTGAGGCTCCAATTGCCGGGAGCTTGGCTTTGTATCTTGGGTACTGACTGCTCTCTTTTCTTCCCTGCAGAAGTCGTCCGCGAGAAAGTCCAAGATGGACTAACTGGGGAGACAAAGGAGATACAATATTCGCAATGTAAGATCGTCGGCAATGGGTCGTTCGGTGTCGTCTTCCAAACGAAGATGATGCCCAGCGGCGAGGATGCTGCGATCAAGCGTGTTCTCCAGGATAAACGGTTCAAGGTATGCTGCTCGCCGTCGCCGCTGCTCTTACACCGTCGGCCGCATCGTGTCTCAATTACTGACTTGGAATAGAACCGTGAGCTGCAGATCATGAGGATTGTGCGCCATCCCAACATCGTCGAGCTCAAGGCTTTCTACTATTCGAACGGCGAACGGGTACGCTTACTCGATCAACTCCTCCCTCACGTACTTCTATAGCTAACCTTGCCACGACCGAATCGCAGAAGGATGAAGTCTACCTCAACCTTGTTTTAGAATATGTACCGGAAACTGTCTATCGGGCTTCCCGCTACTTTAACAAGCTGAAGACAACCATGCCGATGTTGGAGGTCAAGCTTTACATTTACCAACTCTTCCGTTCCCTGGCATACATCCACTCACAAGGCATCTGCCACCGTGACATCAAGCCTCAGAACCTCCTCCTTGACCCGACTACCGGTATTCTGAAGCTATGCGATTTCGGATCCGCCAAGATTTTGATCGAGAACGAGCCGAACGTTTCGTACATTTGCTCTCGCTACTACCGTGCTCCCGAATTGATTTTTGGAGCTACAAACTACACAACTAAGATTGGTAAGGATTCATATCGCATTCATTCGTTCTTGTGTGCAGGCTAACATGTTTCAGACGTATGGTCCACTGGTTGTGTCATGGCGGAGTTGATGCTCGGGCAACCCCTCTTCCCCGGAGAGTCAGGAATTGATCAGCTGGTCGAGATCATCAAGGTTCTGGGTACCCCTACGCGCGAGCAGATTCGTACAATGAACCCCAATTACATGGAACACAAATTCCCCCAGATTAAACCACATCCGTTCAACAAGGTACGCCTTCACTACCCCGCATTCACCTGGAGGATTTCAGCCTGACTTGGCTCCCTAGGTTTTCCGACGAGCGCCGCATGAGGCTATCGATTTGATCTCCGCCCTGCTGGAGTACACACCCACCCAGCGTCTTTCCGCCATTGAAGCGATGTGCCACCCGTTCTTTGATGAGTTGCGGGATCCCAATACTAGCTTACCCGATTCGCGGCACCCCAATGGAGCGTCGAGAGATTTGCCCAACCTTTTCGATTTCTCTAGACATGGTACGTTTGATGTTTTCGAAATGAAATAGTGTGATGAGGTGCATGGCAAAATGCTAATATTTAAATTCGCCAGAACTTTCAATCGCGCCTTCGATGAACAACAAGCTAGTTCCACCCCACACACGGCCTGCGCTTGAAGCCCGCGGATTATATATTGATGACTTCAAGCCGCTCACGAAAGAGGAAATGATGGCACACCTTGACTGAGTCAATGGTATAGTGCTGATGAATTATACGCTTTCCATTGTGCATTACTTCATGCACATATTCGCGAAGATTTGCTGCCCTGCCGTGCACCTTCATTTCCCTGCATCTGGTGGTTTTTGAACTAGCAGAGGTTTATTTACATCTGTAGACCTAATCCATCGGCGAGGCATCCGGGAGCTGGCTTCTGTGTATTGGGTTCGAGGAAAGACAAAATGCATTCGAGAAAACACAAGAGAAAAAAAAGAATAAGTGAACGAGGGGGCCTGATGGACCTTTGACGATGGAAAAGTTCTTATATGGCACGATGAACCTGAGGTTCACATGAATGGGGCGGTCAGATTGGTACGATGTCATAGTCTGGAGTTATTGAGGTGTCTGAGACAGCTCTTGGGAGGAAAAAGTGATACCCTTGCTGCGTGAGTCTGTCTGGCTTTCAAGATGGAAGTTTTGCGCAGCTTCACTTCTCGGCTAGAATGCCATGGATACAGATTGCCGCTGGTTTCGTGGAGGGCGGAGAGAAGAAATGAATACCTACACCCGGGTTTGATATCATGATGATTTTCTTTTTCTTTTTTTGTTTGGATGCACATGAAATGTGTACTTGTGACCGTGCTTTGAATATATTGTCGAAGGTCTAAGCCCCCGACTTACAGCTTTAGAAATTCCCTTTACCGTTCTCCACGCGCATATGTGCATAGTTCTGTCGCTTACATGGCTTGTTTACCATCCATCGCTTTACGCAAATCAAGCATCCTTCACTCGACCCCATGCCGGTCTTCGTAATTCGAATGTTCTGGGGCCAAGCACTCGGGCGTCCAGTAGCGTATGAACTGGGCTTTCAATTGAACAAGCTTAAGAGATCCATATCCATCGGAAAAAACATGCGTAAGATCAGATAAAGCCGCAATTGGAGATTATCAGATACTAGACCCAGTATAGAGTAGATCGATACTCGATGGCCATAGTTTGCCTGGACATTGGACCGCACCAGCGTGGTTAGCTAATCCACGGCGCGGATAATCCCGGCCCCCGAGCTCCCCGGTGTTTT
Source organism: Aspergillus stella-maris (assembly GCF_047715825.1). Lineage (NCBI taxonomy): Eukaryota > Fungi > Ascomycota > Eurotiomycetes > Eurotiales > Aspergillaceae > Aspergillus > Aspergillus stella-maris. The sequence goes on along the minus strand of NW_027396808.1, from coordinate 13,730 downwards.
TGACGTACGCGACCAAAGCTTCGACGCCGATACTAGAGCTCCCTTTGTCGCTGGACTTTTCTGCCGAATTGGGTGGAAAACCTTCGTTCAATCGCCCCGCAAGAAACTCTCGCGAGATAAGCCGCTCCTGGAAGTGCAAGGATCATGGCTGATTACGAACGCCGAAACCACGGCCCCAGGGGTGGTGGGCGCAAACGCCGTTATAGAGGTGAGGAGCTGGGAACGCGGCTTATCCTTTTATTTTTGTGTTCAAGGACGTCTCGCTGACTTTTCACTGGCATACGGTAGAGGATGATGATTATGATCGCCGTCAGCGACGCAGATATGAGGAGCCTTTGGTTGTCAAGGTTCGACGGCAGTTACTTACCCTTGCTGAATCGGTACGCTTGTGATGTGATCTGCGCTTCGGCTGTGGCCGTTATGGACGCTGCTTACACTGTGCTTGTAGGCTGCCCGGAGGGTGGAGGATGATGCGTTGAACATTGCGAAGAGCGTGGCTGAGAATTGCGAGGATGAAGAGCTACGGGATAACTTTGTTGAGATATCACTTGATCTGTACGCTGCTCGACGAGATTTGCCGAATTGTCCTCTGACATACATATGCTAACGATATCGTCTAACAGTGTCCTCGAGCAGCCGCTGAAAATCCCCTTTCTCGCAACGACCGTCCTTGTTGCCAACACGCTCAAGTCCGAGCTCGCAGCTGAGGTGCTCAAGCGTACCGCTGAACGCTTCCAAACCCATGTCAATGCCGGCGCTTGGCGCGAAGTCAAGCTTCTCCTTCGCTTCCTTGGTTGTCTACAATGTCTATTTGAGGGGGATGGCGTTTTTGCAATCTTGGAGGAGCTGTTCTCCCGCGCGGTTGACCTCCAGACGGCTTCTTCCGAAGACGTAAGTGACTTTACCATTTGTTTTGCGAGCAAGCTGACAGACTATCCTCTCGCTAGTTGATTGGATTGGAGCTTGTGAAGATTATTCTCTACACAATTCCGTACGTCATGGCCTCTCCGGCCAAGGGTTTCGAAAGCCAGGCCCTCGGGCTTCTGGAGAAAACCGACATCATCGCATCTACGCCGCATACTCTTGTCGACCTAGTGAACCCTTTCGGGCCTGACACTCAGAAATCGACCACTGTCCCTAGTATTATCAGTCTACTTCAAACCCAACTACAAGCCGAGTCTAGTCGAAGTTGGGAACTGACGTGCCTCCCCCGGCCCTGGCGCAACGTTAGCGAGGGTGATGAGGAGCCCAAGCGTCTTGAAGATGGCCCCAAGCATGCCCTTCCCGAGATTACTATACCCAACCCGGTGCGTAATGGATCTAGGGCAATCTTTCCCGAGGTCTATCTGTCTGTGTATGGCGACCAGGATATTGAGACGGTCCCACCAACGTCAGATATCACTTCCTCGCTGATTCGGGATGCGTTAATGGACACAATTAACATCATGGACTTCAACCGCATCGCGACAGCGAAGTTTCTGATCGATCTGGACTGCTATTTTACACCGAGCATCTTTGTGAAGCGTGCAACCCCATTCGATAGACTGCGTGATCTTCCCAGTGATCGCCCGACATGGAAACCGGAGGATGTGGCCGTGGATGCTGTTTTCTCTCAACTGTTCCAACTACCTTCGCCGGAGCACAAGCTCGTCTACTATCACTCCGTCCTCACAGAATGCTGCAAGATTGCGCCGGCAGCAATCGCGCCAAGCTTGGGTCGTGCAATCCGCTTCCTGTACCGTGGCCTTGATTCGATTGATCTTGATCTGAGCCATCGATTTTTGGATTGGTTTGCGCACCATTTGAGCAATTTTGGATTTACTTGGAAGTGGAGTGAATGGTCAGTGTTGATTTGCACCATATACGTACCACAGCATTGCTAACTGTGAAATTAGGGTCGAGGATTTGGAACTGCCGGCTATCCATCCTCGAATGGCATTTATCCATGGCGCGCTGGACAAAGAGATTCGTTTAAGTTTCGCTCAACGTATTCGCGGAACTCTCCCGGACCCGTATCAAGACCTCATCACTGAAGGGAAGGAGAAGGATACGCCCGACTTCAAATACATGTCCGACAGTATGTTGGCCTGCCAAAATCCCGCAAATTATGACTAGTGACTAAAAATTGTCATTTAGCAACGCCATACGCAAACGAAGGCCAACAGATCATGCAGCTCATTCGCAAGAAAGGATCTGATGATGAGATCCAGCCCTTTATAACTGCGATAGAAGCGCAAGCAACAGGGCTGGGAGTCGAAACCCCTCTATTGCCTTCGACCGACGCCATCGTCACCGCGATCTGCTTCGTCGGCTCGAAGTCCCTCTCACACGTCCTCTCCTGCATCGAGCGAAACAAGGAACGCCTCCTTGCGATTGGGCTCAAATTGCCTGTTGCGCGTCGCCAGATCACCAATTCTGTGATGGAGTACTGGGCTGACCAGCCTGGCATCGGTATCAACATCATCGATAAGCTTCTGAACTACACAATCATCACGCCTCTCTCTGTCATTGAGTGGGCCCTCGTCGACCAGCTAGATGCAGGCAACATCCTTGCAAAGTCCCATGTCTTCGAAATGATTTCCGCCACAGTCGGCAAGGTCACAAACCGCCTCCGTCAGATTGTCGCAGCACGCACCCAGCCAGGCCTCTACGAGCCACAACTCAGCGTCCTCGACGAAACCCTCACTCGCGAAAAGAAGGATATGCACGCCCTCTTCCAAGTTATCGAGGACTCTGTCGTTTCCGTCGCAGGCGGCAGCAACGATCAGCTCATGGAACGCGGCGACGGCAGCGGCGATCTCCCCGAGGACGAAATCATCCGGCAGTGGGGGAAGCGCTGGCTACGTGTCTTCCGGCGCAAGGCGGCTGTCGAGGAAGACTATATCAATGATGCTATGGCGAGTGCGACGCCCGTGGGCACAAATGCGCCCACGCCTCCTCCTGCTGAGGAGACGACTGCCCCTGCGGACGCGGCGGGCGATGGAGACTTGGATGTTGCTGATGCCGACGCCGATATCTCGTGATCTTGATCTGCTGCTTATTCGCGTGTTCTCGATGCCCGTCGCAGCGTTCTTCTGTCAGTTTGTCCGTTGGATATTGCTGATTTGTCTCGACTAATATACCTTGTACTTCTATTCTCGATTCGGCCAGATCAAGTATGTATAGCGGTCTTTATGTGTAGGTGTTATACATACAATATAGGCAAAATAAAATCACAATTTCAGAGTGATTTCGTCTCAAAAGTACGATATGTCGACAGTGAAACCTGATTCAGCCCAGAGGTGAAGTTCCTTTGTGGCAGAATAATTGTGTTCAGAGTTTGTCTATCCAAGATTGCAATGCTGCGTTCATTCAAGCTATGTACATTCAGAAACCTTGACGGTGGAAAAAGTCTATGTAACCGAGGACGCCCGCTTTGCGGTAATTTCAGAGGTGTTTGAAAACCCCCATACCCGCGCATCGAATAAAGGCGCCCTAGACGTATCATAGGGGCCTCGGTAATATAATTAATATAGATACTGGAATTAGTAGTGTTGTACAGGGTGACATTAAAGCGGGTAACTTGGCAGAATAAAAATGCGGGAAGAAAGGGTGAATATATGGGTAAGGAAAACGTCGACCTCGTGATTTCACTCCATCAGGGATGGTAGCTCATGCATCCTGTGTCAAGTTTTGTTCAGGAGCGTTGATACACCTCATACAGACGTAGCTGGGGGTTTCGCTTTTTGTTCAGTTGATCCCGACCCATCTGATCGCCGTGTGATCAGGCGGGTTTAAAGGTTTTTCTTGTTATCCTCCGAAGTGAGATACTTGCGGTCATCGTCTCCTTCAACGTTTTTGAGGATGGATTCCATCTCCTTAGTCTGTCGCTTCCACTCATCCTCACCCATCTTAGTCTCCCGGCGGAAAAGCTCTTCGTTTGGTTTTCGGTAGCTGCCGCCCATGCGGTCCCAAAGAGTGGTGAACTGGCCGTAGTTGTAGTTGAAATAGAGATGGTGCATTGTATGGCAGGCTGCCCCGTTGATAACAGGGCTGTTAGCAACGTATTCGCCGTCGTGGATCATGACTGTCCAGATGTTGATGAACCCAAAAAGGAGAACATAGGCCGCTTTCTGCAGAGGGAAGATGAAAGGGAAGACGTGGTAGGGAACACTCTGCGACCAGCCGTCAACGGGGTGGAAAGCGTGAGATGCGAAAGGACTCGGCATAATCCACTTGTGGTGAGGCTTGTGCAGAGTCTTGTATATAAGAGGGTGGTGCAAGCCACGGTGGATCCAGTAGATGAAGAAATCGGTGAAGGCGATGAACAGAGGGAACTGTAAGATGCTATAGTACGGGAATGGCTCTTCATCAAAAGTATCGTAGAGCTTTGCGTATCCGCGGACCTCGGCGACCAAGAAGGGAGCGGTTAACAGAGACATGAGTGGCATTGAGCGCATAGTTTGCGCGATCTCCATGGGGATCTGATTCTTGAGAAATTTCGGGTGCTTGACAGTGGTCTTGTCCCAGATGAACATATATGAAAGCGTGGCGGAGATAAAGTAGACAATAAAGCCAAAGATCCTATAGTGCAGACAATTAGCGAATGTTTGGGGTAACAAAGGGGTCTCGATGGGTGGCGAGCAGGAGCATACCAGACGATCAGGAAGAAACTTGAGAATTGGCGGTAAATGTTGTTCCGGGGCCAAGCACTAAGGTATGCATACTTGGAAGGCTCCAGGTAAAGCAAGCTGGTGGCAGGCTCGTAGACGAACGGCTTGGATGCGCCAAACAACGACAGGGTGGTGTTGGCAGCTGTCGGGAAGCCGGGAACAGAGACGGTGGACTCGAGGGACGCGGGGAGAAGGGCAGAATATAGGCGATCACCAATAAAGGTGTCCCAGATCTCGAGTGCAATATCCATGATGGCGAGGACGAGGGAGGGGAGGAATTGAGGTGTTGTCGAGGCTCGAGATAGGGAAGACTCAAGAGACAGGAGAGGGGAGTCGCGGCAAGGGGACGTTGAAAAAGGTACGGGGAACTAAATAAATTCAGCAGCCAATGAGGGGCCAGGGCCGCATCACACCAGGCGGAATCAGCGCTGCCGTCCTGCATCAAGCTATTTAGGTAATGCGCTTAGTCAGCTGCACAAATGAACCAGCCACAGCCAAGCCACAGTCCGTACTCAGTAGCACGACTAGACTAGTGAGTAATGACAGAAGGTTCAAGGTTACCGCTCGCTTCTGGCGGCAGGCCAAGAGACTAAAAGTAGCCGCCCGCCTTGAGACGATTGCATCTCCGAACGGGTCCCAATCCCAACGAACTCTACCTTACCATCCTTCCATCACCCCCTCCCTCAACCATTGTCGCTCGTCCCTGTCTGCCTTCTACCTCTTTCTGCATTCTCTCCTGCAGCTCTTGGCTCGAGTCTCCCTCGCTCCCGTCTCTCGTCCGTCGTCCGTCGTCGCGAGGTCCAAAGGGGTGCGCTGAATGCGGCAGCATTGACCATCTTCCTCCTCCTAACAAGTCTTCCCTCGTCTGGTCGGGCGCAGACCCTCACAACTCCCATACACCATGTACAACGCACATCGCGGGATGGTTCCCGCCCCGAATTCTCGTCTGAATGAGTTGATGGATCAGTTGCGCCAGGAATTCGAGAGCCAGTCTCGGAGCACCGGCGAGTTTGAACACCAACGTACGTCCACTTTTCTTTCTCGTTCGTCTCTTGCGACGAGCTCAACTGACGCAGCTTGCCGTAGTGACTGGACAGCTCCAAGAAATGGAGATGATTCGCCAGAAAGTTTATCAGCTTGAGCAGGCGCAGATGAAGATGAAACAAGAGTATGTATCCTTTGAAATTCGCTATCCGTTCCTTCTCGTTTTGGGCATGTAATTAACATGTACATTGCTCTTTAGTTATGAGACAGAGATCCATATGTTGCGACACGAACTCGAGACGCGCGGCGGCGGCCAACCCGTTGTCTCTCGAGTTGCCGGCCCTGCGCAGCATGGCGGTCCTTCTCAAGCTCCCCCGCCTGCCCTAGGCCACGGCCCCAGCAACCTTTTCGGTGGTATTATGGCCAATCAAGGAGGTAGTGGCCCCGGTCTTGCCCCTCCCCCTCCCCCTCCCCAGGATCAGCAGCCTCCCCAGCACAGCCTTCAACAGCCTGCCCCGGGGGCTCAGCCAGGAGCACCGCAGCCACCGCAGAGCTCTTTTGGGGGATATCAGCCTGGCGCTGCTGTGAACGGTATGTTGCAACTATATTGGAGACAGATAATCTGACATCTGACCCTTTTCTCAATGCAACACAGGCTACGGTCCTCCTCCGCCTACAGCGTCCCCTGGGCCCGGAAAACGTCCTCGCGTTCCCCCTGGCCCTGCCACCCCACAGCAGGCCCATCAATTAGCTTATCCTGATTCTCGCGTGTCGCCGCAGCTCGCGCGACCAACACCTCCAAGCCAAGCAGTCATTCGTGATCGTCCGGGAAACATGCTTGCCAACTGGAATCCCGACGACCTAGGCCCTCACCAGAAGAAAGAAGGTAATGATTGGTATGCAGTATTTAACCCTGATGTGCAACGGGTTCTCGACATCGAACTTGTTCATCACCTCGTTCACGACAGTGTTGTCTGTTGTGTGCGTTTCAGCCGCGATGGCAAGTACCTTGCGACTGGTTGCAACCGTTCTGCTCAAATCTTCGATGTGAACACTGGTCAGACTATTGCCACTCTCCAGGATGAGAGTGTCGACAAGAGCGGCGATCTTTATATTCGCAGCGTCTGCTTCAGCCCCGATGGCAAGATGCTAGCAACCGGCGCTGAGGATAAGCAGATTCGTGTGAGTTCTGAGTCAACGCGCTCCATGCTTTTGTTCTTGTCAGACCCCCAGCTTACTCCAATCGATCATTGCAGGTGTGGGATATTGCGGCCCGAAGTATTAAACACGTCTTCTCTGGCCATGAACAGGACATCTATTCTTTGGATTTTGCAACCAATGGCCGGTACATCGCCTCTGGCAGTGGAGATAAGACTGTACGCCTCTGGGATATCGTTGAAAACAAGCTTGTCTACACCCTTAGTATTGAGGATGGCGTTACCACTGTGGCTATGTCTCCCGATGGTCTCTATGTCGCCGCTGGTTCTTTGGACAAGACCGTGCGTGTGTGGGACACTACCACAGGATACCTTGTTGAACGACTCGAGAACCCGGACGGCCACAAAGACAGCGTCTATTCGGTCGCTTTCGCACCAAACGGCAAAGATCTCGTTAGTGGAAGTCTAGACAAGACCATCAAGCTCTGGGAGCTCCACTTGCCTCGTACCTACCAGGGCCCCAAAACAGGCGGCAAGTGCATGCGGACATTCGAAGGCCACAAGGTAAGATGCAATGCCTTTTGTTGTCACGAGCGACAATCCTTTTTGAGCCAACACTCGCTGACACTTGAAACTAGGACTTCGTGCTCAGCGTCTGCTTGACCCCAGATGGCCACTGGGTTATGAGTGGTTCCAAAGACCGAGGCGTCCAGTTCTGGGATCCAATCACTGGAAACGCTCAAATGATGCTTCAGGGACACAAGAACTCTGGTAAGTACATATAACTTGGCACAGAGATTTCACAGACTAACATGACCGAATAGTCATCTCAGTCGCTCCCAGCCCAACCGGCAATCTCTTCGCCACTGGAAGCGGTGACATGCGTGCGAAGATCTGGAGGTAAGCTTCATCTTTCATTATCTCGTCCTTTGAACAAGTTGAACACATCTCATAATCGTGATCTGACTGACTTTTACCCGCTGCAGGTACTCCTCGTACACCGGACGGTGATTATTGAATTTGGGAAAGCTTCGGCGTCAACGTGATCTCGATTTATCTTGTTCCTCCCTTTCTGCGTAACTATCTCACATTCTCACTATAACCAGTACGAGCCAGTACAAGTTTGACGAAAATGGCTTATATAAGGTCTTGTATTGCTTCTTTTCCCTTTATCTATTCTTCTCTTAGCTTGGCCTATTTGTACGTGTGGTCTTGAATGCAATATCAACAAAATGAAGGCATGGGAAAAGAGGAACCCTACAAAAAAAGAATGAGGTCTGTTTGTACGGTAATGAGGTTCTTTCTTTGCTGGTTCCTTTTCTAATTTAGGACTTTTGATTATGTTTGTGGTTTTGGTTAACTTGAGATAGCTGCATGCGCGCAATCGGCATGAGGGACTAAGGAATATGGTACAGCACCAGATCTGACCACTGTAGACAAGACCTCTCACCTCAGCGTAGAATCCTACCAGAAGCAAGTAATAGTAGAAGGGATGGGTCTACAGGGAACAAACAAGTCGGGGAACGTGCAAGTGAAACCAGCCATCGCAGCTCGCCTGGACTGTCTCGTTCAGGTGTGATGGGGTGCAGCTGGTGCAGGATCAATTGAGCACAGCCTTGCAAGGGCCCAGCATCCAGCATCAATCTTATGCTCCGGGCTTCACATCTCGTACCTTGGCGAGTATCGAGTGTCGTAACTGCAGTCTACGCACCATGTAAGCCGTGCTGTCACAAGTGGCAAGTCCGGCGCCGAGGGCGCCTGGTTTATGCATATAGCATGCATGAGATGAACTCTAGGGAAGTAATCCTGCATCTGTATCACTTCTATCAGTCGAGTCCTGATCTCTGCACACGCCAAGAGTGCAAATCGGACTGGGAGTTTGCGGGAGTGATCGCTGACCGGCAGGCGCCCTGCTGTGCATGGTGAAAAAGCAATAATGACATGGTAGCTAGATAAATGTCCCGGTGGGAATACATGCTCGTGGACTTGTGGCTCGAGACAGAGTTCGGGGTGCTGATTTGAATATTTACAATTGGGAGGATAGACGGTGATGACTGACTTCTCTTTCAGATCACGTCTGGGTCCAAGTCTCTTTGACAAGTTCCGTGGCGAAGCAGCCACGGCCTCTTCATTAGCGGCTAGGATGGTAGGCGCGATTATCAGATTGCCACTTAACAAGGCTACGCCCCTTTCCCTGTCGTCAAGACAAAAATCAGTGTGCGTACAGAATACTCACAAGCTGCAGCGTGACGACAGAACCAATAATAGCTTAGGCAGTTTATAGGCTAGCATAGGTGGTGTTGCTTGATTCACGAGGGTAAGAGCGCTGGCTGCCATCCCAAACAGTGCTAGAAAGCCGTGCCATGGTGATAATGTGTCGCAGCAGCTTGCTGCCTGTATATGCGGTATTCGACGCAACGCAACTGAACTAGAAAGAGTCCAAAGAACGGGAGTACCTTGTCTCTCAGGAGGCAAACGGATGGCCTGTGCGCCTGTCAGTTCTTTATATTTCCATATAATGCAGTTAGCAAGGGGTCAATCTGTTCTTATGTTGCTTTGAAACCCGTCGGGGGCCTGTCCTTCTGCCCGAAGGGCTCGTCGAGCCTTGCCGCATTCAAGTGATGTGCTCTCTACGGGGTAACCCGTACATAAACACCCCGTGTATTCGAGCGCAGCCCGTGAGACTCCTTGATCGAGTGAAACCAAACAAGCTCTGTCATTGGTTGTTGGAACCAAACATCTTCCTGTGAATTTTATTGTCGGGGTTCGTTGTTGACCAAGCTTAGGTAGCGGAAGGTCTAATTCGTAGCTGAGCTCGAGGCAGGTGGCGGCTATGTGACGACTGGGTCATGACGCTTAATGCTAATCCAAGAAATCAAAGGTTATTTTTTTGGGAACCCTTCCAGTCTTGTTGACCCTTGCAAGGTAGGTTCGGGATACATGCATGGCATCGCGCATATTCTGCAGCTGGAGGGCTCAGCCATTTCTCTGAGAGAAATCGCCCAGGATACAGGATGATCGCATGGTAATTTCAGATGACATGCCGATGCCGGGTGGAGCCTTTTTCTTGATCAGTTCGCGCTGGCGGAGGCCATGCCCCCGAGCATTTGAGCAGGGCTGCGGACTATTGGTCAATTCGATGTGATGAGATGAGGCGGCTGCATTGTCCCGGTTATTGATCACGCAGTTGACGAACCATTAGGTATTGAATTCTGATGTGGCTTATGAAAAGTCCAGCACTGTGATATGCAGTCGTAGCGACTAATTTCAAACTAGCGAATGCTCTGCATCAAGAATACTGCAATTGTTAACCGAGGAGTCAAAGACCGGCACTGGCCTCTAGAGACTGGGTGAGGTTCAACCCTAGTACTAATGGTTCTCGATGATTTGAGGTCGGCCATCAGATTTTATGGAAGAGGGTTCTCCAAGTTCACCGAACACAGCTGAGCATACACCCCACCCTATAGAAGTCTTAGATACACGTTCTATGTCGTTATTTCATCGTGATCATAGCATCGGGTATGTAGGTATAAATATATATGCGGCCAGATATTGCGTATAGTTCGCTTCCTGACTTCTGGGAAGGAAACCCCAAACCCGTGATGAACCTCAATGCCACTTTGTACAGCAGTAGGCGGCATCGCATGGTGACAAATTAATGCGATGCATTCATGCGCTCAGGCTCTAGGCCTTGAGCGCGTGTCGATCAGGTACCATTCGAAGACCATAGAAGGCGGTGATAGCTGCATCGTTCAAGATCTCCTAGCAAAACGAGAGTGTTTCGGTCTTTTAGGTTGTCACTTGTCAAAGGGTAGATGGCGCTAGCATCCTCGTAAACTTGAAACTGCAAATAGTACTTCGTACTGTGGACCATTTGTCATGGGACTTGAACAATAGCTCTGATCGCTAACGCCATTGCCATTATTGCTAGAATGCGAACCACGATCCCATGACATGACGATGGCAAGCAGGCAGGCTCTAGCCGCTCAGACATCGAGGGAAAGGGCCGGGCCGTTCCTCGGCGAAGAAGAAAACATCAGAGACTGTGAGTAAAGACACTGGACAGGGTCATCCGGAATAGGGGCTCCGATATTGATCCATATTTCATTATTGATATAGCCTTCAGTCTCTGGCTTTGAGATCCAAACACAGCCACGAGTCGTGCAACATGAGCATCACTATCTGTGGCACGGCCCCGAGTACAGCGGTACTATTGGGTTGTATGGCTTGAAGGGCTGAGGATTCCGACAATAATTCCCGTATTCTATAGTCCGAGATTCTGACATTGAGCTTGCATTGAGGAGTCCGTGCCCTGTCAGCGAGATAGTGTTACACGAGGAAAAGGAGAAGCAGAAGACACCCCCGTACTCCGTGTTTCGACAAGTGTACTGTCAATGTTCAGGTCAAGGATTGAGTACCGAGCGCGACACCTTGTGGGTGATGTTTCTTCATCTTGATACACGTCGGACTTCACCGTCAGCACTGGTGTTTTCTATTGGCGGCTATCTGATAGCGGTTCGGCTCTTGGGAATATCTGCTGTCTCCCCCATACTCGCTAGCCGCTTGGGACATCCACTTGGGCAAGCCGATCCAGATCTCCACTAAGAAGTACCCAATGAGCAATGATCAGACGCCAGGATCTGGACCAGATAATGTTACTGGTCCAGCCGTCTGCATCGGCATGCACACATCAACTCCGTCGGCCCTTGGCGGCTCACGTCGGGAACAGCGAGTCTTCATGAATCAAATTGCAGGAATATTAGTGGTGACGTGAGGCTGTGGAAAGGGGCAACGCGGCCTGAAGAGAGATGACGCCCTAGAGAATTGAGGTGTCAGATGGACCTTACGGAGCAATGCGTGGGGTTTCAGGCAAGCTCACGAGAACGACAGACGCCAAGGGAGGCTGTTATAGTTAGTACGTACTTACATCGTGTTGGGCAGGTTTGAAACGAGACGGCGAAAAACAAAACCTTGCAGAAAACATATGTTTTTTGGGCCCGAACTCTTGAATCTGGGAGACCCCAGGAAATCAGGAATTCTGGGTCGCCAGTCGCGGCAGCAGCGATGTAAAAAGAAAAGAAAGACGAACAGCGTGGGGGCCGGCAGATCGAATGAGCGTGCAGGAACCAAAGGAACTGCGCACTATTGGATCTCCCGTCGGTCCGCTCTGTAGCCTTGCCGAACTGGTACTCTGTGTCCGTACTTTCTGACATTACAGAGTATACAGAGTACGGATTAGGTAGGCACAGAGTAGTCGATACGTCTCAATTGTCACGGCTATGTCATCCTCATGAGCCAGCCAACGACAGCCCTTCCGGACGTCTTGGGCAGCCTGCAGCAGACGCAGCCACTCTGGACATTGCCGTCAGCTCCGGTGTTGCATTTAGAGGACGCAAAGTTCGAACATGCCAAACCCTGGCGTCAAGCCCACGGACCCCAATCATGTTTTTCTTTTTCGGATCTCAGATCTCGAGCTCACCCTAACTGTATCGAGCACAGTAAATACAGGTGTATGTATGGAGTGCGCCTGGTAGACGCGCCTTTTGGAGGGCACGATCGACAAGGAAAAATGGCGTCTGAAGTCTGGACAGCCTCCCTCCGAGCAGTCACCAGTCGTAGTCTACACCGGACCAGGTGATTATGACTGCCGATCCGCGAGTTAGCGTGGGCTTTCCATGAAACCGGACCCCCCCATCTCAACATTCAGGTGCCTGCGTAGGAAACGAGGGTATCCCAGTCACCAGGAACATGTCCATCTATTTTGGTGATTCGTCTGGCTGCGGATTGTTTGCAAGCGGGCGAGTGACGTCCCTTGTCTGCTCCGAACTGGGAGTCAGACTGCGAGGTAGGAAGTATAGTATCATAACAGCAATAGAAGATCAGTGCTTACAGCCGACCGAGCTCTGTCCGACAGTGGCGATCATCACCGCGAGAGTGAAGTCGACGAAAGCCCACGTTCTGGTGGTTCGATTGGTCTGTGTGCGTGCGATGGTCCACCGTCCACCCGCTCGGGTCAGATGATCTCATTACCATAATGATACGACTCAGACTGGCACTGTTACGCTGGCATGCCCAGTAGTTGCCTTCGTTTCCTCGATCTCTCGCCAAGTCGGTCTATGTTTGTCACTTGTTGACATTATTATATGATCAGCAGAGTATCCCAGATTCAGCCTACCAACGACTACAGAGTTTGTACCAAGGACAGAGGTACGGACCCCGATCGGAACGTCACAGCGCATGCCGCGATTGGACTCGAGGATCAGGACCAGGCAGGACCAGAGCTCCCAGTGGTCCGTGACGCCGTGGGCCGTCACCCAGGGGCCAGCCCAGACGCAATAATCGACGGGTCCGCTCCATCGCCCCATCGTGTTGGGCGGGTAAGAGAAAATCCTTATTCGGACGCTGGATTAAGGCACCGGGGGCCACTAATTTAGCGACTCCTCCGGACTATATCTTAGCTGCTTCTCGCTATACTCGGATTGGCATCACGTCTTGCCTCCTGTCGCCTGGCCTGTCAATCAACATGGATCATGGGGAACAAGGATCCTCCCTACGCAAGATGATGGTGGGGGAGCTGCAAAAAGAGAGCCAGAGGCTAACCAAAACGCTGGCCGATGGTTCTGTTCATGCTCTTTTTGGGTCCTTTTCGATTTTATTTCTTGTTCTCGCGCCCCTTCCTGTTCGACCGTGCGTACCCAAGTATGGAGTACAGTACGGTACGCCCAAGAGTGTTGGGACCAGCGGCAGAGGGTTATGTATCTACTCTCTTCACGCAGGAGGGTCCAATTCCACGGGATACATGCGAGCAATCTGACTGTCGAGCGCCCAGGGTGGGTGTTCCAGCTCTAGGACGAGAAAAGGAGGCGGCCTATAGCAGCCAGCGATATACCGTGAACAGGCTGGACCCCTGCCAGGCTGCTACTGGATCCCCCCCCCC